>NC_086446.1:347100695-347411945 GCF_028390025.1 Pseudophryne corroboree
AATAAAGAGGGTGTGATTTGTAAGGTGTAGTGACTAGTGGGGAAGTCGGCTACAGAAGAGATACCGACTGCTGTCAATTAACTTAATTGATTAATGTCACTGAACACACAGAACCGGAGACGTGCCCCCCTTCAAAGCAGGAGCCCGGCGGCAGTTGACTCCGTTGCCTCCCAGAGTTCTGCCTCTGGCTGGAGCACTCTTCAGAGAGAGCGCCACACTGCTCAGCAATTTCTCCCTTGATCTCGCTTTTATCAGGAGATCGTCCAAGTATGGGATAATTGTGACTCCATGCTTGCGCAGGACCACCATCATTTCCGCCATTACCTTGGTGAAAATCCTCGGGGCCGTGGAGAGTCCAAACGGCAACGTCTGAAATTGGTAATGACAATCCTGTACAGCGAATCTCAGGTATTCCTGATGGGGGGCATATATGGGGACATGAAGGTACGCATCCTTTATGTCCAGAGACACCATAAACTCCCCCTCCTCCATGTTGGCTTTATCGCTCTGAGAGATTCCATTTTGAATTTGAATCTTTTTATGTACAGGTTTAGGGATTTCAGATTCAAAATAGGTCTGACCGAACCGTCCGGTTTCGGGACCACAAATAGGGTTGAGTAGTAACCTCTTCCCTGCTGGTGCAGGGGAACCTTGATTATCACTTGCTGTATACACAGCGTTTGAATTGCAGCTAACACTACATCCTTTTCCGATGTGGAAGCTGGTAGGGCCGATTTGAAAAATCGGCGCGGGGGCATCTCCTCGAATTCCAGTTTGTAACCCTGGGAAACTATTTCCAACACCCAGGGATTCAGGTCCGAACTGACCCAGGCCTGACTGAAAAGTCGAAGACGTGCCCCCACCGGTGCGGACTCCCTCAGGGGAGCCCCAGCGTCATGCTGTGGGTTTTGGAGCAGCCGGGGAGGACTTTTGTTCCTGGGCACCTGCCGAAGCAGGTGCTCTCTTGCCTCTGCCCTTACCTCTGGCGAGGAAAGAGGATCCCCGACCTCTTTTGGACTTGTGCGACCGAAAGGACTGCATCTGATAGGGTGTTACTTTCTTTTGCTGTTGGGGAATATATGGTAAAAAATTTGATTTACCTGCTGTAGCTGTGGAAGCCAGGTCCGTCAGCCCATCCCCAAACAATACATGCCCCTTATAGGGTAGTACTTCCATATGTTTCTTGGAATCCGCATCACCCGTCCATTAGCGAGTCCATAAGGATCTTCTCGCTGAGACAGACATGGCATTGGCCCTAGAAGCTAGCAATCCAATGTCCCTTTGAGCATCCCTCATAAATAAGACTGCGTCTTTAATATGGGCTAGAGTTAGGAATATAGTATCCTTATCCATATTATCAAATTGATCTGTCAGCTCATCTGTCCAAGCTGCAATTGCGCTACACACCCATGCCGACGCAATTGTCGGTCTTAGCACAGCACCAGTATGAGAATAAATACCCTATAAGGTAGTTTCTTGCCTGCGATCTGCAGAGTCCTTAAGGGCCGCTGTGTCAGGAGACGGTAGCGCCACTTTCTTGGACAAGCGCGTCAGGGCCTTGTCCACAGTGGGGGGTGATTCCCAAATCTCCCTGTCCTGCTTAGGGAAAGGGTATGCCATATAAATTCTTTTGGGGATCTGCGGTCTCTTATCCGGAGTCTCCCAAGCTTTTCCAAAGAATTCATTTAATTCATGAGATGTGGGTACAGTTAATAATCTGTTTCTTTTCCTTAAACATGTGTACCCTTGTGTCGGGGACCGAGGGTTCATCCACAATATGCAACACATCCCTTATTGCCACAGTCATACACTGAATGGTTTTAGTCACCCTAGGGTGCAATTTTACTTCGTCATAGTCGACACTGGAATCAAAATCCGTGTCGGTAGTAGTGTCTTGTGTTAAGGGACGCTTTTGAGACCCCGAAGGGCCCTGTGAGTCAGTCCAATCTGAGGATTGACCCCCTGATGTCCCCCCTAAATCAGCCTTATCAAGCCTTTTATGTAAAGATGCCACACTTGCATTCAACATATGCCACATGTCCATCCAATCTGGAGTCGGCACAACCGACGGGGGCACACCACTCATTTGCTCCACCTCCTCCTTGGAGAAGCCTTCCGCCTCAGACATGTCGACACACACGTACCGACACCCCCCACACACAGGGATTAACCTATAAGGGGACAAAACCCCAACCAGGTCCTTAAGGAGAGACAGAGAAAGAGTATGCCAGCACACACCAGCGCTTAAAAACACTGGAAAAAATATGTCCAGATAGCGCTTTTTTATATATATTATGCCAATTTCCACTCACTGCGTCGCTAATGTGCCCCCCTCCTCTTTTTTCCAGCCTGTGATGTACAGCAGGGGAGAGACCAGGGAGCCAGCGTTTTCCTCATGCAGCTTCTGTGGAGAAAATGGCGCTGGTTAGTGCTGAGGATCAAGCCCCGCCCACCCGACGGCGGGCTTCGGTCCCAGTGATTTTTCAATAAAATGGCGGGGGATCATAGATTTACTGCCTCCGCAGTCTAATCCAACTGTATTTGTGCCAAAATGGGAGGTTTATTGCTGCCCAGGGCGCCCCCCCCCCTGCGCCCTGCACCCTTCAGTGCTGCTCTGTGTGTGTGTGACTGGGAGCAATGGCTTACCTCATGAAGATCTGATGTCTTCTGCCGCCTAAGATGTCTTCTGCCTTCTCTATCCGGCTTCTGTCTTCGGCATCTGTGAGGAGGACGGCGGCGCGGCTCCGGTACGAACCCCATGTGAGACATGTGTTCCGACTCCCTCTGGAGCTAATGGTGTCCAGTAGCCTTAGAAGCAGTGCCCAACTTGACAAGCCAGCTCTGCTTCTCTCCCCTCGGTCCCACGATGCAGGGAGCCTGTTGCCAACAGGACTCCCTGAAAATAAAAAACCTAACAAAATTATTTTTCCACAGAAAACTCTGGAGAGCTCTCTGCAGTGCACCCATTCTCCTCTGGGCACAAGATCTAACTGAGGTCTGTAGGAGGGGCATAGAGGGAGGAGCCAGTGCACACCCATAGTCAAAGTTCTTTTTAGGTGCCCTATCTCCTGCGGAGCCCGTCTATACCCCATGGTCCTTACGGAGTCCCCAGCATCCTCTAGGACGTAAGAGAAAAGGTGCATCAAGCTCTCAGCAAGGCCTCATTCTGCTCAAAAAATGTATTCAGACAGACATAGAAGACTGTGTACATTTAAAGTTCATGACATGGGGGGGGGGGGGTAATTCAGAGCTGATCGTAGATGTACTAAATTTAGCACATCTACGATCATTTACACTGACATGCAGGGGGACACCCAGCACAGGGCTAGTCCGCCCGCATGTCAGGCCTCACCCCCCCGGGTACAAAAGCATTGCATGCTTTTGTACCTGGCGAGTAGCTGCCTAAATGTGCAGCTGCTGCGTGCTGGCAGGGAGCTACCTGCCATGTTCCGGGTCACAGTGGCTGCATGTGACATCACGTAGCCACCACGGGCTGCCCGCCCCCCCAATGGTCCGGACATGCCCCCATTGTCCAGACCGCGCCACGCCAACGGCGTTCCAGCGCCGTTGGCACGCCCCTTCCTGCCTCTGCCTGTCAATCAGGCAGAGGCGATCGCAGCCAGTGAGATGCTGATAGCATCTCACTGGGCTCCCGGGGTGCGCACAAAGTAATTCAGACTGCGACTGCTGCTGCTGCAGCGATGCTGTCTGAATTACCCCCATGGTGTGGCTGTCTTCCCGGAATATTAAAATTTGGTGGCTGCTCATTCCCGGGGGAGGAAGCCAGGACATATGTTACATACAACTTCACATGTATGTTCATATGTCCTAGTCAGCTCCACCCATGTACACTTTGGACAGCGCTGCCGCTCGGGCAGCAGCTGCCGCTGGTGACAATCAACCATTTGCTCCCAAACACTGGAAAATGAACAAAAATTGTTGCGCAGATAAATTGGTTCAAACGAATTGTGTCTGAACGACTATTTTTGCCGTGTTTTCAGTGTTTTGGAGCAAATGACAATTATGGTCAATTGTCATTTGCTCCCATATGTTACCAGATTTTCATTCCAATCAACCAGATTGCACAGACAATTGTATAGTGTGTACCTAGCTTTAGTCACTCACATTGGGCCCATACTGAGAAGGAAAATCTGCACTTGCCATAGGGTTGGTGGAAGTTTCGATGTTTAGGCTGTTGGTAGCATCTAAAGCTGCACCAAGCGGTTTTGCATAGATGCTGAAAGTGAGCGCCGCAGCCATAGCACAGTCAGACACACACTTGTACACCAGAGGAAGGGCTGATACTAGCATTAGCATAAAGTCGCAAATACTGCAGAACACGGTAAAGCTGTTGCAGCAGGAATTGACTCAGAATCAGATGCTTACTATTAAATGGCCATTTATATTCTTCTCCATGTTGTGAACCTGCATTCCGATATCTGGGTATGGATGTAGCCAAATACCTTATGAAAAATGTAATAATAACAACAATAATATTAATAATATTATTATTAATAATAATAATCATCATCATAATTTGACTTATGTAGAGCTATTCTCCTACAGGGCTGAGGCACTTTACAACATCAGAGTTTTAGTGTTATAGAATAAAAGAAAAACAAATAACAATAAACATAGGGGGTAATTCCAAGTTGATCGCAGCAGGAAATTTTTTAGCAGTTGGGCAAAACCATGTGCACTGCAGGGGGGATAGATATAACATGTGCAGAGAGTGTTAGATTTGGGTGGGGTGTGTTCAAACTGCAATCTAATTTGCAGTGTAAAAATAAAGCAGCCAGTATTTACCCTGCACAGAAACAATATAACTCACCCAAATCTACCTCTCTCTGCACGTTATATCTGCCTCCCCTGCAGTGCACATGGTTTTGCCCAATTGCTAACAAAATTCCTGCTGCGATCAACTTGGAATTACCCCCATAATGCAGGGTTGGTGTAGCCATTTTGGGTAATAACTTTCAAGGATTATATACTCCACCCCGCAAAGATACAAGATTAGGCAGCCATTTTGGGCGCGCTACAAAGGTTACCTGGGGTGGAATAGACAACCCTAACAGAGATGACACAAAATGGGAAAATTGCAGTGTGATAAAACTATACGCCAGGGCCCTTACAAAACCATCAGATTCATATATTTTTCGTCCCATCCATGGGCGTACCAGGCGATGAACCTCATAGAGACCTCCAACCTCCTCAAGTCTAAAATATACCTAGTGGGAATTACAGTTCAAGTAAACCATATACATTATCACCACAAGTAGCTGCCTGCACTGTAGCATTAAAAACAGCAATGGTCATGTGGCTTTGCACAAAAGTGCTTACTGCATAAATTGCGTATTAAATAGCCCCCCTCTGGGAGCAGCTGGGAGCGTAATGTATTGTGTGAATGTGTGTCTGACCCCCGTGTGTGTGACCCCCCCCCCCCCTACACACACACACACACACACACACACACACACACACACACACACACACACACACACACACACACACACGGGCAGCAGCTGGGGGAAAACTTCCCAACAGCTAGATCCCCTCCCAGCAGCCTCCTCCCCAGTGTAAAAGTGGATGGAGACCACCAGGCTGGTGGGTATCTTTTTTTATTGCACCCAATTGAATTCCCCCTGCGTGTGCAATTCTATCAACTTCTGCACAATTACCTATACTGAAGTGATAGAAGAGCTAATTCATATATATATGAGCAACTCACACACTGTAATCACTAAAAAAAGTCTTAGTAAGTCTACCATAAATCTCCATTTCTGCAGCGGGGTACACTGGGATTCCACAGGGAATACATCGGGGATATCCGAAAGCAGTTCCTCATGGGAGGGGACGCACTGTAGCTGGCACAAGAACCCGGGGTCCAAAGGAAGCATCCTGGGTGGCGGAAGTATCAAAGGCATAGAACCTGATGAACATGTTCACTGAGGACCACGTAGCCCCCTTGCACAATTGTTCAGCGGACGCGCCTCGGTGGGCCGCCCAAGAAGGTCCAACAGACCGAGTAGAATGGGCTTTAATAGCAGCAGGAGCTGGAAGACCAGCCTATGCATAGGCTTGTGCAATCACCATTCTAATCCATCTGGCCAAGGTTTGCTTATTCGCAGGCCAGCCACGTTTGTGAAAACCAAAAAGTATAAAAAGAGTATCTGACCTCCTGAGGGAGGCAGTCCTCTCTACGTAAATACGGAGAGCCCGTACCACATCCAAAGACCGCTCTTTGGAGGACAAACCAGAAGAGATAAAGGCGGGAACCACAATCTCTTGGTTAAGAAGAAAAGATGATACCACCTTAGGTAGATAACCAGGGTGAGTTCGAAGAACTGCCCTGTCCCGGTGAAAAATCAGAAAGGGTGGACGACAGGACAAAGCGCCTAGGTCCGACACCCTCCTAGCAGAGGCAATAGCCAGTAAAAACACGACCTTAAGTGTAAGACATTTAAGATCCACAGACTCAAAAGGTTGTAGGGCACTTAAGACAATAGACAGATTCCATGGAGCCACAGGAGGGACATAGGGAGGCTGAATCCGTAAAACTCCGTGAGTGAAAGTATGAACGTCAGGAATAGACACAATTTTCCTCTGAAACCACACCAACAAGGCAGATATATGAACCTGAGGGAGGCCAGACGAAGGCCTAAATCTAGGCCAAGTTGCAGAAAAGCCAAAAGCCTAGACGTTCTGAATGAATAGGCATCATAATTCTTAGCAGCACACCATGTAAAGTAAGAGTTCCAGACCCTGTAATAAATCCGTACAGAAGCCGGTTTGCGGGCCTTCAACATAGTTTGAATAACCGCCTCAGAGAATCCCTTGGCCCACAGGAGTGAAGCTTCAAGAGCCACGTCGTCAAAGCCAGTCTGGCCAGGTCCGGATAGACACAAGGGCCCTGATCTAGGAGGTCTGAGCGTTGAGGAAGTAGAAGTGGACGCTCTATCGAGAGACTCTGCAGGTCTGAGAACCAATGCCGTCTGGGCCAAGCTGTAGCGACTAGAAGTAGTATTCCTCTTTCTTGCTTGAACTTCCGCAGTACCCTGGGCAGGAGAGACACTGGAGGGAACACTCCGAGCCGAAAGCTCCATGGAATTGCCAGTAGTCCACGAACACTGCTTCAGGATCCCTTGTCCTTGATCTGAAGACCGGAACCTTGTGATTGTGTCGAGACGCCATCATGTCTACATCTGGTAGGCCCCACTTGTCCACTAGGAGTTGAAAGACTTCTGGATGAAGACTCCACTCTCCGGCATGAACGTCCTGACGACTGAGGAAGTCCACTTTCCAGTTGAGGACTCCAGGAATGAACACTGCTGATATCGCTGGCTGATGGCGTTCCGCCCAACGGAGGATTTTTGACACTTCCATCATTGCCCTGCGGCTTCGAGTGCCACCTTGATACTTTTATGTACGCCACCATGGTGGTGTTGTCTGATTGTACTTGAACAGGCCTGTTCTGTACTAGAGGCAGGGCCAGTTGCAGCGCATTGAACACTGCCCGCAATTCCAGAATGTTCATCGGGAGGAGAGATTCCTCCCTGGTGCACAGACCCTGGAAAGAGTGTTGCTCCAACACTGCATCCCAACCCCGCAGACTGGCATCCGTCGTTAGGATGACCCGGTTGGAAATCCAGAAGGGACGGCCCCTGCACAACTGTTGGTCCTGTAGCCACCAGCTCAGAGACAGACGAATCTCCGGAGTCAAGGAGATCATTTGAGACCTGATCCGATGAGGCAGGCCGTCCCACTTGGAAAGGATTAACCTCTGCAGAGGGCGGCAATTAAATTCAGCGTACTCTACCATGTCGAAAGCCGACACCATGAGGCCTAGTACTTGCATCGCCGAGTGTATCGACACTCTCGGGCGAGAGAGGAAGTATTTGATCCTGTCCTGAAGTTTCAGGACTTTCTCTGGAGACAAGAACAATTGTTGGTTGTGTGTGTCCAGCAGTGCCCCCAGGTGCATCATGCTCGGAGCGGGGACCAGCGAGGACATCTTCCAGTTGATGAGCCACCCATGGGCGTGTAGGAATTGGACAGTCAGTTCCAGATGACTGAGGAGAACCTCTTGGGAGTTTGCCAGGTTCAGCAGGTCGTCCAGATACGGCAGGATCCTGATTCTCTGATGGCAGAGGAGGGCCATCATTACGGCCATAACCTTGGTAAAGATCCGAGGGGCTGTGGTCAATGCAAAAGGCAAGGCCTGGAATTGATAATGTAGGTTGCCAATAGCAAACCGCAGATATTGCTCATGTGACATGGCAATAGGTATGTGCAGGTAAGCAACCTGTATGTCTAGGGACACCATGTAATCCTTGGGCTCTATGGCCAGCACAATGGAGCGCAGAGTTTCCATACAGAATTTGGATGCTCTCACAAATTTGTTCAAGGATTTTAGGTTGAGTATAGGCCGGAAGGACCCATTTTTGCTTCGGAGCCAGAAACAGAGTTGAATAGTATCCCCTGCCTCTCTAAGACAGGGGTACTGGCACTATCACTCCTGTGTCCAGGAGGGATTGTACAACCAAGTGTAGAGCTTGTGCTTTTTACGGATCCGAAGGGATAACCATTGTGAAAGAGATTGCGTACCCGTGAGACACAACTTCCCGTACCCAGGTGTCCGAAGTGGTCTTTGACCAAGCCTGGGCGAACTGCAGAATTCAGCCTCCCACCCTGGGGTCATGCAGCAGGTTTGTCTTGTTTGGAAGCCGGCTGACGGGAGGCCCAAGATTGTTTAGATTTGGGCTTAGTGGTTTTGGACAGTCACAATCTTGTTCAGATCCTCCCCAAATAGTATGTCTCCCTTAAAAGGGAGCACCTCCAAGGTCTTTTTGGAGTCCAGGTCCACCTTCCAGGACCTGAACCACAGAATCCGGCGAATCAGGATAGACGCTTTGGCCGACATTACGCCTGCATCAGAGGCCGCCTCCTGAATATAGTGGGAGGCCGTGGTGATACAAGACAGATATTGTCTGGCAGTGTCAGAAAAATCCTGAGGCAGCTCATCCTCAATTAGCTGAACCGATGCTTCAATTCCTTTCGTAGGCCCAGGAGGCTGCAATAGTGGGTCTATGTACAGCACCTGTAAGAGAGTAAATAGACTTAAGGCAACCCTCCACATGCTTATCCGTCGGTTTCTTCAGTGAGGTGACAGTGGTGACAGGCAGAGTAGATGACACCTCAAGACGGGCAACATGAGAGTCCACTGGCGGTGGAGTTTCCCACTTGTTACTCAACTCCGCAGGGATAGGATAACGAGCTAGCATCTTTTTAGACAGGGAAAACTGCTTTCCTGGAGACAACCAGGATTCCCGACGTATGTCAATTAAAAGGTCAGAATGTGGTAAAACTACTTTAGCAACCTTCTGACGTTTAAACTAGAGATGAGCGGGTTCGGTTTCTCTGAATCCGAACCCGCACGAACTTCATGTTTTTTTCACGGGTCCGAGCAGACTCGGATCCTCCCGCCTTGCTCGGTTAACCCGAGCGCGCCCGAACGTCATCATGACGCTGTCGGATTCTCGCGAGACTCGGATTCTATATAAGGAGCCGCGCGTCGCCGCCATTTTCACACGTGCATTGAGATTGATAGGGAGAGGACGTGGCTGGCGTCCTCTCCATTTAGATTAGGGTTGAGAGAGAGAGAGAGAGATTGACCTGAGGCTGTGATACTGTAGAAGAGAGTGCAGAGTTTAGTGACTGACGACCACAGTGACCACCAGACAGTGCAGTTGTTTGTTTTATTTAATATATCCGTTCTCTGCCTGAAAAAAACGATACACACAGTGACTCAGTCACATACCATATCTGTGTGCACTGCTCAGCCCAGTGTGCTGCATCAATGTATATATATATCTGACTGTGCTCAGCTCACACAGCTTATAATTGTGGGGGAGACTGGGGAGCACTGCAGTGCCAGTTATAGGTTATAGCAGGAGCCAGGAGTACATAATATTATATTAAAATTAAACAGTGCACACTTTTGCTGCAGGAGTGCCACTGCCAGTGTGACTAGTGACCAGTGACCTGACCACCAGTATATATAATATTAGTAGTATACTATCTCTTTATCAACCAGTCTATATTAGCAGCAGACACAGTACAGTGCGGTAGTTCACGGCTGTGGCTACCTCTGTGTCGGCACTCGGCAGCCCGTCCATAATTGTATATACCACCTAACCGTGGTTTTTTTTTCTTTCTTTATAGTCATACTAGTTACGAGTATACTATCTCTTTATCAACCAGTCTATATTAGCAGCAGACACAGTACAGTGCGGTAGTTCACGGCTGTGGCTACCTCTGTGTCGGCACTCGGCAGCCCGTCCATAATTGTATATACCACCTAACCGTGGTTTTTTTTTCTTTCTTTATACATACATACTAGTTACGAGTATACTATCTCTTTATCAACCAGTCTATATTAGCAGCAGACACAGTACAGTGCGGTAGTTCACGGCTGTGGCTACCTCTGTGTCGGCACTCGGCAGCCCGTCCATAATTGTATATACCACCTAACCGTGGTTTTTTTTTCTTTCTTTATACATACATACTAGTTACGAGTATACTATCTCTTTATCAACCAGTCTATATTAGCAGCAGACACAGTACAGTGCGGTAGTTCACGGCTGTGGCTACCTCTGTGTCGGCACTCGGCAGCCCGTCCATAATTGTATATACCACCTAACCGTGGTTTTTCTTTCTTTCTTTATACATACATACTAGTTACGAGTATACTATCTCTTTATCAACCAGTCTATATATTAGCAGCAGACACAGTACAGTGCGGTAGTTCACGGCTGTGGCTACCTCTGTGTCGGCACTCGGCAGCCCGTCCATGATTGTATATACCACCTAACCGTGGTTTTTTTTTCTTTCTTTATACATACATACTAGTTACGAGTATACTATCTCTTTATCAACCAGTCTATATATTAGCAGCAGACACAGTACAGTGCGGTAGTTCACGGCTGTGGCTACCTCTGTGTCGGCACTCGGCAGCCCGTCCATAATTGTATATACCACCTAACCGTGGTTTTTTTTTCTTTCTTTATACATACATACTAGTTACGAGTATACTATCTCTTTATCAACCAGTCTATATTAGCAGCAGACACAGTACAGTGCGGTAGTTCACGGCTGTGGCTACCTCTGTGTCGGCACTCGGCAGCCCGTCCATAATTGTATATACCACCTAACCGTGGTTTTTTTTTCTTTCTTTATACATACATACTAGTTACGAGTATACTATCTCTTTATCAACCAGTCTATATATTAGCAGCAGACACAGTACAGTGCGGTAGTTCACGGCTGTGGCTACCTCTGTGTCGGCACTCGGCAGCCCGTCCATAATTGTATATACCACCTAACCGTGTTTTTTTTTTCTTTCTTTATAGTCATACTAGTTACGAGTATACTATCTCTTTATCAACCAGTCTATATTAGCAGCAGACACAGTACAGTGCGGTAGTTCACGGCTGTGGCTACCTCTGTGTCGGCACTCGGCAGCCCGTCCATAATTGTATATACCACCTAACCGTGGTTTTTTTTTCTTTCTTTATACATACATACTAGTTACGAGTATACTATCTCTTTATCAACCAGTCTATATATTAGCAGCAGACACAGTACAGTGCGGTAGTTCACGGCTGTGGCTACCTCTGTGTCGGCACTCGGCAGCCCGTCCATAATTGTATATACCACCTAACTGTGGTTTTTCTTTCTTTCTTTATACATACATACTAGTTACGAGTATACTATCTCTTTATCAACCAGTCTATATTAGCAGCAGACACAGTACAGTACGGTAGTTCACGGCTGTGGCTACCTCTGTGTCTGCACTCGGCAGGCAGTCCATAATTGTATACTAGTATCCATCTCCATTGTTTACCTGAGGTGCCTTTTAGTTGTGCCTATTAAAATATGGAGAACAAAAATGTTGAGGTTCCAAAATTAGGGAAAGATCAAGATCCACTTCCACCTCGTGCTGAAGCTGCTGCCACTAGTCATGGCCGAGACGATGAAATGCCAGCAACGTCGTCTGCCAAGGCCGATGCCCAATGTCATAGTACAGAGCATGTCAAATCCAAAACACCAAATATCAGAAAAAAAAGGACTCCAAAACCTAAAATAAAATTGTCGGAGGAGAAGCGTAAACTTGCCAATATGCCATTTACGACACGGAGTGGCAAGGAACGGCTGAGGCCCTGGCCTATGTTCATGGCTAGTGGTTCAGCTTCACATGAGGATGGAAGCACTCAGCCTCTCGCTAGAAAAATGAAAAGACTCAAGCTGGCAAAAGCAGCACAGCAAAGAACTGTGCATTCTTCGAAATCCCAAATCCACAAGGAGAGTCCAATTGTGTCGGTTGCGATGCCTGACCTTCCCAACACTGGACGTGAAGAGCATGCGCCTTCCACCATTTGCACGCCTCCTGCAAGTGCTGGAAGGAGCACCCGCAGTCCAGTTCCTGATAGTCAGATTGAAGATGTCAGTGTTGAAGTACACCAGGATGAGGAGGATATGGGTGTTGCTGGCGCTGGGGAGGAAATTGACCAGGAGGATTCTGATGGTGAGGTGGTTTGTTTAAGTCAGGCACCCGGGGAGACACCTGTTGTCCGTGGGAGGAATATGGCCGTTGACATGCCAGGTGAAAATACCAAAAAAATCAGCTCTTCGGTGTGGAGGTATTTCACCAGAAATGCGGACAACAGGTGTCAAGCCGTGTGTTCCCTTTGTCAAGCTGTAATAAGTAGGGGTAAGGACGTTAACCACCTCGGAACATCCTCCCTTATACGTCACCTGCAGCGCATTCATAATAAGTCAGTGACAAGTTCAAAAACTTTGGGTGACAGCGGAAGCAGTCCACTGACCAGTAAATCCCTTCCTCTTGTAACCAAGCTCACGCAAACCACCCCACCAACTCCCTCAGTGTCAATTTCCTCCTTCCCCAGGAATGCCAATAGTCCTGCAGGCCATGTCACTGGCAATTCTGACGAGTCCTCTCCTGCCTGGGATTCCTCCGATGCATCCTTGCGTGTAACGCCTACTGCTGCTGGCGCTGCTGTTGTTGCCGCTGGGAGTCGATGGTCATCCCAGAGGGGAAGTCGTAAGCCCACTTGTACTACTTCCAGTAAGCAATTGACTGTTCAACAGTCCTTTGCGAGGAAGATGAAATATCACAGCAGTCATCCTACTGCAAAGCGGATAACTGAGGCCTTGACAACTATGTTGGTGTTAGACGTGCGTCCGGTATCCGCCGTTAGTTCACAGGGAACTAGACAATTTATTGAGGCAGTGTGCCCCCATTACCAAATACCATCTAGGTTCCACTTCTCTAGGCAGGCGATACCGAGAATGTACACGGACGTCAGAAAAAGACTCACCAGTGTCCTAAAAAATGCAGTTGTACCCAATGTCCACTTAACCACGGACATGTGGACAAGTGGAGCAGGGCAGGGTCAGGACTATATGACTGTGACAGCCCACTGGGTAGATGTATGGACTCCCGCCGCAAGAACAGCAGCGGCGGCACCAGTAGCAGCATCTCGCAAACGCCAACTCTTTCCTAGGCAGGCTACGCTTTGTATCACCGCTTTCCAGAATACGCACACAGCTGAAAACCTCTTACGGCAACTGAGGAAGATCATCGCGGAATGGCTTACCCCAATTGGACTCTCCTGTGGATTTGTGGCATCGGACAACGCCAGCAATATTGTGTGTGCATTAAATATGGGCAAATTCCAGCACGTCCCATGTTTTGCACATACCTTGAATTTGGTGGTGCAGAATTTTTTAAAAAACGACAGGGGCGTGCAAGAGATGCTGTCGGTGGCCAGAAGAATTGCGGGACACTTTCGGCGTACAGGCACCACGTACAGAAGACTGGAGCACCACCAAAAACTACTGAACCTGCCCTGCCATCATCTGAAGCAAGAAGTGGTAACGAGGTGGAATTCAACCCTCTATATGCTTCAGAGGTTGGAGGAGCAGCAAAAGGCCATTCAAGCCTATACAATTGAGCACGATATAGTAGGTGGAATGCACCTGTCTCAAGCGCAGTGGAGAATGATTTCAACGTTGTGCAAGGTTCTGATGCCCTTTGAACTTGCCACACGTGAAGTCAGTTCAGACACTGCCAGCCTGAGTCAGGTCATTCCCCTCATCAGGCTTTTGCAGAAGAAGCTGGAGACATTGAAGGAGGAGCTAACACGGAGCGATTCCGCTAGGCATGTGGGACTTGTGGATGGAGCCCTTAATTCGCTTAACAAGGATTCACGGGTGGTCAATCTGTTGAAATCAGAGCACTACATTTTGGCCACCGTGCTCGATCCTAGATTTAAAGCCTACCTTGGATCTCTCTTTCCGGCAGACACAAGTCTGCTGGGGTTGAAAGACCTGCTGGTGACAAAATTGTCAAGTCAAGCGGAACGCGACCTGTCAACATCTCCTCCTTCACATTCTCCCGCAACTGGGGGTGCGAGGAAAAGGCTCAGAATTCCGAGCCCACCCGCTGGCGGTGATGCAGGGCAGTCTGGAGCGACTGCTGATGCTGACATCTGGTCCGGACTGAAGGACCTGACAACGATTACGGACATGTCGTCTACTGTCACTGCATATGATTCTCTCAACATTGATAGAATGGTGGAGGATTATATGAGTGACCGCATCCAAGTAGGCACGTCACACAGTCCGTACTTATACTGGCAGGAAAAAGAGGCAATTTGGAGGCCCTTGCACAAACTGGCTTTATTCTACCTAAGTTGCCCTCCCACAAGTGTGTACTCCGAAAGAGTGTTTAGTGCCGCCGCTCACCTTGTCAGCAATCGGCGTACGAGGTTACATCCAGAAAATGTGGAGAAGATGATGTTCATTAAAATGAATTATAATCAATTCCTCCGCGGAGACATTGACCAGCAGCAACTGCCTCCACAAAGTACACAGGGAGCTGAGATGGTGGATTCCAGTGGGGACGAATTGATAATCTGTGAGGAGGGGGATGTACACGGTGATATATCGGAGGGTGATGATGAGGTGGACATCTTGCCTCTGTAGAGCCAGTTTGTGCAAGGAGAGATTAATTGCTTCTTTTTTGGGGGGGTCCAAACCAACCCGTCATATCAGTCACAGTCGTGTGGCAGACCCTGTCACTGAAATGATGGGTTGGTTAAAGTGTGCATGTCCTGTTTTGTTTATACAACATAAGGGTGGGTGGGAGGGCCCAAGGACAATTCCATCTTGCACCTCTTTTTTCTTTTCTTTTTCTTTGCATCATGTGCTGATTGGGGAGGGTTTTTTGGAAGGGACATCCTGCGTGACACTGCAGTGCCACTCCTAAATGGGCCCGGTGTTTGTGTCGGCCACTAGGGTCGCTAATCTTACTCACACAGTCAGCTACCTCATTGCGCCTCTTTTTTTCTTTGCGTCATGTGCTGTTTGGGGAGGGTTTTTTGGAAGGGACATCCTGCGTGACACTGCAGTGCCACTCCTAGATGGGCCCGGTGTTTGTGTCGGCCACTAGGGTCGCTAATCTTACTCACACAGCTACCTCATTGCGCCTCTTTTTTTCTTTGCGTCATGTGCTGTTTGGGGAGGGTTTTTTGGAAGGGACATCCTGCGTGACACTGCAGTGCCACTCCTAGATGGGCCCGGTGTTTGTGTCGGCCACTAGGGTCGCTAATCTTACTCACACAGCTACCTCATTGCGCCTCTTTTTTTCTTTGCGTCATGTGCTGTTTGGGGAGGGTTTTTTGGAAGGGCCATCCTGCGTGACACTGCAGTGCCACTCCTAGATGGGCCCGGTGTTTGTGTCGGCCACTAGGGTCGCTAATCTTACTCACACAGCTACCTCATTGCGCCTCTTTTTTCTTTGCGTCATGTGCTGTTTGGGGAGGGTTTTTTGGAAGGGACATCCTGCGTGACACTGCAGTGCCACTCCTAGATGGGCCCGGTGTTTGTGTCGGCCACTAGGGTCGCTTATCTTACTCACACAGCGACCTCGGTGCAAATTTTAGGACTAAAAATAATATTGTGAGGTGTGAGGTATTCAGAATAGACTGAAAATGAGTGTAAATTATGGTTTTTGAGGTTAATAATACTTTGGGATCAAAATGACCCCCAAATTCTATGATTTAAGCTGTTTTTTAGTGTTTTTTGAAAAAAACACCCGAATCCAAAACACACCCGAATCCGACAAAAAAAATTCGGTGAGGTTTTGCCAAAACGCGTTCGAACCCAAAACACGGCCGCGGAACCGAACCCAAAACCAAAACACAAAACCCGAAAAATTTCAGGCGCTCATCTCTAGTTTAAACTTAGATTTCTTAGACGCAGCAGTAGGCTCGATCTCATCTTTAATTTGGAGAATCAGCTTGATAGCCTCCACTAGGTCAGGAACATCAACCTGGGTTGTAGATTCCTCATCAGAAGAAACTGTATCAGTGTCTGACGGATCAGTATATTCCCCATCCTCATCAGAAGAATCATCCAAAATATTAGTGGATTGTGAGGAAGAAACTGCCCGCTTAGATGACCCCGTGGCCCCAGATGGGCATAGGGTATACTTTTGTCTAACCAAAGATTGATTTAATTGTTGTAACTGGGTAGACAGAGTGTCCGCCCAGGGCGAATTAACTACAGGGACAATATGTGGCTGTAATGGCACAGGAGGTCCCACAGAGGGCGTAAGCCATGTTACAAGCGTAGTCAGCATACTTGAAAACGCTGCCCAAGGTGGGTCCTGATTGGCCACAGGTGGGCTGGGAGATGTATGACACCCAGCACCTGAACCAGCAGCTAACACTTCCCCCACTGGTAAATCCGTGACAGTACTGCAGGCTGCAGAAGCGTCCGCGGATTTGCCGCCCTGTGTGGCAGACATTATATGGAATGTAGCCTTAGAGCGTAACAGTACAATATAGCCAGACAAACACAATACCTGCAAATAACCCCCTGTGTTATGTGACAGCAATAACAGGGCACAAACAGAGGATTTAAGCGGTATGAGGTGACTGAAATACACAGTAAAAAATACAAAACAGTATCAACTGTGTAGCACTATATATATATATATATATATATATATATATATATATATATATATATGAGACCCTGACGCACCCAGCCCAGCAGGATAGAAAATATAGTGATAGCAATAAGTGTGATACAGGAGATGAAATCCACACGACAGCTACAGGCACACTTAGTCACAGGTACAATGCAGAAATTATTACATACAATAAAACTGCACTGGACTAGTAGATTTACATATAAATATGTATGAATACAGATATAACAATGCACAGTAACTACTGGATGTATATCACAGAATACTTGTACTAAATATTCAGGTAGTAGCACACTTGTTCTTAACTAACACTGTCTAAAATGACATGTAGAATACTTAAGTGCCTGTAAAAGCACAGCGCTGATGAGACAGGCGGCTTTACAGAGGAGACAGTGCCCAGCAGTCCCGGAGATCAGCCCAGCTAGTACTGAATATAGTGCCAAAATCTCAGCCAGGGAGTGAGGGAGAGAGAAATGCAGCTCCAGGGTGGGAACACCAGCAGCAGATGGTGCCCGGAGCTGGGGTAGGGGCTACAGGTCAGCACCTTATCCCCTCTGCTGGACTTCACCACCGGGTACTGTGGAGCCTACTGTAAACGGATTTTAGTAAATCCAACCTGTGCTCCCTGACCTGGTGGATATAGTGGGGTCCCTGTGCAGTACAGTGTCCACGCCAGCGGCGCAGTCCGTCTCCTGGGACCATGAACGGACCACGATTTACTGGCGGGTCCCACCTGGGGGACCCTCTTACCTCCTCCCCGATGTGCAGCCACACGATCCTGGAGAGCGTCAGCGGTGGTGTGCCTGATGACCAATGCGCCTCCGCTGCAAGTACCCAGGAACCTGGCCGCAGGAGTATGCAGCGCTGCTGGGGAGGTTGATGGAGCCGCAGCACGGAATGTCAGAGTGACATCCACCGTGCTGCAGCCCTTGAAGTCTTCTTAAAAGCTCTTTTCAGTGGTGCCTAGCGCAGCCCCACCTGTTAGAGACCTGCTCTGCAGGCACCAGCTTACAAACTGAGCTCCAGTGCCTGGAGGCGGGGCTATAGAGGAGTCGGTGCAATGCAGCCTGGGAACAGTCAAAGCTTTAGCCTGTTGGTGCCTCGGATCAAGATCCAACTCTACACCCCAATGTATTCTCTGTGGAATCCCAGTGTACCCCGCTGCAGAATGGATGATAAATAAAAAGTGGTAATGGGTTGAAAGTGAGAGAACAGAGGTATTATGGGGGAGGAGGGTCTGTGTATACTGCAATGTAATATGTGTGCTGTGTGTCCTGAGGGGTAGAATGGAAGAGGCAGTGGAAAACGCAGGATTTCTAGAGGGGGGTTTCCAAATGCAATCCATAATCTCCCACTCTGCGGAGCAAGTGCAGGAGTCTGGGGGAGCGGTAGAAGAACCTAGTAATGACCCTGAGCATTGGTACTTTTTATACATTTGATACTGTATGGAATACAGTATTAATATTTAACGCTATAGATTGTCTATAGTATAGGCAGTATCAAACATATTTAAACAATATAAATAAGATAAGTGGTCAGGAAAAGGTTAAATATGCCATACGAAATAAATGAACAAACAAACAAACAAACAAACAAACAAACATAATAGAACCAGTAGTAGACAGAAGAGCACTTTCTAAGCACACATTCTCCCACCTCATGGAAAGGCTCCTGTCTCTTCTTCCTGGCAGCTACCTTCATATTATATACCATTGCTATTGTTATAATTTGAGCCGCTTGCCAAGAGGAGGGGGATTTCCAGGCAACCAGAAACCCCCCCTGCGTTTGCCTATGAGAGGGGGTGTTGTGTATACAAGAGTATAATATCGGAGGACTATGTGCACTGCGTAGTATTATGGCGAGGGGGCTGTGTACACATTTAATGTAATATGTAACCAACGGCTGTTGCAGTGAGGACTTGGAAGCAGAGTGATTGGCAGACAGAGCGAGTTTGTGTGAGATAATAGTGGTAGCGAGTAAAATGCAGGCGTGTTGTGGGATGTGCCTCAGCCTGTGAACTTGTACACAGCCACTGGGATTAGTAAACTGCGTCTCAATACAAATCCAGGCAGCAGCGGCATTCGCATATATTGGCACAGTAGCTGCATACAAATTCGCAGCTGCAAATTCATTAGTTACATCTCTACATCAGGCCCACAGTCAGTAAAATTACACAATCTAGTATAGCTATATAATATTTAACATATATGTCCAGAGTGTCCGCTCTCGCAAATAAAGTACAATTATGGGGTGCTCCAATAAAGACATAATTCCAGATATAGCTAAATGTAAAGCAGTTTAGGCACTCTCCAATTAATGCAAAAATACTGTTGGCTTAATTGTAACTCACAACCAATATAAAGTGCAGACAATGTTTTGGTCCTTTAAGGGCCTTTTTCAGGGCTGTTTCTATAGTGGAGGAGGCCCGTGTGCAGGATCCGTTTGGGTCCCCTTCTCTCTAGCTGACAGCGCTTTATTTCTGGGCACTAGAGTCCCTAGGGGAACCTACAGCTGTCCCAGAGTCTACAGCACATGCGCAGGACAATAGGAAAATGGAGCCGCGGTAATTTTCCTACTACGCATGCGCGATACACCAGTGATTTCTGCAGCGCTGCTGCACCGTGGGACTCCGAAGGGTGAGTATTAAAGATAATGGATGCAGGGCATGCGGTGTGGGTCCCCCTGGACCCCGGAGGCCCAGCTGGTCACAGGTATAATACTCTATAATACTCTCGGTCTTTCTCTCTCTCTCTCTGCCTGCCTAATGTGACTCTGCTGCCATAATGTGTAAAAAGGGTGACTCTGCTGCCATAATGTGTAAAAGGGGGACTCTGCCTGCTGTAATGTGTAAAGAGGTGGACTCTGCTGCCTAATGTGTAAAAAGGTGGACTCTGCTGCCTAATGTGTAAAAAGGTGGACTCTGCTGCCTAATGTGTAAAAAGGGGGACTCTGGCTGCCTAATGTATAAAAAGGGGGACTCTGCTGCTGTAAAGTGTAAAAGGGGGACTCTGCCTGCCTAATGTGTAAATAGGTGGACTCTGCTGCTGTAATGTGTAAAAAGGGGACTCTAAATGCTGTACTGTGTAAAAGAGGACTCTACCTGGCGTAATGTGTGATAGGGGCTCTACCTGGAGTAATGTGTAAAATGGGTCTCTACCTGGCGTAATGTGTAAAATGGGGCTCTACCTGGCATAATGTGTGACAGGGGCTCTACCAGTGATGTGCGGTGGGGTGAGACAGAGACTTTCCTGTCATACAAACGTTTGTGTCAGAGTTTTGACTGTATAAAGTATATGAAAAATACAAAGAATATGTTTGAAATATCTTCTTTGCATTATTCTGAGTTTTATAGACAAAACTCTGGAGTAAAAAGTCTATGGCAGGTGAGGCAGTGCCTCACCTGGCTAACCTTTCCGCACATCTCTGATCAAAGCTCACCAAATTCCCAGGAGTTTATACTGCTGCACCTGTGTATAATGCCCAGATGTACGCTTTGGCTCATGTACTGCATGTAAATCTGTCTCTGGTGCTAGCCAGTGCCTCCTGAGCCATTTAGCTCACCGCATGTCCCTGGGCTCTACCTGGTGTAATGTGTATGAGTGGTGCTACTGTGCAACGTAATTTGAATAATGAAGACTACTGTACAGCCTAATATGAATTGGTATTATTTTTTGGCCAGTCCCCTTCCCCATGAAGCGCACTGGCCCGGTTTTGTATATGGGGGTGCACCGATGCTGTTTCTTGCACACACCGTTAAAATGTCTACTCTAGTTACGGCACTGGTAAGCATACACCTGAGACTAGCCACAGACTGTTCAGATTGTAGGAAATTAAGAGCGTCCAGTTTATCCGACTGGTGTTTCGAGTTCCAGCCTACATAGTACAACCCGCGAGGGTAAATTAAAATATAGATGACATAATCCATCTTACAGTACAACTTGTGTCGTACTCGTATTGGTATCTTCTTATCACTGTGTGGATGAGCAAATGAAGAGCCGGCCAACATAGATCTGCATGTGGTGCAATCAGTGCACCTAAAGCATCCAAGTATCTTGGTAGTCATAAAATTCAACTTGAGACCAGCAACACACATTGAAAAATATATCAAAGGGCTTGGCACATATAATGTTCATTCAGAGGAAACAGGAGCCGTCACATTCATAGAAAAATGCTTTTATATCCAAATCATCAGATGCATTCACAAATAGAGTGCAATAGTCATGAGGAGGCTCAGCAGTAATGAATAGCAGCTGCTACCACAGGATGACTTGCCTATTCTCTGAAACTTTGACAAGTATATAAGTATAGGTCAGATGCTGCTGATCATGTGATGCTGCTATTCATTACTGCTAAGCCTCCTCATGACTACTGCACTTTTTGTTATGCACTATTATTTGTGAATGCACCTGATTCATACTTGCCAATACTCCCGCATCCTGCGGGAGGCTCCCGTTCTTCGCACCAATGTCCAGCTGCCCCGAAAAGCCCACCTAATCCCCCGGACTCCCCCAGCCCAATCTGACAACTGGACCATGCATGCGGTGTCTGTACGCGATGGGGGCGGAGCTTAGCGCGACCATGCTAAATAGGCTGGTGGACCTGTGGGCAGCGGTGACACCACAGCAGAGCCTGCGAACAGTTAGGCACCGATGCAGGCATGGAGACCACACATCACAGGGCCCTTTTCCTGCGGCAGCTGCAGTGCATTGGGAGCTGCGGGCATTGAGACATCTGTGAAGGAGAGTGATGGAGGAGCTTCCCCAGCGCGGACAGTCGCTCAGGTGGGGAGACTGACAGCACAGCAGGGAGGAGGCTCCGTGGCTGGCAGGTGGGAAAAGAGGCTGGAGGAGGAGCAGGGCCCAGTCTCACGGTGAGTGTCTCAGTGACTGTATGTGTGTGTCTATGTGTAGACTGGCAGTGACTACAGTTATTCTCAGACTATCATGAAATTATTTTCTACCCTCCCCAGCAGTGAAAGTTGTAAAAGGCAGCATGTAAAAAGGCCACAAACAACCAGTTGTGGCATATAATAAGGCTAGGGTCCAGGGCAATGGTTGGCCCACTTGTCTCCTGCTCCATCTGCACTTGACCTCAGTATGAAAATGGGACAGTGCATAAGTGAAGGTGAGAGGTCTCAGGTTTTCCCTCTCTAGAGATGTCACTAGGTAGTGTACAGTACATGGGTGTGGGCTCCTGATGCCATTTTGGTGGTGCATTTATTAGCAGTGCACCAGTGGAAGCAAGGGATGTTGTAAGACGTGTGTGTGTGTCTCGGCTGGCCCTTACCCCTGTGTGTGCGTTTGGCCGTGACCCCTGTGTGTGTGTTTGTGTGTGTACAATGGAAAGTAATAAAAATATTTTGTCAGAGGACAAACAGTTTCAGTGATTTTGCAACTTTCCACCTGACACTGCAGGACAGCCCCTGGGTGGTAATAGATACGCCCCTAGGTGGAGGTAAACACGCCCCCTCAGTGCCGTGCTGCACAAACTTCCTAGACTCTCCCTGAAACAAGTTTCTAAAAGTAGGCAAGTATGACCTGATTTGGTAATAAAAGCATTTTTTCTATGGATGTGCTGGCTTCTGTTTCCTGTGTGTGAGATCAGCAGATAGAAATGGAGTGATATTATGTAAATATGTAAGACCCTTTTGTAGTTATTTTATATAGCAAGCACTACTATGGTGTAGTATATAACATTATGGGCCTGATTCTGAGTCAGATGCTATGACGATTTTGGACGAAGTGAAGTGATTTTTTTCCATATGTGCATGTGTCTGTGGTGCACTGTAAATATATCCACATGGTGTCCATACAGTGTAGCAGTACATATTTATGGTATTAGAAATATATTGGGCGTTAATGGGTGGTTACAGGGGGTTAGCTCAGTGGCATCACATGCTGGGTGCAGGGAGTGTGTGCCGCACCCGAGTGTCACCCTCGGAAAGGGCAGGCTCTTCTGCAGTGACAGGAGCCGAGCACTGCAGTGTTATATTCACATGCAGCACTCTGCTCCTGTCACACATGAAGAGCCGGCACTGCACTCAGCCTAGTCTCCGGGGGCAGCCAGCATCTTCAGGAATACTGGATCCCCCCCGGAGTGAAGAAATGGAGATCCCTGCGAGACCACTTTAGCCCACGCCCCTGGAGGCGCGGGGAAGCAGTGCAGAATGCGCATCGTGTGTCACCACACTTGGTGATGCCCCTGAGTTGTCATTTGTAATCATTTGTAATCATTTGTAGCACAGTATAGGAGTGTATTTGGAGAGACACAGACGGTTTGCTAAAATCGGTCATGTACAGAGGCAGAACTCTGGGAGGCAACGGAGTCAACTGCCGCCGGGCTCCTGCTTTGAAGGGGGGCACGTCTCCGGTTCTGTGTGTTCAGTGACATTAATCAATTAAGTTAATTGACAGCAGTCGGTATCTCTTCTGTAGCCGACTTCCCCACTAGTCACTACACCTTACAAATCACACCCTCTTTATTATAGATATACTGAAAGCAGACACCTTACTGATGAAGCTAATGCTCCTATAAAGGAAGCATGAGAATTCTAACTATATGAAGTTACTTCTCTGACAATTACAAGTAACTTCATATACAGTAGTTAGAATTCTCATACTTCCTATGCAAGGGCAAATATCTCCATCAGTAAGGTGCATGCTTCCAGTGTAATAGGTTGTGGGTTCTAATCCTGGATATGACACTTGCAAATTAATTGTCAGAGAAATAATAAGCATTGTGAACAGGGCCGGACTGGGACTAAAAATAGGCCCTGGCATGTTTGAAGCACACAGGCCCACCTCTGTGACTCCTCCCCTTACTATTCCTGACTCCTCCCACTTATTAGTCTATGCTCTTACAAATATAATTAATATTCTAACAATTTACAAGCGTACATCATTCTCTATTAAAATACACACAACCAGTGGTTGAAGTGGACATTTTTAAGTGGGGGTATGGAAATGTGAACTTTGTAATTAAGCGCGTTCCGCGCTCCGGAAAAGGGGGTGTGGTCACTCAAAAGGGGGCGTGGCCTTCAGTGTAGTTTACCACACCATACACTCCTTATACGCATTATGCACCACAATAGTAGGACCCCTTATACTAGCTAGTACTGGTGCCTCTTTCACATTATACCACACAGTATGAGCCAAAATTCACATTATAGCACCCGGTATGAGCCAAAATTTACATTATAGCACACGGTATGAGCCGAAATTTACATTATATGCCCCCAATAGTGCAGTGCCAGATCCACAATTGCCCCCACAGTGCCAGGTATACAAATGCCCCCACAGTGCCAGGTATACAAATACCCCCACAGTGCCAGGTATACAAATGCCCCCACAGTGCCAGGTATACAAATGCCCCACAGTGCCAGGTATACAAATGCCCCCACAGTGCCAGATCCACAAATGCCCCCACAGTGGCAGGTATACAAATGCCCCCACAGTGCCAGATCCACAATTGCCCCCCCCCCCCAGTGTCAGATCCACAATTGCCCCCACTGTGGGGGCAATTGTGGATCTGACACTGTGGGGGCAATTGTATACCTGACAGGTATACAAATGCCCCCACAGTGCCAGGTAAACAATTGCCCCCACAGTGCCAGGTATACAAATGCCCCACAGTGCCAGCCAATTGCCCCCCACAGTGCCAGGTATACAATTGCCCCCACAGCAGCCAGTGCTGCAGCTGCTTACCGCTGCTGCACTGCTGCTGCTGCTGCTGCTGCTTCTCCTCCGGGCTCCGGCTGTGAGGGACGGGTGAGTCAGGAGAGGAGAGCGCCCGCCAGCGCGGCTGTGTCTGGCGCGGCGGCGTATAGCTGACTTCGTTCAAACCAGCCGCCAGTTCGTGAGCCAATCAGAGCTCGCGGACCGGCGGCTTCTGATTGGCTGCCGGTCTGCGAGCTCTGATTGGCTCACGAACCGGCGGCTGGTTTGAAGTCCGCTATACGCCGCCGCGCCAGACACAGCCGAAAGTGCCAGATGGCCAGTCCGGCCCTGATTGTGAGTGACTGAGCAGATCTATGTAGTGTGTGGCTGGACCCCTACAAAGATCTGCCTAGTTGCAATGGTTTTGAATTTGTAGTAGCTTCATATAGTTAGAATCTGCAGGCTTGCTATGCAGGAAAAATAGCATATATATATATATATATATATATATATAGGGGGGGAGGGGTGTCACCAATATTTTTCTTGCCTCCGGGCAACTGGGACAAACTTACGCCACTGGTCATGTTTAGAGACGCTTGTCTGTAGACGCTGAAAGTGACATGTTAATCCTTGCACATTCAGATGCACAGATGTGTACCAAGGAAAGGCTCAGTAGTGGCATTAGCATAAAGTCACAGACGCAACTGCAGCAAAAGATGCAAGGAAGGCCGTAACTGTCTACGACTCAGAATCAGGACCTATGAGAAGGGAGTATCCTGTCCCTTCCACAGACCTGCCTCCATTAAGCGGGCTTCCAGAAATTTCCAGAGCTGGCTTTCCAACCCATTCCGCCCTTGCAGATATTTTTTATTTTATTACGATTTTTTATCAGTACACCAGTGTTTCATTAAATTTAAATGACAATTATTGTGCAAATAAATAATTAGAAAATCAGTTATTCATAGCATGAGAATCATTTAGAAGTTCCCCCAGGATAAATAGATACTGTTGTCTTTACATAGTTTAGCATGTGTTAAAAAAAAAAGAAAATTTGAATATAAACACGTTAAGTCTAAACAGACTAAGCAATTTACCTGTGGCTGCCAGATATCAATTAACTGTATGCAAAGTCCAATTCACAATGCAGGTTACACCTTAGCATTGCACAGTCAACCTATGTAAACAAGCTTCGACCACACTTGCATACTTAACTGTAACTGAGCTATAACTGATTTATTTCAACATAAATCCGCACAATATAATACCCATATAATTAGCAATACCATCATCCAACAGTAAATGAGCCTAGCACATTGGTTTTCAGACCTGTTCTCGAAACTCACTAATAAATGGAAATTGAAGATTATTCAGGATTCAGGCTGAGGTACAGCTGCATCAGTCTTTGGATCAATGTTTGTATTAGTCTCACCAGATGTTCAGAAAAGGAAATATTAATATTGAGTCCTGAGGACAAGAGTAAGGTTGAATATAAATTTCAATGAGAGCTCAGCTGTCAAAACAAGTCGGTCAGAATGAGAATATTTAGAGGCCCTAGGTGAAGTGCTCTTCATCATAATCTCCAATTTCTGACATCTCTGCAATTCATAGGTGTCACCATACATACTGAACTGAGCAAACATTAAGCACTGCACATTACCCTCTGGGTCCCCTACCACTTCCAGGCTCTAAGTATGGAGCCAACTACTAAATAATTAATTCTGCCCAGGCCATTTGAAGGTGCCTCTCTTCCATTATTCTGACTAGAAAAAAATTAAATGATCAATCCATGGAAGTGCGGCACTCACAGCGATCAAAAACGGAATCACATCGGTAGCATGCATAAAAAAAAAAAAAACGTTTCATTGCTTATGGGAATGGGAAGATCTGAGCACTGGAGAATCCCAACTAGTAAAGTAGGTTTTAATATAGGACTCTCTACATATCATACATTTCTCATCAAGTTTCCATGGAGATAACTCTGTGGAGGTGCTCCTTGAGAGTGGGTAGTAGTAGGAAAGAACTATCCAAGAAAAGATATCAGAAGAACTCTCTTGCAGGGGCACTCTGCCTCTATTATACTCACTTTTAATGTATAACTTTTAATTAGTATGCATAAAAAAAATTGTTTAATCAAAAAAGCCGACTGTCAAAAAAAATAAGATTTTAAACCTACCGGTAAATCTATTTCTCCTAGTCCGTAGAGGATGCTGGGGACTCCATAAGGACCATGGGGTATAGACGGGCTCCGCAGGATATAGGGCACCTAAAAAGAACTTTTACTATGGGTGTGCACTGGCTCTTCCCTCTATGCCCCTCCTCCAGACCTCAGTTAGAGAACTGTGCCCAGAGGAGATGGACAATACAAGGCAGGATTTAGAAATCCAAGGGCAAGAGTCATACCAGCCCACACCAATCATACCATGTAACCTGGATCATACATAACCAGTTAACCGTATGAACAATAACAGTAACGGTCCAAGACAGATTCCAACTGTAACAGAACCCTTATGTAAGCAACAACTATATACAAGTCTTGCAGAGTTTCCGCACTGGGACGGGCGCCCAGCATCCTCTACGGACTAGGAGAAATAGATTTACCGGTAGGTTTAAAATCTTATTTTCTCTTACGTCCTAGAGGATGCTGGAGACTCCGTAAGGACCATGGGGTTTATACCAAAGCATCCAATCGGGCGGGAGATTGCGTATGACTCTGCAGCACCGACTGAGCAAACGCTAGGTCCTCATCAGCCAGGGTATCAAACTTGTAGAATTTAGCAAAAGTGTTTGACCCCGACCAAGTCGCCGCTCGGCAAAGCTGTAATGCCGAGACGCCTCGGGCAGCCGCCCAAGAAGAACCCACCTTCC
The DNA here is from genome assembly GCF_028390025.1 of Pseudophryne corroboree. NCBI lineage: Eukaryota > Metazoa > Chordata > Amphibia > Anura > Myobatrachidae > Pseudophryne > Pseudophryne corroboree. The sequence goes on from NC_086446.1 coordinate 347,128,293, forward strand.
TAGTGGATAGGGCCTTAACCGAATTTGGTACCGTCAATCCAGCCGTAGACTGAGCCTGCTGAATCATATTACAGATCCAGCAAGCAATAGTCTGCTTCGAAGCAGGAGCGCCCATCTTATTAGCAGCATACAGGACAAACAGAGCCTCTGTTTTCCTAATTCTAGCCGTCCTGGCTACATAAATCTTTAAGGCCCTGACTACGTCCAGGGATCTGGAATCCTCCAGGTCACTTGTAGCCACAGGCACCACAATAGGTTGATTCATATGGAATGAAGAAACCACTTTAGGCAAAAATTGCGGACGTGTCCTCAATTCAGCTCGATCCACATGAAAAATCAAGTAGGGGCTCTTGTGTGACAAAGCCACCAATTCTGACACTCGCCTTGCTGATGCTAAGGCCAATAACATGACCACCTTCCAGGTAAGAAATTTCAACTCAACCTTGTTAAGCGGTTCAAACCAGTGTGATTTTAGGAACTGCAACACCACGTTCAGGTCCCATGGTGCCACTGGAGGCACAAAAAGGGTCTGGATGTGCAGCACTCCCTTTACAAACGTCTGGACTTCTGGAAGAGAAGCCAATTCCTTCTGAAAGAAAATCGAGAGGGCCGAAATCTGTACCTTAACAGAGCCTAATTTCAGGCCCATATCCACTCCTGTCTGTAGGAAGTGGAGAAAACGACCCAGATGAAAATCTTCCGTAGGTGCATTCTTGGTCTCACACCAAGACACATACTTTCGCCAGATACGGTGATACAGGTTGAGTATCCCATATCCAAATATTCCGAAATACGGAATATTCCGAAATAGAGAATTTTTTGAGTGAGAGTGAAATAGTGAAACCTTTGTTTTCTGATGGCTCAATGTATACAAACTTTGTTTAATACACAAAGTTATTAAAAATACTGTATTAAATGACCTTCAGGCTGTGTGTATTAGTTCTATATGAAACAAAAAAAATTGTGTAAATGTACACACACTTTGTTTAATGCACAAAGTTATTAAAAATATTGGCTAAAATGACCTTCAGGCTGTGTGTATAAGGTGTATATGTAACATAAATGCATTCTGTGCTTAGATATAGGTGCCATCACCATGATATCTCATTATGGTATGTAATTATTCCAAAATACGGAAAAATCCGATATCCAAAATACTTCTGGTCCCAAGCATTTTGGATAAGGGATACTCAACCTGTAATGTTTTACCGGCACCTCCTTCCTAGCCTTTATTAAAGTAGGGATGACCTCTTCCGGAATCCCCTTTTTCGCTAGGATTCGGCGTTCAACCGCCATGCCGTCAAACGTAATCGCGGTAAGTCTTGAAATACACAGGGCCCCTGTTGCAACAGGTCTTCCCTCAGAGGAAGAGGCCAGGGATCTCCTGTGAGCATCTCTTGTAGATCCGAGTACCAGGCCCTTCGAGGCCAGTCTGGGACAACGAGTATCGTCTGTACTCTTCATCGTCTTATGATCCTCTACACCTTTGTGATGAGAGGAAGAGGAGGAAACACGTAGACCGATTTGAACACCCACGGTGTTACCAGAGCGTCTACTGCTACTGCCTGAGGGTCCCGAGACCTGGCACAATACCTCCGAAGCTTTTTGTTGAGGCGTGACGCCATCGTGTCTATTTGAGGAGTTCCCCAAAGACGCGTTACGTCTGCAAAGACTTCTTGATGAAGTCCCCACTCTCCTGGATGGAGATCGTGTCTGCTGAGGAAGTCTGCTTCCCAGTTGTCCACTCCCGGAATGAGGACAGCCGACAGAGCGCTTACGTGATTTTCCGCCCAGCGAAGAATCCTGGTGGCTTCCGCCATCGCGACTCTGCTTCTTGTCCCGCCTTGGCGGTTCACATGAGCCACTGCTGTGACATTGTCTGATTGGATCAGAACCGGTAGGTTTCGAAGAAGACTCTCCGCTTGTCGAAGGCCGTTGTAAATGGCCCTGAGTTCCAACACATTGATGTGTAGACAGGACTCCTGGTCTGACCACAGTCCCTGAAAATTTCTTCCTTGTGTGACTGCTCCCCATCCTCGGAGGCTCGCGTCCGTGGTAACCAGGATCCAATCCTGAATTCCAAACCTGCGACCCTCCAGCAGGTGAGTACTTTGCAACCACCACAGGAGAGACACCCTGGCCCCTGGGGACAGAGTTATTTTCCGATGTAAGTGCAGATGGGACCCGGACCACTTGTCCAGAAGGTCCCATTGAAAAGTCCTTGCATGGAACCTTCCGAAGGGAATGGCCTCGTAGGCCGCCACCATTTTTCCCAGAACTCGAGTGCATTGGTGAACTGACACCCTTTTCGTTTTTAGCAGGTCTCTGACCATGTTCTGGATGTCCTAGGCTTTCTCCAGTGGGAGAAAGACCTTCATTTGTTCCGTATCCAGTATCATACCTAGGAACGTTAGCCGAGTTGTCGGAATCAACTGTGACTTCGGTAGATTTAGAATCCAACCGTGTTGCTGGAGCACTCTCAGAGAGAGTGCCACACTGCTCAGCAATTTCTCTCTGGATCTCGCTTTTATTAGGAGATCGTCCAAGTATGGGATAATTGTGACTCCATGCTTGCGCAGGACCACCATAATTTCCGCCATTATCTTGGTGAAAATCCTCGGGGCCGTGGAAAGTCCAAACGGCAACGTCTGAAATTGGTAATGACAATCCTGTACAGCGAAACTCAGGAATTCTTGATGGGGGGGATATATGGGGACATGAAGGTACGCATCCTTTATGTCCAGAGACACCATAAACTCCCCCTCCTCCATATTGGCTGTTATCGCTCTGAGTGATTCCATTTTGAATTTGAATCTTTTTATGTACAGGTTTAGGGACTTCTGATTCAAAATAGGTCTGACCGAACCGTCCGGTTTCGGGACCACAAATAGGGTTGAGTAGTAACCTCTTCCCTGCTGGTTCAGGGGAACCCTGATTATTACTTGCTGTAGACACAGCGTTTGAATTGCAGCTAAGACTACATCCCGTTCCGATGTGGAAGCTGGTAGGGCCGATTTGAAAAATCGGCGCGGGGGCACCTCCTGGAATTCCAGTTTGTAACCCTGGGAAACTATTTCCAACACCCAAGGATTCAGGCCTGAGCTGACCCAGGCCTGGCTGAAAAGTCGAAGACGTGCCCCCACCGGTGCGGACTCCCTCAGGGGAGCCCCAGCGTCATGCTGGGGTTTTTGGAGCAGCCGGGGAGGACTTTGGTTCCTGGGCACCTGCCGAAGCAGGTGCTCTCTTGCCTCTGCCCTTACCTCTGGCGAGGAAGGAGGATCCCCGACCTCTACTGGACTTGTGCGACCGAAAGGACTGCATCTGATAGGGTGGTACTTTCTTTTGCTGTTGGGGAATAAATGGTAAAAAGTTTGATTTACCTGCTGTAGCTGTGGAAACCAGGTCCGTCAGCCCATCCCCAAACAATACATCTCCCTTATAGGGTAGAACTTCCATATGTTTTTTGGAATCCGCATCACCCATCCATTGGCGAGTCCATAAGGATCTTCTCGCAGAGATAGACATGGCATTGGCCGTAGAAGCCAGCAAACCAATGTCCCTTTGAGCATCCCTCATAAATAAGACTGCTTCTTTAATATGGGCTAGAGTTAAGAATATAGTATCCTTATCCATCTTATCAAAATCAGCTGTCAGCTCATCTGTCCAAGCTGAAATCGCGCTACACACCCATGCCGACGCAATTGTCGGTCTAAGGACTGCTCCAGTATGAGAATAAATACACTTTAAGGTAGTCTCTTGCCTGCGATCTGCAGGGTCGCTAAGGGCAGCTGTGTCAGGAGACGGTAGCGCCACTTTCTTGGACAAGCGCGTCAGGGCCTTGTCCACAGTGGGAGGTGATTCCCAACGCTCCCTGTCCTGTTTAGGGAAGGGGTATGCCATATAAATTCTTTTGGGTATCTGCGGTCTCTTTTCCGGAGTCTCCCAAGCTTTTTCAAAGAAATCATTTAGTTCATGAGATGTGGGAAAATGTATAATCTGTTTCTTTCCCTTAAACATGTGCACCCTTGTGTCGGGGACCGAGGGTTCACCCGCAATATGCAACACATCCCTTATTACCACAATCATACACTGAATGCTTTTTGTCACCCTAGGGTGCAATTTCACTTCGTCATAGTCGACACTGGAATCATAGTCCGTGTCGGTAGCAGTGTCTTGTGTTAAGGGACGCTTTTGAGACCCCGACGGGCCCTGTGAGTTGGTCTAATCCGAGGATTGACCCTTTGATGTCCCCCCTAATTCAGCCTTATCAAGCCTCTTATGTAAGGATGCCACACTTGCATTTAACAAATGCCACATGTCCATCCATTCCTGAGTCGGCACAACCGACGGGGACACACCACTCATTTGCTCCACCTCCTCCTTGGAAAAGCCTTCCGCTTCAGACATGTCGACACCACGTACCGACACCCCACACACACAGGGATTAACCTATAAGGGGACAAAACCCCAACCAGGCCCTTAGGAGAGACAGAGAGAGAGTATGCCAGCACACACCCAGCGCTTAATAACACTGGAAAAATATGACCAGATAGCGCTTTTATATATATAAAATGACCAGATTCCCACTCACTGCGCTCAAAATGCCCCCCTCCTCTTTTTTCCAGCCTGAATGTTCAGCAGGGGAGAGACCAGGGAGCCAGCGTTTTCCTTATGCAGCTTCTGTGGAGAAAATGGAGCTGGTTAGTGCTGGGGATCAAGCTCCGCCCACCCGACGGAGGGCTTCGGTCCTGGTGATTTTTTTATAGAAAATGGCGGGGGATCCTAGAATTACTGCCCAGCAGCCTAATCTACCTTGTCAGTGCCCAAATGTGAGGTTTATTGCTGCCCAGTGCGCCCCCCCCCCCCCCCCCTCAGTGCTGCTCTATGTGTGTGAATGGGAGCGCGGTCCTGCGCTCATTCATCGCTGATGCCCCATCGGCTGTGCATGCAGGCCGGGTGACGGGGGGAGTGAAGAAACTTCACTCCCCCCGTCACTGCCCCCCCGCCGCCGGGTCTGCCGTATCGGCGGTCGGGCAGCTCGGCGGCACATTGCCGGGTCTGTAGGGCTCATAAGAGTGGTACAAAAAGATGAATAAACCAAAACAAAACAATTTTCTTGGGAAAGAGAACAATGAAAATATTTACAGGTACAATCAAACAATCAATCAATCAATCAATCAATCAATCAATCAATCAATCTTTAAATAACTTGATATCACAAAGTAATCAATACATTCAATTTATCAAATTGGTGTTGTGTGTCATATTATATGGGCTCAATTTCAGCTATAGGCTTAACAATAGAGGTTTGTAGACTGTACCGTTTGGTTAAGCAATCATAGAAGGCCTGGGCTGTGCTGCAAGTTACAATCTGTTTGAGAAATATATAATAAACAATATAAACGTTGTTTCAAACTGTAACAGCATGGCCCAACCAGGAAAAAAATCAAGCCAGCAGTTGACTGAAAGGTGATTTTTTTGGGGCTCGGGTAATAATGGTACACGAAAATAGGATTTTAATTACCTACCGGTAAATCCTTTTCTTGTAGTCTGTAGAGGATGCTGGGGTCCACATTAGTACCATGGGGGAGCCATTAGCACTTTAAGAGTTTCAGAGTGTGGGCTGGCTCCTCCCTCTATGCCCCTCCGCCCAGACTCAGTCTAGAAACTGTGCCCGAGGAGACAAACATCTTCAAGAGACGGATTATACACAGATAGTGGCAAGATTCATACCAGCTCACACATACAAGGCAAACCAAGCTAACTAGCTTGAAACTCAGCAACTGCTGAAACATTACTTACCAAGTAACCATGCAGTACTCAACTAAAACAAAGTTGTACTGAACCAGATAACCACTGCAGGAAAACGAAGCGCTGGGCGGGCGCCCAGCATCCTCTACGGACTACGAGAGAAGGATTTACTGGTAGGTAATTAAAATCCTATTTTCTCTTACATCCTAGATGATGCTGGGGTCCACATTAGTACCATGGGGATGTACCAAAGCTCCCAGAACGGGAGGGAGAGCGCGGAGGCTCCTGCAGAACCAATTGACCAAACTTAAGTTCCTCAGAGGCCAAAGTATCGAACTTGTAGAACTTTGCAAACGTGTTCGACCCTGATCAAGTAGCTGCTCGGCAGAGTTGTAAAGCCGAGACACTCCGGGCAGCCGCCCAGGAATAACCCACCTTACGAGTAGAGTGGGCCTTAACAGTCGTAGGACACGGCAAGCCTGCCGTAGAATATGCATGCTGGATAGTGAACCTGATCCAGCGAGAGATCGTCTGCTTAGAAGTAGGACACACAATTTTCTTGGGATCATACAGGACAAACAGAGAGTCCAATTTCAAATCTAAGGACTTTGATGAAATTGAGGAGTCAGTCGCAACTGGCACTACAATAGGTTGGTTGATATGAAATGCCAACACAACCTTCGGAAGAAACTGCTGACGTGTCCGAAGCTCAGCTCTGTCTTCATGGAAGATCAAGTATGGGCTTTTACAAAGCCTCCAACTCCAACACACGTCTAGCAGAAGCTAAGGCCAACAAAGTGACAGCCTTCCACGTGAGAAACTTGACCTCAACCTCCTGTAGAGGTTCAAACCAGTCCGACTGGAGGAACTGCAACACCACGTTAAGATCCAAAGGCGCCGTAGGCGGTACAAATGGAGGCTGGATGTGCAGAACTCCCTTCAAAAAAGTCTGAACCTCAGGGAGGGCAGCCAACTGTTTCTGGAAGAAAATGAACAGGGCCGAAATATAGACCTTTATGGATCCTAACCTCAGGCCCATATCCACACCTGCTTGCAGAAAGAGAAGAAAACGTCCCAGTTGAAACTCCACTGCAGGAAACTTCTTGGACTCACACCAAGAGACATATTTTTTCCAAATACGATGGTAATGTTTTGACGTTACCCCTTTCTTAGCCTGTATCAGGGTAGGAATAACCTTGTTCGCAATGCCCTTCCGAGCTAGTATCTGGCGTTCAACCTCCATGCCGTCAAACGTAGCCGCGGTAAGTCTTGATAGGAGAACGGCCCCTGCTGCAGCAGGTCCTCCCGAATAGAGGTAGAGGCCTCGGCTCTTCTTGCAGTAGATTCAGAAGGTCCGCGTACCAAGCCCTTCTTGGCCGAAGCGATGAGGATTGCCTGAACTCTTGTCCTCCTTATGAGTTTGAGAATTCTTGGAATGAGTGGGAGTGGAGGAAATACGTACACCGACTGGAACACCCACGGAGTCACTAGGGCATCCACCGCCACTGCTTGCGGGTCCCTCGATCTGGAACAATACCGCTGAAGCTTCTTGTTGAGATGAGTGGCCACCATGTCGATCTGGGGTACGCCCCAAAGATCTGTAACCTCCTTGAACACCTCCAGATGGAGAACCCGCTCCCCCGAATGGAAATCGTGTCTGCTGAGGAAGTCCGCTTCCCAGTTGTCTACTCCCGGAATGAAGATTGCTGAAAACGCCAACACATGGTTTTCTGCCCAGAGGATGATTCTTGTTACCTCTGACATTGCAGCTCTGCTCTTTGTTCCGCCCTGTCGGTTTATGCAAGCCACTGTTGTTACATTGTCTGACTGCACTTGAATGGCCCGATTTCTCAGAAGATGGGCCGCTTGGAGAAGACCGTTGTAGACGGCTCTTAGTTCCAGAATGTTTATCGGCAGGCCGGCTTCCAGACTTGAACACCTTCCTTGGAAGGTTTCCCCTTGAGTGACTGCGCCCCAGCCCCGGAGACTTGCATCCATGGTTAGAAGGATCCAGTCCTGAATCCCGAACCTGCGGCCCTCCAGAAGGTGAGGTCATTGCAGCCACCAGAGGAGTGAAATCATGGCCTTTGGCGACAGACGTAGTCTTTGGTGCATGTGTAGATGGGATCCCGACCACTTGTCCAGGAGATCCAGTTGGAAGGACCAAGCATGAAACCTCCTGTACTGCAGAGCCTCTTAAGAGGCCACCATCTTTCCCAGAAGGCGAATGCACTGATGAACCGACACCCGGGCTGGCTTCAGGACATCCCGGACCATTGTTTGTATCACCAACGCTTTTTCCTCTGGAAGAAACACCCTCTTCCGTGTCAAGGATCATTCCCAGAAAGGACAACCTCCTGGTTGGTTCCAAATGCGATTTTGGGAGATTCAGGATCCAACCATGTTCCCTGAGAAGCTGGGTCGTGTGAGCTATGGACCGTAACAGCTTCTCCTTGGACGATGCCTTTGTCAGATCGTCCAGATACAGAATTATGTTCACCCCCTGCCTGCGGAGGAGAACCATCATTTCCGCCATCACCTTGGTGAATACCCTTGGTGCTGTGGATAGGCCGAATGGCAGGGCCTGTAACTGAAAATGACAGTCCAACAGTGCGAATCGGAGACAAGCTTGATGCGGCGGCCAAATTGGAATGTGGAGGTACGCATACTGGATATCCAGGTATACCAGGAATTCCCCCTCTTCCAGACCTGATATCACTGCCCTTAGAGACTCCAGTCTGAACTTGAACTCCCTCAGGAAGGGGTTTAGCGATTTTAACTTCAGAATGGGTCTGACCGAACCATCCGGTTTTGGTACCACGAAAAGGTTTGAACAGCAACCTTTGTTTTGCATATGGGGTGGGACTGGTACAATAACCTGTGCCTCCACCAACTTCTGGATGGCTTCCTGTAGGAAAGCCCTGTCCGCCAGCAAAACTGGCAAGCCTTATTTGAAGAAACGGTGAGGAGGGAGATTCTGAGTCTCGCCCCCACCGGCCCCACTTCCAGGCCGCGTGGTCCACTGTCATGCTGAGGACTTTGGTATACCTGAAGCAGGTTTTTGTTCCTGGAAACCCGCAGCAGCAGGTTTCTTGGATTTTGGCCGACCTCCCCTAAAGAAGGTGTTGGACGGGTTGGCCTTTCTTGGCTTGGCAGTCCGAAAGGACTGTGATGCAGCTGAAGAAAAGGGTTTCTTCATGGCAGGTGCAGCTGAGGGAAGAAAAGGAGACTTACCCGCTGTAGCCGTGGAAATCCACGCATCCAACGGTTCCCCAAAGAGAGCCTGACCTGTGTAGAGTAGGGTCTCCACACCTCTCCTGGATTCCATGTCGGCAGACCATTGGCGCAGCCAGAGTCCTCTACGAGATGAGACAGACATGGAGGATATTCCTGCAGCCATCAAACCCAGGTCTTTCATGGATTCCACCGTAACTCCCGCAGAATCCTGTATGTTACGTAAGAACAATTCAACGTCACTTTTATCCATTGTAACCAATTTCTCAAGTAACGTGCCAGACCACTTTACTATAGCTTTAGAAATCCATGCACAAGCAATGGTAGACCGTAGTATCGCCCCCGAAGCCGTGTATATGGATTTGAGCGTAGTGTCAATCTTGCGATCAGCCGGTTCTTTCAATGCGGCAGATCCCAGGACAGGTAAAACCACCTTCTTTGACAGTCTGGACACCAGATGTGTCAACTATGGGTGGGTTTTTCCCAATTCTTTCAATCCTCCTCAGGGAAGGGGAAAGTAACCAGAACTCTTTTGGGGATCTGGAATCCTTTCACTCAGGATTTTTCAAATAGCGTTTAATACTTTAGACACAGGGAAGGTTAGCGAGGCTTTCTTATTGTCAGTGAAGTAAGCCTCCTCAACCTGCTCAGGCGACATGTCAGCAATATTTAACATATCTCTAGTGGTCTCAAACATGAGCTGCACCCCCTGCAAGGGGTGCTCCCCCCCCCCCCCCCCCCAGCACGTCCCCATCACCGTCTGCAGTCTGTGGAATAGGAGCTGCAGACAGGAAAATGGCGCTGAACTCTGCTGGGTCCACACTGAGAAGAAGCTCCGCCCTCCGAAGATGGCACGTCTTCCCGCACAACTTCTATATACTGGCCTGAGGATTCCGTCGCTAGCCTGGGGATTCAGTCCCCGGTTAGTGTATGTGTACTGAGGATTCTGTCGCTAGCCTGATGATTCAGTCTCCGGCTAGCGACTGTGACCAGTTTAGAGTATTTAGACGCTGACTCAGAACCGTGATTACATTTCTGTGTACATGAAATGGATTCCTCCTGAGAGGAAACCACTTCAGCAGCATATGACACAGAGTCCCTATACATGGCTATGGAAGGTATGAAACACCCACAGACACAGGGAATTGTCAGTCACAGCTTCCCCCCCCCCCGCCCCTCCCCCCCCCCCCAAGTATGGCAGAGAGAGACACAGAGATTGGAGCCAACCCACACACAGCGCTTTCTGAGGTAGAACATATAAAACTACCAGCGCTATCTGTGTACCTTAATAGACTACATAGATTTTACACAGCTCCCCCCCCTTCTACAACCCCCTGGTACCGCTCAGGATAGCTGGAGTTGCTTGAGGGACAGTTCCCTGTGTACAGGAACTGCAGGCAGGAAAATGGCGCTGAACGCTGCTGGGTCCGCTCTGAAAAGCTCCGCCTCCTGAAGATGGCGCGTCTTCCCGCGCAAATTCTTTATACTGGCCTGAGGATTCCGTCGCTAGCCGGGGATTCAGTCTCCAGTTAGCGTCTGTGTACTGCGGATTCTGACGCTAGCCTGGGGATTCAGTCTCCGGTTAGCGTCCGTGACCAGTGTAGGGTATTAAGATGTTGGCTCAGGACGCCCCTCATAGCGCCAACACTGTGTGCCGCTGAGCCTTCCCAGAGCGCAGCCGCTCAGCGCTGCGCTCCTACCCTTGTGCCGCCATATCTCACCATCTTCTGATCTTCTGGCTCTGTAAGGGGGTGGTGGCATGCTGCTGGGGTGAGCGATCCCCTGTGGCGGAGAACGATTGATCCCCTCAGGAGCTCAGTGTCCTGTCAGCGGAGATAGTGGCTCAGACTCCACAGGGCGGACACTACTCCCCCCTTTAGTTCCTCAATGCAGGGAGACTGTTGCCAGCAGCTTCCCTGTAAAATAATAAACTCTAAAAAATACCTTTACTAGAGAAACTCTGGAGAGCTCCCCTAGCTGTGACTGGCTCCTCCGGGCACATTTTCTAAACTGAGTCTGGTAGGAGGGGCATAGAGGGAGGAGCCGGCCCACACTCTCAAAGTGCCAATGGCTCCTAGTGGACCCGTCTATACCCCCATGGTACTAATGTGGACCCCAGCATCCTCTAGGACGTAAGAGAAAGATTAATAATATTTCATAATCAGCAATAAACCTCACATTTGGGAACTAACTGGTAGTATTGTCAATTTCTCATACGTCCTAGAGGATGCTGGGGTCCACTTCATGACCATGTGGTATAGACGGATCCGCAGGAGCCATGGGCACTCTTAAGACTTTTCAATGGGTGTGAACTGGCTCCTCCCTCTATGCCCCTCCTCCAGACCTCAGTTTTAGAAATGTGCCCAGGCAAACTGGATGCACTCCAGGGGAGCTCTACTGAGCTTCTCTGAAAAGACTTATGTTAGGTTTTTTATTTTCAGGGAGAACTGCTGGCAACTGATTCCCTGCTTCGTGGGACTGAGGGGGCAGAAGTAGGAACCAACTTCCTGAAGAGTTTCATGGCTCTGCTTCTGGCTGACAGGACACCATTAGCTCCTGAAGGGTACTGAACGCTAGCCGTGTCTAGATGCTCACTCCCACAGCACGCCGTCACCCCCCTCACAGAGCCAGAAGTCAGAAGACAGGTGAGTAGAAGACAGATCTTCTATCAAGTAAAGTGACGGCTGAGGTACAGCACGGCTCAAAAAGGGGGCATAAAATGCCTAGGCACAGCCCTACCCCCGCCAGTATAAATATTATGAAAAGTCTCTGAGGTAAAAATGCGCCATTGTGGGGGCGGAGCTTCTTCCTCAGGCAGCCAGCACACTACTCAGCGCCATTTTCTTTCTCCTCAGGCTGCAGAGACATCGCTGGTACTCCTTCACTTCTGACTAGAAGTATCAGGGTGCAAAACAGGGGGGACACAAGCGAATTTGGTGCTTTACAAGTGTGTTTTTACTGTGTAAAAAGCGCTGCATGTCAGTGGGCATTCTGTGTTCACAGGCATTAGATACTGGCGTTGGGGTTGTGAACTGGCTGCTCCTAAACTGTGTCCCTCTGACAGATTTTACTGTGGGTCTGTCCCCTATAAGTCCCAGTGTGTCTGTGTGTGTGCTGTACACGTGTGTAAGACATGTCAGAGGCAGGGAGTTCCTCCCCGGAGGAAACCATTTTAGGGACACAGAAGTGTAATGTGGTGGCGCTGCCGGCACACCAAGAGCCTGCATGGGTGATAGAGATACGTGATAGTATGCATCATATCAATAGGAGATTAGATAAATCTGAATCTCATGCTGAGTGCTGGAGAAAATCTGTGGAAGATGTGATTTTTCAGGGCTCTGCTCTTCCATCTGCAGGCGACCTATTGTGAATACTGATACCGACACGGACACTGATTCTTGTGTTGACGATAGTGACTCCAGAGAAATAGATCATAAATTGGCAAAAAATATACAATATATGATTGTAGCTATAAGGGAAGTGCTGAAAGTCACGGAAGCCACTCCTGTACCTCAGGAGAAGGCTTATTTCTATAAAGAAAATAAGATTTTAAACCTACCGGTAAATCTTTTTCTCCTAGTCCGTAGAGGATGCTGGGGACTCCGTATGGACCATGGGGTATAGACGGGCTCCGCAGGAGACATGGGCACTCTAAGACTTTAGATGGGTGTGAACTGGCTTCTCCCTCTATGCCCCTCCTCCAGACCTCAGTTATAGAACTGTGCCCAGAGGAGACGGACAGTACGAGGAAAGGATTTTTGTTAATCTAAGGGCGAGATACATACCAGCCCACACCATACACACCGTACAACATGGTATATACTAAACCAGTTAACAGTATGAACAAAACAGCATCAGCCAGAGACTGATCTCAACTGTAACATAACCCTTATGTAAGCAACAACTATATACAAGCCGTGCAGAATTTGTCAGCACTGGGACGGGCGCCCAGTATCCTCTACGGACTAGGAGAAAAAGATTTACCGGTAGGTTTAAAATCTTATTTTCTCTTACGTCCTAGAGGATGCTGGGGACTCCGTAAGGACCATAGGGTTTATACCAAAGCTCCAGACCGGGCGGGAGAGTGCGGATGACTCTGCAGCACCGATTGAGCAAACATGAGGTCCTCATCAGCCAGGGTATCAAACTTGTAGAATTTTGCAAAAGTGTTTGAACCCGACCAAGTAGCTGCTCGGCAAAGCTGTAATGCCGAGACACCTCGGGCAGCCGTCCAAGAAGAGCCCACCTTCCTAGTGGAATGGGCCTTTGCCGAATTTGGTAACGGCAATCCAGCCGTAGAATGAGCCTGCTGAATCGTGTTACAGATCCAGCGAGCAATAGTCTGCTTAGAAGCAGGAGCGCCAACCTTGTTGGCTGCATACAGGACAAACAGTGCCTCAGTTTTCCTAACCCGAGCCGTCCTCGCTACATAAATTTTTAAGGCTCTGACTACATCAAGGGACTTGGAATCCTCCAAGTCATCCGTAGCCACAGGCACCACAATAGGTTGGTTCATATGAAACGACGAAACCACTTTAGGCAGAAATTGAGGACGAGTCCTCAACTCTGCTCGATCCACATGGAAAATCAGATAGGGGCTCTTGTGAGACAAAGCCGCCAATTCGGACACCCGCCTCGCAGATGCCAAGGCCAACAACATGACCACTTTCCAAGTGAGAAATTTTATTTCAACTGTTTGAAGAGGTTCAAACCAGTGTGATTTAAGGAACTGTAACACCACGTTAAGGTCCCACGGTGCCACTGGGGGCACAAAAGGAGGTTGGATGTGCAGCACTCCCTTTACAAAAGTCTGGACTTCTGGGAGAGAAGCCAATTCCTTCTGAAAGAATATAGATAAGGCCGAAATCTGCACCTTAATGGAGCCTAACTTTAGGCCCATATCCACTCCTGTATGTAGAAAATGGAGAAAACGACCCAGCTGAAAATCTTCCGTAGGAGCATTCTTGGCTTCACACCAAGATACATATTTCCTCCAGATATGGTGATAGTGCTTCGCCGTTACCTCCTTCCTAGCTTTTATTAGAGTAGGGATGACTTCCCCTGGAATACCTTTCCTACCTAGGATTTAGTGTTCAACCGCCATGCCGTCAAACGTAACCGCGGTAAGTCTTGGAACACACAGGGCCCCTGTTGCAACAGGTCCTCCCAGGGAGGAAGAGGCCACGGATCTTCTGTGATCATTTCCTGAAGATCTGAATACCAGGCCCTTCGAGGCCAATCTGGGACAATGAGTATTGTCTGCACTCTTGTTCGTCTTATGATTCTCAATATTTTTGAGATAAGTGGAAGCGGAGGGAACACATAGACCGACTGAAACACCCACGGTGTCACCAGGGTGTCCACCGCCACTGCCTGAGGGTCCCTTGACCTGGAACAATACGTCCGAAGCTTTCTGTTGAGGCGTGACACCATCATGTCTATTTGAGGAAGTCCCCAACGACTTGTTACCTCTGCAAAGACCTCTTGATAAAGTCCCCACTCTCCTGGATGGAGATCGTGCCTGCTGAGGAAGTCTGCCTCCCAGTTGTCTACTCCCGGAATGAAGACCGCTGACAGAGCGCTTACATGATTTTCTGCCCAGCGAAGAATCCTGGTGGCTTCTGCCATTGCAGCTCTGCTCCTTGTCCCGCCCTGGCAGTTTACATGCGCCACGGCTGTGACGTTGTCTGACTGGATCAGAACGGGTAAGTTGCGAAGAAGATTCTCCGCCTGTTGCAGGCCGTTGTATATGGCCCTTAATTCCAGCACATTGATGTGTAGACAAGCCTCCTGGCTTGACCATATTCCCTGAAAATTTTTTCCTTGTGTGACTGCTCCCCATCCTCGGAGGCTCGCGTCCGTGGTCACAAGAACCCAATCTTGAATGCCGAACCTGCGACCCTCTAGAAGGTGAGCACTCTGGAGCCACCACAGGAGAGAGGCCCTGGCCCTGGGGGACAGGCTTATCCTCCGATGCATCTGTAGATGAGACCCTGACCGCTTGTCCAGAAGGTCCCACTGAAAAGTTCTCGCATTGGACCTGACGAACGAAATGGCCTCGTAGGCCGCCACCATCTTTCCCAATACTCGAGTGCATTGATGAACTGACACACTTTTTGGTTTCAGTAGGTCGTTGACCATGTTCTGGAGTTCCTGGGCTTTTTCCATTGGGAGAAAAACCCTCTTTTTTTCCGTGTCCAGAATCATGTCCAAAAATGACAGCCGAGTTGTCGGAACCAACTGCGACTTTGGTAGATTTAGAATCCAGCCGTGTTGTTGTAGTACTCTCAGGGAGAGAGACACGCTTTTTACTAACTGATCTCTTGATCTTGCCTTTATCAGGAGATTGTCCAAGTATGGGATAATTGTGACCCCCTGCTTGCGCAGGAGCACCATCATTTCCGCCATTACCTTGGTAAAAATTCTCGGGGCCGTGGAAAGCCCAAACGGCAACGTCTGAAACTGGTAATGACAATCCTGTACAGCGAATCTCAGGTACGCCTGATGAGGAGGATATATGGGGACATGAAGGTATGCATCCTTTATGTCTAGTGACACCATAAAATCCCCCCCTTCCAGGCTGGAGATCACTGCCCGGAGAGATTCCATCTCGAATTTGAACCTCTTCAAATATAGGTTTAGGGATTTTAGATTCAGAATTGGTCTGACCGAGCCATCCGGCTTCGGGACCACAAATAGGGTCGAATAAAACCCTTTCCCCTGTTGCACTAGGGGAACCCTGATAATCACTTGCTGTTGACACAGCTTTTGTATGGCAGCCAAAACTATTTCCCTCTCTGGGGGAGAAGCTGGCAAGGCCGATTTGAAAAATCGGTGTGGAGGCACATCTTCGAACTCCAGCCTGTAGCCTTGGGATACAATTTCGACCACCCAAGGATCCAAATCCGACTGAACCCAGACTTGGCTGAAGAGTCGAATACGTGCCCCCACTGGTGCGGACTCCCGTAGCGGAGCCCCAGCGTCATGCAGTGGATTTTGTAGAGGCCGGGGAGGATTTTTGTTCCTGGGAACTAGCCATAGCTGGTGTTCTTTTCCCTCTACCTCTGGCAAGGAAGGAAGAGCCACGCCTCTTTCTGAACTTATGAGACTGAAAGGACTGCATCTGGTATTGAGGTGTTTTCTTCTGCTGTGGGGGAACGTAAGGCAAAAAAGAAGACTTACCCGCGGTAGCTGTGGAAACCAGGTCCGCGAGGCCCTCCCCAAATAAAACTTCACCTTTGTAAGGCAAAGCCTCCATATGTCTCTTTGAGTCGGCATCACCTGTCCATTGACGGGTCCACAGGAACCTTCTAGCAGAAACTGCCATGGCATTGGCTCTTGAACCCAAAAGCCCAATATCTCTCGCAGCCTCTCTCATATATAACGCTGCGTCCTTGATGTGACCTAAGGTCAACAAAATACTATCTTTATCTAGGGTGTCAATGTCACATGACAAGTTTTCAGCCCAAGCTGCAATTGCGCTACCCACCCATGCCGACGCTACTGCAGGTCTGAGCAGTGCTCCCGTAGTCGCATAAATTGATTTTAAGGTAGTTTCCTGCCTGCGATCCGCAGGATCCTTTAGGGCCGCCCTGTCCGGGGACGGTAGTACCACCTTTTTGGATAAGTGCGTCAAGGCCTTGTCCACCGTGGGCGAGGATTCCCACTGTAACCTGTCCTTTGAGGGGAAAGGATACGCCATAATAATTCTCTTGGGAACCTGCAATCTCTTGTCTGGAGTTTCCCAAGCCTTTTCAAATAAAGCGTTCAGCTCATGAGATGGGGGAAACGTTACCTCAGGCTTCTTTTACTTAAACATGCAGACCCTCGTGTCAGGTACAGAGGGGTCCTCTGTGATATGCAAAACATCTTTTATTGCAATAATCATATATTGAATACTCTTGGCCACTCTTGGGTGCAACCTTGCATCATCATAGTCGACACTGGAGTCGGAATCCGTGTCGGTATCAGAGTCTGCTATCTGGGAAAAGGGACGTTTATGGGACCCTGAAGGGTCTTGTGACACAGTAAAGGGGGGTACTCACGGAGCGATATTCTAAGCAATCTGACTAGATTGCTTAGAATATAAGACTGATCGCTCCGTGTGTACCCCTTACAGCGATAGCAATGTGCAGCCCCGTGCATCGCTATCGCTGCTGCTAGATTGGCCTGCCGTGCAGGCCAATCTAGCGGGTCGCTCACTTCACCCGCTTGGTGAAGTGAGCGCCCCCCCCGTCTCCCCCCGCACGCTCAACACACATCGCGCTGTGCTGAGCGGCGGGAGAGATGTGTGCTGAGCGGTTCACTCAGCACACATCTCTCCCCGCATCGGCCGTCTATATGGGCCTTAACAGCCATGGATTGACTTCCTGCTTTGTCCTTGGACTCTGCTTTGTCCAATCTCTTATGTAATAAAGCCACATTAGCATTTAAAACATTCCACATGTCCAACCAATCAGGTGTCGGCTGTGCCGACGGAGACACCACCACCATCTGCTCTGCTTCCTCCCTAGACGAGCCTTCCGCTTCAGACATGTCGACACACACGTACTGACACCCCCCCACACACTGGGATATATGAATATGGGGACAGACCCACAATAAGGCCCTTTGGCGAGACAGAGAGAGAGTACGCCAGCACACACCCAGCGCCACTAGATACTGAAACAAAGTCTCAGCCTGTACAGCGCTTTACATATAGAATTAGCACCAAATAAATGTGCCCCCCCCCCCCTCGTTTTTGCCCCCTTTTACTTATTCAGCAGGGGAGAGTCCGGGAGCAGCTTCTCTGCAGCATGCTGTGGAGAAAATGGCGCTGGTTAGTGCTGGAAGATCAAGCTCCGCCCCCTCGACAGCGGGCTTCGGTCCCGCTATTTTTATTATACTGGCGGGGGATTTATTATATACTGCCTCCGCAGTATCTATATACGTGTGCCAGTCTTATGTGCGGTAAAAATTGCTGCCCAGGGCGTCCCCCCTGCGCCCTGCACCCTTGCTGTGCCTGTGTGTGTTGTGGGAGCAATGGAGTGCAGCGCGACCGCTGCGCGGTAACTCATGAAGATCTGAAGTCTTCTGCCGCCTTTGAAGTCTTCTTGTTTCCTATACTTACCCGGCTTCAATCTTCCGGCTCTGTGAGGAGGATGGCGGCGCGGCTCTGGGACGAACAGCAAGGACGACACCTGTGTTCCGACCCTCTGGAGCTAATGGTGTCCAGTAGCCTAAGAAGCAGAGCCCATCAGTCCAGGAAAGTGGGTCTGCTTCTCTCCCCTCAGTCCCACGAAGCAAGGAGCCTGTTGCCTACAGTGCTCCCTGAAAAAAAAAAAACTAACAAAAGTCTTTTCAGAGAAACTCAGGAGAGCTCCCCTGTAGTGCATCCAGTCTCCTCTGGGCACAGGATCTAACTGAGGTCTGGAGGAGGGGCATAGAGGGAGGAGCCAGTTCACACCCATCTAAAGTCTTAGAGAGCCCATGTCTCCTGCGGAGCCTGTCTATACCCCATGGTCCTTACGGAGTCCCCAGCATCCTCTAGGACGTAAGAGAAAAGAAATCTAAGGTTACTTTCCCTCCTTCCCACGAGCTTAATACTCTCTTTGAAGGTATGTGGGTGAATCCCAAAAAGAAATTTCGTATTCCCAAGAGAATTCAGATAGCTTATCCTTTCCCGATGGAGGACAGGAAAAAATGGGAGTCACCCCCTGTGTTAGACAGTGCACTGTCCAGGTTGACAAAGAAGGTAATTCTCCCTGCACCTGGCACAGCTTCACTAAAAGAGCCGGCAGACCGAAAGATGGAAACTACATAGAAATCCATTTATGTTGCCAATGGTACGCCGCTCAGGCCCACAATTGCTTGCGCGTGGGTGAGTCGCGCTATTGAGAAATAGTCAGATTGGAGAGTAATATGTATAATCTCGCCTAGTTGGATTCTGCACTCACCATATATCGTACAGATCAACTTTAGCCAAAAATTATGAAAGTCAGAGGAAGTCCCAGTATAAGATCTAGAGGCATAGGCGTGCACAGCACATTTTATTAGGGGGTGCACCGTTGGAGGGGCGTGTCTAGCACCATCTATTGACGGTCAACGCAATATAAAATATCCACCCTTGTACCAATCCTAATAAAGCAGATACATTGTCAGATGTTGTGGTGTGCACCAAACAAACACCCCTGATGGCATTCGCTGCAATTACACTGCACCTCCTCAGCCTGGTCTGAACCCCCCCCCCCCCCCCCCCCCCCCGACGCTCTTTTCCCTGCAAGCTGCAGCAGCATACTTACAAGTCAGTCACTCGCTGACACTGACAGTCGCAGACTAGTACTGCTGCTGCTGGAAAAACGAGTGACGTGTCAATGTTGCTACCGACCGCCTGCCAGTATTGAATTTGTCTTCCTAAGAGGAATGCTGGCTGCATGCTGATCCTCATCAGTGGCTGGTGTTGGCATAGCATAGAAGGAGAGAGGTGTGTATGTGGCGGGTGTGACGGGTGGGCGTGCGAGCAGCATGACGTAATCACGTCACATAACGCTGTTTTTATACATGGAGGTGGAGCCAGGAGTTTGAAAGCCGGTGGCAGTGGCACCCTTGATTAACCCAGGCGCTCGGTCAGTAATGCAGTCCTGACAGGGTGCAGCACAGAGCGGACAGTAATCAGCCTGCTCGGCAATCGCTGCATCAGGCATGTGAGATCAGGGTGCCAGATATTAGGGGGTGCCTGTGCGCACCAGGCACCCCCCCTGCGCACACCTATATCTAGAGGTAGCATTATTAGGATGATGAGATTTATCTAATTTAGGGTCCAGAGCTAAATTAAATCCCCCCAAAACAATAAGAGAGCCCTGACAATTCCTCTGTATAGCTAGACATACAGTACGTACTTTCCTGAAATGAGACTTGGTTTGAGTTAGGGGCATAGAGTGAGTGGGGGATTGGGAAAAGAAAAACAGAAGCAAAAAAACAAAATGACCTGGTACACTGGGTCCACATTTATCTACTGCACGGGAAGAAGTGTGTAGTACAATTAGCATGAACCAACATCAACACCCAGGTTCAAAGAAAAAACAATTAGATGGAGGAAAAGTAGTAATGCAGCATATCTAACAAAGGGGGTCATTCCGAGTTGTTTGCTCGTTGCGATTTTCGCAACGGAGTGATTAAGGCGAAAATGCGCATGCACATGGTACGCAGGGCGCATGTACTTAGTAGATTTACTCACGTCCGAGCGAAGAATTTCCATCATTGAAGTGATCGGAGTGTGATTGACAGGAAGTGGGTGTTTCTGGGCGGAAACTGACCGTTTTCTGGGAGTGTGCTGAAAAACGCAGGCGTGCCATGATAAAACGCGGGAGTGTGTGGAGAAAGGGGGGAGTGGCTGGCCGAACTCAGGGCGTGTTTGTGACATCAAACCAGGAACGAAACGGGCTGAGCTGATCGCAGTGTAGGAGTAAGTCTCGAGCTACTCAGAAACTGCTAAGAAATTTCTATTCGCAATTCTGCTAATCTTTCGTTCGCAATTCTGCTAAACTAAGATACACTCCCAGAGGGCAGCGGCCTAGCGTGTGCAATGATGCTAAAATCTGCTAGTAGCGAACTCAGAATGACCCCCAAAGTACAATATAAACCAAAGAATTTACAATATAAACAAAAAATAGGATTTTAGTACCTACCGGTAAATCCTTTTCTCCAAGTCCGTAGAGGATGCTGGGGACTCCAAAAGGACCATGGGGTATAGACGGGATCCGTGGGAGCTTGGGCACACTAAAAAGACTTTGACTGGGTGTGAACTGGCTCCTCCCTCTATGCCCCTCCTCCAGACCTCAGTTATAGGAACTGTGCCTGGGAGAGACGGACATTTGGAGGAAAGGATTTTTGTTTAAACGAAGGGCGAGAAACCTACCAGCCCACACCACAAACATACCGTACAACCGGAGTATTAGGAAACCAGATAACAGTATGAATTAACAACAGCAACAAGCTGAATATAACTAATACACAACCCGCGTGTAAACAAATTTAACCAGTAATAAAACACTGCAAGTAACAAAGGATTTACCGGTAGGTACTAAAATCCTATTTTCTCTTACGTCCTAGAGGATGCTGGGGACTCCAAAAGGACCATGGGGTCTATACCAAAGCTCCAGAACGGGCGTGAGAGTGCGGACGACTCTGCAGCACCGACTGAGCAAACATGAGGTCCTCATCAGCCAGGGTATCAAACTTGTAAAACTTAGCAAAGGTGTTTGAACCCGACCACATAGCTGCCCAAGACAAGCCCACTTTTCTGGTAGAATGGGCCTTTACTGACTTCGGCAACGGTAGCCCAGCCGAAGAATGAGCTTGCTGAATCGTATTACAAATCCAGCGTGCAATAGTTTGCTTAGAAGCAGGATTTCCAATCTTGTTGGAAGCATACAGGACAAACAAAGCCTCTGTTTTCCTGGTAAGAGCCATTCTGGCAAAGTAAATTTTCAAAGCTCTTACAACATCAAGAGACTTTGGAACTGCCACAGCATCTGTAGCCACAGGCACCACAATAGGTTGGTTAATGTGAAACGAAGAAATTTCGGCAGAAATTGTTGACGAGTCCTTAATTCTGCTCTATCCGAATGGAAGATCAAATATGGACTCTTGTGAGATAAGGCCGCCAACTCTGACACTCGCCAGGCAGACGCCAGAGCCAAAAGCATGACCACTTTCCAAGTGAGAAACTTTAACTCAACCTTACGCAAAGGTTCAAACCAGTGAGACATAAGAAACTGCAAGACCACTTCAAGATCCCACGGCGCCACAGGCAGCACAAATGGAGGATGGATATGCAGCACTCCCTTCACAAAAGTCTGAACCTCTGGAAGGACGGCCAATTCCTTTTGAAAGAAAATAGATAAAGCCGAAATCTGCACTTTGATGGAACCCAATTTCAGGCCTGCATCGACGCCTGCCTGCAAAAAATGGAGAAACCGACCCAAGTGAAATTCTTCCGCAGGAGCAGTTTTGGTTTCACACCACGAAACATACTTTCTCCAAATACGGTGATAATGTTTCGCCGTAACCTCCTTCCTAGCCTTAAGGAGAGTGGGGATGCCCTCTCCAGGAATACCTTTTCGAGCTAAGATTTGGCGCTCAACTTCCACGCCGTCAAACGCAGCCGCGGTAAGTCCGGAAACACGCATGGCCCCTGCAGTAACAGGTCCTCTCTTAGAGGAAGCGGCCAAGGATCTTCCACTAGTAATTCCTGAAGATCCGGATACCAGGCCCTGCGTGGCCAGTCTGGAACGACGAGAATCGCCTGAACCCTTGTTCGTCGTATGATCCCCAGCACCTTTGGAATGAGAGGAAGCGGAGGGAACACATATACGGACTGAAACACCCACGGATTTACCAGGGCGTCCACTGCACTGGCTTGGGGGTCCCTTGACCTGGAACAATACCTCGGAAACTTCTTGTTGAGGCGAGACGCCATTATGTCTATCAGAGGAATTACCCAACGCCCCGTCACTTCTGCAAATACCTCTTGGTGAAGAGCCCACTCTCCCGGATGGAGATCGTGTCTGCTGAGGAAGTCTGCTTCCCAGTTGTCCACGCCCGGGAGGAAGACTGCTGACAGAGCGCTCACGTGCTGTTCCGCCCAGCGAAGGATTCTTGTGGCCTCCGCCATAGCCGCCTTGCTCCTTGTTCCGCCTTGGCGGTTTATGTACGCCACCACTGTTATGTTGTCCGACTGGATCAGGACAGGACGACCCTGAAGAAGGCTCTTTGCCTGTAGCAGGCTGTTGTAAATGGCTCTTAACTCGAGAACATTTATGTGGAGACAAGATTCCTGGTTTGACCATTTTCCCTGGAAATTTCTTTCTTGCGTGACTGCGCCCCAGCCTCGGACACTTGCATCTGTTGTCAGCAGGACCCAGTCCTGGATTCCGAATCGGCGTCCCTCTAGAAGGTGAGAGCTTTGTAGCCACCACAGGAGAGAAATCCTGGCCATGGAAGATAGACTTATTTTCCGGTGCATGTGCAGGTGAGACCCGGACCATTTGTTCAGCAGATCCCACTGAAACACCCGGGCATCAAACCTGCCAAACGGAATGGCTTCGTAAGCTGCAACCATCTTCCCCAGAACCCGAGTACATTGATGAATCGACACACTTGTCGGCCTCAGAAGCTCCCTGATCATGGTCTGAATTTCCAGAGCTTTGTCCTCCGGAAGAAACACTCTCTGTAACTCCGTGTCTAGAATCATGTCCAGAAAGGGCAGCCGAGTGGCCGGGATCAACTGAGAATTTGGCAAATTTAGAACCCAACCGTGTTGTTGCAGAACTGACAGAAACAGATCCACATTTCTTAACAACTGTTCCTTGGAACTCGAGTTATTATCAGAAGATTGTCCAAGTACGGGATAATTGTAACCCCTTGCTTGCGAAGGAGAACCATCATTTCTGCCATGACCTTGGTGAAAATCCTCGGGGCGTGGAAAGCCCAAACGGCAACGTCTGAAATTGGTAATGACAATCCTGCACCACAAATCTCAGGATATATCGGGACGTGTAAGTAGGCATCCTTTATGTCGACTGACGCCATAAAATCCCCCCCTTCTAGGCTGGAGATCACAGCTCGAAGAGATTCCATCTTGAACTTGAAAACTTTCAAGTATGGATTGAGGGATTTTAGGTTCAGAATCGGTCTGACCGAACCGTCCGGCTTCGGTACGACAAAGAGGCTTGAATAGAACAATGACCCTCTGTTGACACAACTTTTGTATCGCAGAATTTACCACATCTCTTTCCGGAAGAGACACTGGCAAGGCCGAAATGAAAAAACGGTGAGGGGGCACCTCCTGAAACACCAGCTTGTATCCCTGAGACACTATGTCTAGGACCCAAGGATCCAGGCCTGATTGAACCTAGACCTGACTGAAGATCCGTAGATGGCCCCCCACCGATCCGGACTCCCGCAGGGGAGCCCCAGCGTCATGCGGTGGACTTGGTAGAGGCGGGGAAGGACTTTTGGTCCTGGGCGCCTGATACTGCAGGCGACTTCCTTCCCCTTCCTCTACCCTTTGAAGTGAGGAAGGACGAGCCTTTTCCTCGCTTGTATTTATTGGGTTGAAAGAACTGCATCTGCTGATGGGGTGCCTTTTTCTGTTGTGTGGGAACATAAGGAAGAAAAGATGACTTAACCGCAGTCGCGGTAGACACCAGGTCAGCCAGGCCGTAACCAAACAAGACACTACCTTTGAAAGGAAGAGCTTCCATATTTTTCTTGGAGTCGGCATCAGCATTCCATTGATGGATCCACAGCGCCCTCCTGGCCGAGACCGCCATGGCATTGGCTCTTGATCCCAAGAGACCAACATCCCTCGCCACATCCTTCAGGTAATCTGCAGCGTCCTTGATATAACCAAGAGTCAAAAGAATATTATCTTTATCAAAGGTATCCATATCAGAAGCTAAATTATCAGCCTATTTAGCAATAGCACTACTCACCCATACCGACGCCACAGCAGGTCTGAGCAATGCACCCGTATTAACGAAAATGGCCTTCAAAGACGTTTCCAGCTTGTGATCCGCCGGATCCTTGAGAGCTGCTGTGTCAGGGGACGGAAGCGCCACCTTCTTAGACAAACTGGATAGAGCCTTGTCGACATTCGGAGACAACTCCCATTTTTCCCTGTCATCAGAGGGGAAAGGATACGCCATGAAAATTCTCTTGGGAATCTGCCATCTCTTGTCTGGTGACTCCCAAGCCGTTTCACAAAGAGCATTCATTTCATGAGAGGGGGGAAACTTCACCTCAGGTCTTTTCCCTTTAAATAAACAAATCCTTGTTTCCTGCACCGCAGGTTCGTCAGAAATACGTAAAACATCTTTAATAGCCACAATCATGTACTGAATACTCTTAACTAGCCTTGGGTGTAAAGTAGCCTAATTGAAATCGACATCGGAATCAGAATCCGTGTCGGTATCCGTATCTACCATCTGGGTAAACGAACGCTTTTGTGACCCTGAAGGGGCCTGCACCTGAGTCAAAGCATCCTCCATGGATTTCCTCCATACTTGTGTCTGAGACTCAGATTTATCCAACCTCTTGGACAAAGAGGCCACATTTGCATTAAGTGCACTTAACATATTAACCAAATCAGGTGTCGGCTGTGCCGACAGAGCCATTTCCAGCCCCTTCTTTGCGCCCCCAGTAACCTCCTCCAGGGAGGAACACTCAGCCTCAGACATGCCGACACGTAGTACCGACACACACACACACTGCCCAAACCAGGGGACAGACCCACAGGGAAGCCCAGAGAGAGAGAAACACAGAGGGAGTATGCCAGCTCACACCCCAGCGCCCATATATCACACCAATATAATATATGATGATAGCACTGCCCTTACGTATAAACAAGCACCAATTTATCTGTGCCCCCCCCCCCCCCGTTTTGCTCCCTTTTACTTGAATGGAGCTCTGGAGGTCCCGGGCCAGCGTCTCATGCAGTGGCTGTGAATGAGAGAAAATGGCGCTGATGAGCTGTGCGGCTAAGCCCCACCCCTTCCCGGCGTGCTTCAGTCCCGCAAAAAATCAAATCTGCTATGCTGGCAGGGGTATGAAAAACGGTGCACGGGCACCGAATATGCCTGTCTGCCAGCGTACAATGACCCCAGTAACATGCTGCCCAGGGCGCTCCCCCCCAGCGCCCTGCACCCGCAAGTGCCGTTGGTGAAGTGTGTGGGAGCATGGAGCACAGCGCTACCGCTGCTACCTCGTTACTGAAGTCTGCTGCCGTCTGGTGTCTTCGGATCTTCTCATACTCACCCGGCTTCTTTCTTCTGGCTTCTGTGAGGGGGGTGACAGCGCGGCTCCGGGAACAAGCAGCTAGGCGAACCAAGTGATCGAACCCTCTGGAGCTAATGGTGTCCAGTAGCCTAAGAAGCAGAGCCCTTAACTAAGTAGAAGTAGGTCTGACTTCTCTCCCTTCAGTCCCACGATGCAGGGAGCCTGTAGCCAGCAGGTCTCCCTGAAAATAAAAAACCTAACAAAAGTATTTTCTAGAGAAAGTCAGTAGAGCTCCCCTAGTGTGTGTCCAGTCACTCCTGGGCACAAAGTCTAACTGAGGTCTGGAGGAGGGGCATAGAGGGAGGAGCCAGTTCACACCCAGTCAAAGTCTTTTTAGTGTGCCCAAGCTCCTGCGGATCCCGTCTATACCCCATGGTCCTTTTGGAGTCCCCAGCATCCTCTAGGACGTAAGAGAAATAAACATGTAAAAGTATAGAGAACCAACACAGTAACTCACATATTCCAGAGTGGACCTATGGCTTAACACAGGGCATACCCTAAAGCAGGCATGTCCAAACTGCGGCTTTCCAGCTGTTGAGAAACTACACATCCCAGCATGCCCTGACACAGCTTTAGCATTCTCGGACAGCAAAACTGTGTCACGGCATGCTGGGATATGTAGTTTCACAACAGCTGGAGGGCCGCAGTTTGGACATGCCTGCCCTAAAGAATGTACAGAGTCCAGTATAACCCAGAGAGGAAGAGTCCAGAGTAGAAATGGAAGGACAGTCAGGTCGCAGACCATTCAGGTTAAGGCAGGCTTACCTACTTTGCTGCCTCCTCCTCCGGGAGGTTCGGGGGCGTGGCCGGCAGCAGGATGGGCGGTCCGGGGGCGTTGCTTCAGGGTCGCGTCATCGTGACTCCACCCCCCGCTGTGCTGTGCCGAGAAACGAGGCGCTGCATAGCGGGGGGCGGAGCTACGATGACGCGATTCAGCGCGAATCGCGTCATCGGCCCGCCTACTTGTTCACTGCTGCGGGCGGCCGAGGGGGAAAGCGGGAGGCTTGCTCACCTTTCCGGGGGGCCGGGAGGGTCACCCGATTTTCGGGAGCCTCCCGGCCATTCCGGGAGGGTAGGCAAGTATGGGTTAAGGAGGAGGATGATTCTGGGTAGCAGTCAACAGTTTAACAGGAATATCCTAACAGGGCCGTCTTTTCGTATGGGCTCAATGGGCTCTTGCCCAAGGGCCCCAGGAGTATAAGGGCCCTAGGCTGATAGCTGAGGGTCCCCTCTTTCCAGAGGTACCAAATTTTTGAAAATCGGCCATAGGGAACCAGAGATATCCGACTTCAAAGCAGTGGTCCCCATCCAAGCCTGTTAATTGCTCTTGCCAGCCAGATATCTCAGGCTTTGTATGATGTAGAGTTTTCTGAGGGTACATTTCAAAAGCTGGGACTCTCCACTTTTGGTGGACACTGGAAGCTTGTCTCTACTATGTCCAGAACCAGAGATATCAGCCTTCAAGCAGCTGGTCCCTGCTCCAGCTCCACACGCCTAATATGCAGTTTTATATTTTCATTGGTGGATTGCTCTGGCTCCTGAACTCTGATCCCCAAGTCCCCAGAACCTCCTGACAGGTGAGACTTTCTCATTTTTATCCCATTCAAATCTAAGAAATCATTTTCCAGGAACTTGAGATATCTACAGTCATGCAAGCTGCTGTCTCACCAGAAAATGATGAATATTAAGCCCACTCCGCTATCCACACCTCCCCTGTGTATTAAACACTCCCTGCCACCCTGGAGGTTATGTACCGGGCCCCTTCATTCAGCCCAATGCCCCCTTCTACAGTTTAGTGTTCTCCATCCTGCCCCATCTGTGCAGTAAAGGAGTAATTAGCAGATTACTGCTCCAGGTTCTACATGCTGAGCGGAAGATAGAACCCCCCTACCCCCACAGGACATCAAAGCTGCCGCTGATAGCCCCCCCCCCCCCCCCCTTTGGAGGATGGGTAGGGGCCCCAGTACATTGCTGTGCCCAGGGGCCCACACTGCTGTTAAGACGGCCCTGTATCCTAATCAGTCAGCAACTTGACTCCGGCATCCAAATTAAATGGGTGTCAGGGCACACCCCCATGAAGTCCATTTTTGAGACATGGGAGGATTACATTAATATTATTCCTAGGGATTTACGCACTAGAATTTATCAATGCTTGAGACATACAAATTGGTATGCACTACAAATTCTGGATGCAGATGGTGTTGCAGGTCCTGGGATGCAGAACGAATCATTAATTTATTAACAGTTTCTATGCAAATTCTGTTTCACTTCACAATTGGAACCAACAGTGATAAAACAGAAGTGGGTAATAACAGACAGTTATAGAGGTAGGAAGGCCCTGTTCGCAAGCTTACATTCTATAATACATGCAGGAGGTGTTTATTTCTATCAGACACCTCCTGCTGCATTACAATATTAGTGCAATAGCACCTCCAACCAAATCAGACCTATAATCTGTGTCACCCCTGTCTGTGTGCCCCTCCCCTTTAGAATGTAAGCTTTCACGAGCAGGTCTCTCTTCCCTCATGTGCTTTTCCATCTCTAACTTAACCAATCTTCTTTTTAATACTCCCTTCGATGGCACCAAATCCCCCTTTTTCTGTGGCTATGATATTTATTTTAGTGTCATCTGCTGATGCAGCAATGTGTAATTTACCCTGTACTTGTCCTATATTGTCTTGAACTGTAAGTCACTATTTTCTTGTTTTGCTTATTTGTTTATGTACTCTGTAACCTGGGTGCTACGGATCCCATGTTGCGCCATATAAATAAAAGGATAATAATAATAATAATAATAATAATAATAATGTGTGCATAGGACCTTATTCAGCTTGGATTGCTATTGAGCCAGAAACAGCAATTTTCTCAATACTACTCCTGCTAAAAATCGCATGTGAAGAGCCGCTCAGAAAGGGAAAAGACGCTCACAGATGCATACGCAGAAATCGAGCACCATTGACATTTGCAGATGACCCAGGGCAATTCAGAATGAGAATGCAGTCGCACCAGCCACCATGTTTTTAATCGTAGGAATGCATGCCCCGAAAATAGCCAGGACACGCCTGCTTTTCTTCAACCACTCCTTGCAAATGACATGTGTACACCCACGAAAGCCCGCCGCCTGTCAATCAAACTGCGATCGCATCCCGGAAAGATGCCATCGCATAAGAATTGCAAATCGCGGGTCACACACGTGCAATGCCTTCGCAGAGCATTTGCAATTGTCCAAAAATCGTCAATTTGCAATTTAGCAGCTTTTGCGATTGAAGCTGAATAAGTTCCTTAGGGCCTAATTCAGCATGGATCGCAATTGAGATTTTTTGAAATTTGGCAGATTATTGAAAGACACATGCACCAGAGCCGTATTGCGGATCATTGTGCATTCGCAACATTAAAGTGAAGCGATCACACAGTGATTGACAGGAAGTGAGCATTAAGGGGTAGTAACATGGCATTTTGTGGGAGTGGTGGCAAAAACGCAGGCGTCATGGCCGTTTGGCGATGACACTTGCATGCAACAGCATGTACAGATTTGTGGATGCTCTGGCTTGGTGCAGATTGAATTTACCCTTTCGATGTTCCCGATTTTTGAATGGCTTGCAATGACTACGTATGCATCGCAAACACTGCAGTGGGTGTCTTTTTCAATTTCGGGGTGGCAACTACCTGTGCGATTCTGTGCAATTGATTTTGCAAAAGATTTTACTTTTAGTAGTAATAGTGATCCATGCTGAATTAGGCCCCAAGATGCCTGAATCTGTAGAACAGTGGAAAGGCTAAAGTATACAGAAACTAATGAAGTGTATCACTCATGAAATAATGGGTAAACAACACAATCTGACTGACGATATGAATGATTGTTGGCACTAGCAGCAGTGGTGCGAGCATTAGCAAAAGCAGCTGCACAGGTGAATGGTTCCAGGGCGGTAGTTGTTAAAGTGCACACTGAGTAGACCAGCTGATAAATAACTGGGACTGAGTGCTTGGACCCAAAAAGCTCATGTGTCTGTGACTTCATAGACTGCTGCTGATCATGAGGACTATATAAGATAAGGCCTCTTAATTTTGATTTACACATACGGAAGAAAAAGCATGTAAGCTTCAAATGTTGATGAAACTCCTGCACATTTAATATAATTCATCTTGTTCATCATGGTGGTCATTCCGAGTTGTTCGCTCGGTAATTTTCTTCGCATCGCAGCAATTTTCCGCTAAATGCGCATGCGCAATGTTCGCACTGCGACTGCGCCAAGTAAATTTGCTATGAAGATTGGTATTTTACTCACGGCATTACGAGGTTTTTTCTTCGTTCTGGTGATCGTAATGTGATTGACAGGGAGTGGGTGTTTCTGGGCGGAAACTGGCCGTTTTATGGGAGTGTGTGAAAAAACGCTACCGTGGCTGGAGAAACGGAGGAGAGTCTGGGCGAACGATGGGTGTGTTTGTGAAGTCAAACCAGGAACGACAAGCACTGAACTGATCGCACTGGCAGAGTAAGTCTCGAGCTACTCAGAAACTGCA
This sequence comes from Pseudophryne corroboree, assembly GCF_028390025.1. Lineage (NCBI taxonomy): Eukaryota > Metazoa > Chordata > Amphibia > Anura > Myobatrachidae > Pseudophryne > Pseudophryne corroboree. The sequence goes on from NC_086446.1 coordinate 347,158,617, forward strand.
CAGAGAAGTTTTTTTGCAATATTGCGAATCTTTCGTTCGCAATTTTGATAAGCTAAGATTCACTCCCAGTAGGCGGCGGCTTAGCGTGTGCAATGCTGCTAAAAGCAGCTTGCGAGCGAACAACTCGGAATGAGGGCCCATGAGCGCTGCCTCTTTTGTACTCCCAACCAAAGTTACCCAGAAATTGTATCATGAATTTAAGTAGGCATCTATATTTTTCATACGTCCTAGAGGATGCTAGGGACGACATCAAGATCATTGGGTATAGACAGGATCCGCAGGAGACATGGGCACTCTAAAGAATTTTCATTGGGTGTGAACTGGCTCCTCCCTCTATGCTCCTCCTCCAAACCTCAGTTTTAGAAATGTGCCCAGGTCGACTGGATGCACTCTGAGTTCTACTGAGTTTCTCTGAAAAGACTTATGTTAGGTTTTTTATTTTCAGGGAGATCTGCTGGCATCAGACTCCCTACTTCGTGGGACTGAGGGGGCAGAAGCAGAACCAACTTCCTCAGAGTTTCATGGCTCTGTTTCTGGCTGACAGGACACCATTAGCTCCTGAAGGGAACTGAACGCTAGTCGTGTCTAGATGCTCACTCCCACAGCACGCCATCACCCCCCTCACAGAGCCAGATGTCAGAAGACAGGTGAGTATGAGAAGAATGATCTTCAATCAAGTAAATGACGGCTGAGCGCAGCGCGCCATTGCTGCCCACACACACAGGCACTGCAGGGTGCAGGGCGCGGGGGCGCCCTGGGCAGCAAGAAAAATACCTCAAACTGGCTAAAAGGGGCCAGTATAAATATTGTCATGGATACTGAGGGGCGGAGCTTCTTCCTCAGGCAGCCAGCACACTACTCAGCACCATTTTCTCTCTCTTTTCAGGCTGCAGAGAACACGCTGGTCCTCTCCTCCACTTCTGACAAGTACAGGGTGCTATAAAAAGGGGGGGGGGGGCACAAAGCGATTGCGGTGCATTTGATAGTGTATATTACTATTTAAAAGCGATTTTGGGCTGTGGACATACTGTGTTCACAGGCAATACTGGCGCTGGGTTTGTGAACAGGCTGCTCCTATCCTGTGTCCCTCTGACAGATTTTACTGTGGGTCTGTCCCCAAAATAAGTCCCAGTGTGTCTGTGAGTGTGGTGTACACATGTGAGGCATGTCTGAGGCAGGGAGTTCCTCCCCGGAGGAAGCCATTTTAGGGACACAGAGTTGTAATGTGGTGGCGCTACCGGCACACCAAGAGCCTGCATGGGTGAAAGAGCTACGTGACAGTATGCATCTGATTAACCGTAAATTAGATAAGTCTGAATCTAAGGCTGCATGCTGGAGAAAATCTGTGGAAGATGTGATTTTTTAGGATGCTGTTATTCCTTATGCGGGCGGCCCCTCTGGGTCACATAAGAGACCATTTGCAAATGTTGTAAACACTGATACCGACACGGATTCTGATTCTTGTGTCGACAATAGTGAATCCAGAGAGATAGATCATAAAAGTATACAATATATGATTGTGGCTATAAGGAACGTGTTGGAGGTTACAGAAAGCACTCCTGCACCTCAGGAGAAAGCTTATTTATGTAAGGAAAAGAAATCCAAAGTCACGTTCCCTCCTTCACACGAACTAAATGCTCTGTTTGAGGGGATGTGGGTGAATCCTGATAAAAAATTTCGTATTCCTAAAAGGATTCACATAGCTTATCCTTTCCCGGTTGAAGACAGGAAAAAATGGGAGTCACCCCCTGTGTTAGACAGTGCACTTTCCAGGTTGACAAAGAAGGTAATTCTCCCTGATCCTGGCACGGCTTCTCTTAAAGAGCCGGCAGACTGCAAAATGGAAATTACATTGAAATCCATTCATGTTACCAATGGTACACTGCTCAGGCACACTATTGCCTGCGCATGGGTGAGTCGCTTTGGTCAGAAAGCGTGTCATCAGAAATTGACACGATTGATAAAGATGAGATACTCCTTAAGTTAGGGAATATCAAGGAAGCTGCCACCTACATGCTGGAAGCAATAAAGGATATTGGACTCTTGAGTTCACAAGCCGTTACCATGGCAGTATCGGCTAGGCGGGCGTTATGGATTCGCCAGTGGAACGCGGATGCAGATTCCAAAAGAAACATGGAGGCTCTCCCATATAAAGGTGAGGCCTTATTTGGCGATGGCCTGGATGCGTTAGTCTCGGTGGCTACCGCAGGTAAGTCAACATTTTTGCCCTCTGCGCCTGCACCGGCAAAAAATACCTTTCACCCGCAAATGCAGTCCTTTCGGCCCAATAAATACAAAAAGGCGAGAGGTTCCCCCTTCTTTGCAGGTAGGGGAAGGGGAAAGAAGCCCACACCGGCTCCAGATTCCCAAGAGCAGAAGTCTACCCCTAATTCTGCCAAATCCCCAGCTTGATGCTGGAACTACCTTGCGGGAGGCCGCTTGGGTGGGGGCACGTCTCAAACTCTTCAGCCAGGATTGGATTCTGTCTGGCCTGGATCCCTGGGTGTTGCAAATAGTATCCCTGGGATACAAACTAGAGTTTCAAGACGTTCCCCCATGCCGATTTTTCAAATCGACCTTGCCAGCTTCTCCGCCAGAGAGAAGTAGTAACAGCGGCAATACAAACATTATGTCAAGACCAGGCTATAGTCCTGGTACCGTTGTCACAACAAGGGCGGGGTTTTTATTCAAGCCTCTTTGTTTTTTCCGAAGCCTGATGGCTTGGTCAGACCGATCCTAAATCTAAAAGATCTGAATTTCTTCCTGAAAAGGTTCAAGTTCAATGTCAGGTTCGGTTTTACTTGTGTCCCCGGAGGGGGCGCTAGTGGGTCAGTGGAGGTAGGACGGAAGAAGTGAGGAGGCTGGATTGGGTTTCTGCGCATCAGCGCAATGGTGTTTTATTAACATAAAAGTTCACACAATAAGGCAGCAAAATAATGTGCAGGAATAAACAATAAAAAGTATGCAATGGAAATGGTGCAGCTTGGAAGCTGAAAGTCTATGGAGGAAATGGTAATGATGGATAAGTTCACTGGTGTGAGAACCAGAATGGTTTAAAACGTGGAGCCAGCAGAGATGGTAATAAATGTGTAGCAAACCTGGTAGCAGATGCAGGAGACTCAGGTGGAAGTCCACAGTGTAGTTCGTTAGGCACAGGCAGCTAGCAAGCTGCTTCACAGGTGAGGTGATGGAATGCACCTGGAGAGAGTCTCTACTGCTGAGGCTGAAGCACACAGTGGTTGTAGATAGGTGTGGAGCCAAATACAAATGCAGGGATTGCTGATGCTTGTAGTTCCACGGAAATGCAGGAAGGTAACCAGGAACACGGAGGAACAGGTAGGTAACCAGGAACACGGAGGAATCCAGGCACATGGGTCGCAGGAGTGACACAAAGTTCAGGACAACCACAGGCTCACCCTGCAGCTCCTGATATACCCCCTGGTGTGCAGACATTGGTTGGAGTGGGAAAAGGAGGTGCGGCCAAGCTCCGGATTGGGCGCCGTACTCTGACCGATGGAGACTGTCATGGCGGCGCCCATGCCGCGGCCCGGCGGGAACGCGGCGTGCTCACACGCCCGCTGTTACAGGAGCGTTCCTAGGCCCAGGATGACGTCTGACGGCAGAGGAGCGGACGACAGCAGAACGTAGGGACCCCGGACGGAGTCCGCACCGACGGACAGATGTGGCTGTGGTGAGTCGATTCCTGACAGTACCCCCTCCTTTATGGGTGGGCACTGAACACCCACGTGGCTTGGAAGGATGAGTTCTGTGGAAGACACGGACCAACCTTGGAGCATGGACATCTGACGAATTCACCCAACTTCTCTCCTCAGGACCATAACCTGACCAGTCGATAAGGTATTGTAGACGACCGTACCGGCAACGGGAATCCAGAATCTTCTCTATCTCGAACTCCACGCCCCGCTGAGTTCGCACTTTGGGGCCGGCTGGAAGAGCTCTTTGGAAGCGATTCAGGACTAACGGTCTGAGGAGAGAGACATGAAAGGCATTAGGTATTCGTAGAGAAGGTGGTAACTTGAGCTTGTAGGCCACAGGACTGATGACTCTTTCGATGGAAAAGGGACCGATGAAACGTGGTGCAAATTTAATCGACGGGACTCTAAGACGGAGGTTCCGGGTGGAAAGCCAAACCTTGTCACCAGGTTTCAGGCTAGGAACTGCACGTCTTTTGCGGTCAGCAAAGAACTTATACCGGCTAGAAGCCTTCTTGAGAGAAGCATGAATCTTCCTCCAGGTTGAAGAGAACTGACTCAAGACAGCAGTGGCAGCAGGAACATCAATGTGAGGAAGTTCTTGAAAATCTGGAACACGGGGATGTTGTCCATATACAGCAAAGAACGGAGTTGTTTCTGTAGCAGTATGGTAGCGGAAATTGTGGGCAAATTCAGCCCATGGGAGCAGGTCCAACCAGTCATCTTGAGAAGACGAAACATAAAGTCTTAAAAAGGTTTTTAACTCTTGGTTTACCCTCTCCGTCTGCCCATTCGTCTGAGGGTGGTAGGCTGACGAAAACTTGAGGTTGACTTGCATGGCAGAACAAAGGGCTCTCCAAAATCTTCAATTTGAAAAAACTCTTGCGCTATAGTTATATAATTACAAGATATGGCTGACAAGAATGACAAACTCCTGATAAATTCAAAATATATTTACTATTGTATAAATTATCATATAATAAAACAAGACCGGTCTTTAAAACATCAAAAAATAATAACAAATATGTATACTTTCTAATACATGGAGGTGGACTTAAGCATACTCTGTGCACAGACATGTAAAAAAACAAGCTCTATAGCTATATGGCTTAATGAGGTCAAAAAATGTTTTGAATCAAGTGTGGCTGCTGGTAAGACCCATATATTAATTGTTCCCAATGGATAGTCACTTTGTATCAAAGATCTTTATGATGTGAAGATCCAACATGTAACAATAGAATGGATATGAGCTTTTTGTAACCGGAAACTTTACGTGAGATGTGAGCAAGTGGTATCAGCACAAATGCATCCCGACGACCACCGCAGTGGCTTGGAGCTGCAGGAAAAAAAGGCACCTGCAATGGCGCCCGCTGTGATTTAACCTGCTCAGTCGCGATGCTCCACGAGTATCCACCTCTACGTGCCGTTTGCAGGCACCGGTCAGCGGCTCCTCTTTGTATGAAAACAAATTCCAGGCAGAAGAATGCTGCAGCCAGTTCGTGATATGGGTCTAACTTCAGCTGGGGTCCAACAGAATCAACTGCTGACGCGTTTTGCTCCTCCCACAGGGGCTTCCTCAAAGGTCATTAACTTTTTGCAGCTGAGTTTTACTATATTCAAAATGTTTTTTAACAGAAAATACTATTAGCGCCCGATATAAAGAGGTTTTTTTCTCTCCAAAATCTTGCCACAAACTGAACTCCACGGTCAGATATAATTTCAGTGGGTAGTCCATGTAAGCGGAAAATCTCCCGTAGGAAGATTTGGGCAAGCTTTGGTGCGGAAGGAAGACCCTGGAGTGGTACAAAATGGGCCATTTTGGTAAACCTGTCAACCACAACCCAGATGGTATTGAATCCTTGAGAAGAGGGAAGGTCAGAGATGAAATCCATGGACAAGTGTGACCAGGGACGGCTGGGAACAGATAATGGTTGTAACTGACCTGCTGGAGATTGTCGAGGAGTCTTGTGCTGCGCACACTTCGGGCAGGATGCCACGAAATCTTTGATGTCAACTTTCATCTTCGGCCACCAGTATGTCTCAGAGAGGAACTTGAAAGTTTTCAGGACACCAGGATGCCCAGTGAATTTGGACTGATGAGCCCAAGACAGCAACTTGGAACGGAGTTCTAGGGAAACAAAAGTCTTACCAGGAGGTGGAGCAGGAGAAACTTGAGACGAAGCAAATACCACTGGACTCAGGATGGAATGCGGAACCGAGTCGGACGTCTCCTCTTCGGACTCCATAGATCGGGATAAAGCGTCTGCCTTGATATTCTGAGAACCTGGGCGGAAATGAAGCTTAAAGTTAAAACGAGAGAAGAACATAGCCCACCGGGACTGGCGAGGATTGAGGCACTGGGCTGCCTTCAAATAAAGCAGATTTTTATGATCCGTATAGATGTTGAACGGAAATTTGGCCCCTTCCAGGAGATACCTCCATTCCTCAAGGGCCAGCTTGATCGCTAGTAGTTCTTAATCTCCAATGGAATAGTTAGCTTCTGCAGGGAGGAATTTACGAGAATAAAATCCACAAGGGTGAATCTTCCCATCAGTTCCCTTCTGGGAGAGAACAGCTCCAACTCCTACTGTGGAGGCATCCACCTCCAACTCGAATGGCTTCTTTACATCCGGTTGAGACAGAACTGGAGCAGACATAAAGGCCAGCTTGATCTTTTGAAATGCCGCTAAAGCTTCTTCTGACCAGTTGGAATGATCTGCCCCTTTCCGAGTTAAGTTGGTAATAGGAGCGATGAGAGTTGAAAATCCTCGGATAAACTTCCTATAATAATTGGCGAATCCCAGGAATCGCTGAATAGACTTGAGACTACTTGGAATGGACCAATTGGCGATGGCTTCCAACTTTGTCGGGTCCATCTGGAGATCCGATCCGGAAATTATATACCCCAAGAAGGGTATGGAGGGAACTTCGAAGGTACACTTGGATAATTTGCCGTAGAGACGGTTCTCACGAAGACGTCGGAGGACCTCACGGACTTGCAGACGATGAGAAGAGAGATCTTGGGAGAAGATGAGGATATCATCCAGGTAAACTACGAGGTATTTGTACAGAACGTCACGGAAGATTTAATTAACAAAGTGCTGGAACACTGCTGGGGCATTGCTCAACCCGAATGGCATTACCAGGTACTCGTAATGACCATCTTGAGTATTAAAAGCTGTCTTCCATTCGTCACCACTACGGATTCTGATGAGGTTGTAGGCACCGCGGAGATCTAACTTGGTGAAGATGCGGGCTCCCTTAACTCTATCAAACAATTCAGTGATGAGTGGTAATGGATAACTGTTTTTGATGGTAATGTCATTGAGACCCCGGTAGTCAATGCATGGACGTAATCCTCCATCCTTTTTTTTAACAAAGAAGAAGCCCGCACCAGCGGGTGAAGATGAGGGACGGATAGATCCTTTCTGTAAGTTCTCCCGGATGTAGTCGCTAATCGCCTCAGTTTCAGGAACGGATAACGGATAGGTACGCCCCCTTGGTGGTTTCTTGCCGGGAATGAGGTCAATGGGGCAATCCCACTCTCTATGGGGCGGCAGAACATCAGCGGCCTTTTCACTGAAGACGTCAGAGAAATCTTGGTAAGCCGCAGGAAGATTTGACTGGGTTTTGACTTCAGAAGACTTGATAGGACAAACTTGGGCTAAGCAGGACTGGCGACAATGCGAACCCCAGGAAGTGAGTTGAAACGTAGACCAATCAATATGCGGATTATGTAGTTGGAGCCAGGGCATTCCCAACACGATCTCCTGGGTTGCCTGAGGAATAACTAAAAACTTTATTAATTCAGAATGCAGGAACCCGACTCCCAGAACCACTGGTCTGGTTTGGTGAGAGATATTCCCCTTGGAGAATCGGCTACCATCTACTGCAGTGATGTAGACTGGATATGAGAGTTCGCAGATAGGCAAACAAAACTTATCTACCGCAGCTTGAGTGATGAAGTTTCCTGCGGCTCCACAGTCCACTAACGCAGATTCAGACTGAAGACCATCTGTAGTCTCTAAAGTCACAGGAAGAATGAGGTCTTGGTTTGAAGGAGCTTGTCTAGAAGATCCCAACTTGACTCCTCCTTTACAAGTCAGGATCTGGCGTTTCCCGAACGCACTGTACAAGAATTGATCTGGTGACCTGCAGCCGCACAATAAAGACACAATCTCTCACGGAGTCTTCTTGACCGCTCCTCAGGAGTTAGACGGGACCTATTGATTTGCATAGGCTCATCAGAAGGTGGAGACTGAAATTGTACTGAAGGTACCATTCTTGACTTGCGCGGCTCACTACGAGCACACTCACTGTTGCGTTCGCGGATGCGAGAGTCCAACTTGATGCATAGAGAAATCAGTTCAGGCAATTGCTCAGGGACATCGCGGGTTGCCAGTTCATCCTTGATCCGATCTGAAAGTCCATGCCAGAAGGCTGCTACCAGGGCTTGATTAATCCACTGAATCTCTGCGGCTAACGTCTGGAACTGGATGACATATTGTCCCATACTCCGGGTACCTTGACGAAGCTGAATAAGGTCTGCAGAGGCTGATGTTGCACGACCTGGCTTGTCAAAGATACGTCTGAAGGTTGACACGAATTCAGCGTAGTTGTTCATCAGAGGGTCAGCACGTTCCCACAGAGGAGACACCCCACTCAAGGCAGAACCAGAGAGCAGTGAGATAATGTAGGCAACCTTGGATCTTGACGTGGGGAAATTGTGTGATAATAATTCAAACTGGATTTCACATTGGTTAAGGAACCCGCGACATAACTTCGGACTGCCATCATATTTGCTAGGCACGGGCAGGTGCAAGCGTGACACTGGAGCTGATGCAGCCGGCGTAGAAGAACTCACAGCACTTGCAGGTGCTGGGGTAACTGGAACTGGAGTAGCAAGTACACTAGGCAGGGTTTGCTGTAGTGTATCAATCCGGGAGGACATCCCTTGCAGAAACTGGAACATCTGCTGCTGCACAGCCTCTTGACCATCCAAGCGGGAGACCAGATTTAGTAAGGCCCCTGACCCCACACTCTGACCACCGTCCGAGTCCATCGGTCCTGAACTTACTGTCAGGTTCGGTTTTACTTGTGTCCCCGGAGGGGGCGCTAGTGGGTCAGTGGAGGTAGGATGGAAGAAGTGAGGAGGCTGGATTGGGTTTCTGCGCATCAGCGCAATGGTGTTTTATTAACATAAAAGTTCACACAATAAGGCAGCAAAATAACGTGCAGGAATAAACAATAAAAAGTATGCAATGGAAATGGTGCAGCTTGGAAGCTGAAAGTCTATGGAGGAAATGGTAATGATGGATAAGTTCACTGGTGTGAGAACCAGAATGGTTTAAAACGTGGAGCCAGCAGAGATGGTAATAAATGTGTAGCAAACCTGGTAGCAGATGCAGGAGACTCAGGTGGAAGTCCACAGTGTAGTTCGTTAGGCACAGGCAGCTAGCAAGCTGCTTCACAGGTGAGGTGATGGAATGCACCTGGAGAGAGTCTCTACTGCTGAGGCTGAAGCACACAGTGGTTGTAGATAGGTGTGGAGCCAAATACAAATGCAGGGATTGCTGATGCTTGTAGTTCCACGGAAATGCAGGAAGGTAACCAGGAACACGGAGGAACAGGTAGGTAACCAGGAACACGGAGGAATCCAGGCACATGGGTCGCAGGAGTGACACAAAGTTCAGGACAACCACAGGCTCACCCTGCAGCTCCTGATATACCCCCTGGTGTGCAGACATTGGTTGGAGTGGGAAAAGGAGGTGCGGCCAAGCTCCGGATTGGCCGCCGTACTCTGACCGATGGAGACTGTCATGGCGGCGCCCATGCCGCGGCCCGGCGGGAACACGCCCGCTGTTACAGGAGCGTTCCTAGGCCCAGGATGACGTCTGGCGGCAGAGGAGCGGACGACAGCAGAACGTAGGGACCCCGGACGGAGTCCGCACCGACGGACAGATGTGGCTGTGGTGAGTCGATTCCTGACATTCAAGATGGAATCACTTCGGGCGGTGATTGCCAGTCTGAAGGAGGGGGACTACTTAGTGTCGGTGGACATAAAGGGTGCTTACCTGCATGTTCCCATTTATCCTCCTCACCAGGCTTATCTGAGATTCGCGGTTCAGGATTGCCATTACCAATTCCAGACGTTACCTTTCTGTCTCTCCACAGTGCCGAGGGTATTCACCAAGGTGATGGCAAAGATGATGGTCCTCCTTCGTCAGAGAGGAGTCAATATAATCCCTTATCTGGACGACCTCCTGATAAAGGTGAGATCCAGGGAGCAGTTATTACAAAACATATCCCTCTTCCTGTCAATACTCCAACAACACGGGTGGATCATAAATTACCCAAAGACACAGTTGGAACCGACGACAAGGTTGTCTTTCCTCCGGATGATTCTGGACACAGAAGTTCAGAGAGTATTTCTTCCGCTGGAAAAGGCTCTGGAAATCCAGAAAATGGTAAAACAGATATTGAAACCATCAAGTGTGTCGATCCATCAGTGCATTCGGTTGTTGGGGAAGATGGTGGCGGCCTACGAGGCCATACAGTTTGGAAGGTTCCATGTCAGAGTATTCCAGTGGGACCTGTTGGACAAGTGGTCGGGGTCACACCTGCACATGCACAGAAAGATAATCCTGTCGTCAAAAACCAGGATTTCGCTCCTGTGGTGGTTGCACAGCTCTCACCTGCTAGAGGGACGCAGGTTCGGGATTCAGGACTGGGTCCTAGTAACCACGGATGCAAGTCTCCGAGGCTGCGGAGCAGTCTCTCAGGGAGAAAACTTCCAGGGACGTTGGTCTCAACAGGAAGGCTGCCTTCACATAAACGTTCTGGAGCTAAGAGCCATTTACAACGGCCTTCAACAAGCGGTACATCTTCTTCAAGACCGTCCCGTGCAGATCCAGGTGGACAATGTAACAGCAGTCGCATACATAAACAGGCAGGATGGAACGAAAAGCAGAGCGGCAATGCCTGAGGCGACAAAAATCCTCCGCTGGGCAGAAAAACATCTACAAGCTCTGTCGCCAATATTCATTCCGGGAGTAGACAACTGGGAAGCAGACTTCCTCAGCAGACACGATCTCCATCCAGGAGAGTGGGGCCTCCACCAAGAAGTCTTCGCAGAGGTGACAAGTCTTTGGGGAGTTCCTCAAATAGACATGATGGCGTCTCGTCTCAGCAAGAAGCTTCAGAGATACTGTTCCAAGTCGAGAGACCCTCAAGCAGTAGCAGTGGATGCACTGGTGACCCAGTGGGTGTTTCCGTCAGTGTATGTTTTCCCTCCACTTCCGCTGATCCCAAAAGTACTCAGGATCGTAAGAAAGACAACGGTTCGAGCAATCTTCATTGCCCCAGACTGGCCAAGAAGGGCTTGGTACCCAAATCTTCAGCAGTTACTCATAGGAGATCCTCGGCCTCTTCCTCCTCGGGAGGACCTGCTGCAACAGGGGCCGTGTGTGCACCAAGAATTACCGCGGCTACGTTTGGCGGCATGGCTGTTGAGCGCTGTATCCTAGCCAGGAAGGGTATTCCTGAGGAGGTCATCCGCACCCTTATTCAGGCCAGAAATGGAGTCTCGTCAAAACATTACCACCGTATTTGGAGGAAATATTTTCACTTAGCACGTTTTCTCCATTTTTTGCAGGATGGTGTGGAGATGGGCCTACGATTGGGATCAATCAAGGTCTAGATTTCGGCCTTGTCAGTGTTCTTCCAAAAACAATTGGCCTCTCTTCCAGAGGTTCAGACCTTCGTGAAAGGGGTTCTGCACATCCAGCCTCCATTCGTGCCTCCAGTGGTACCATGGGACCTTAACGTGGTATTGCAGTTCCTTCAATCGGATTGGTTTGAGCCTCTACAAAAGATAGAGTTGAAGTTTCTCACTTGGAAAGTGGTGATGCTTTTGGCATTGGCATCCGCAAGGCGGGTGTCGGAATTGGGGGCTTTGTCTCACAAGAGCCATTACGTGATTTTCCATGAAGATAGGGCAGAGTTGTGAACTCGACAACATTTTCTTCCAAAGGTGGTTTCTGCTTTTCACATAAACCAACTTATTGTGGTGCAAGTAGTTACTGACACATTCACTGATTCAAAGTCTCTAGATGTGGTTAGAGCTTTGAAAATGTATGTTTTTAGAACAGCTCGTATACGGAAAACAGAGACTCTGTTTGTCCTGTATGATCACAACAAGAAAAAAAGGAATAAAATACTCGCTGCTCTCAATTAGGCGATTTGTTATAAAAAGGGTGAAGAAAAATTAGACATATCTCCTGTGTAGGGTTTGTCACTCAACTACACAGTTGAGTGACAAAGATTCAAAATGACAAAGAAATTGTAAAGAATTGAGTAGCTGCAACCTGTATGTTGCACTGCAAGTGGTACATATTTCAAATATGCAGAGATTTAAGCTGGGTACAAACTGAGCAATATATAGGCTGTTTAATCGAACAGCTGATATATTGTGAGCCATTTCGACAGGTGTGTACCCCCAATATGTCTGTTAAAGACGTTGTTCAGAGACTACATCTGAAGATATATCGGGCCATCTGGCTGTGTGTATGGGGTGGTCCGCCAGCCACACGTACACTTGCTGTGGGGGAGCTGATGTCACAGTTGGGCGGGCCCATCTTGGGATCCTGACCAACACATCAATCATCCGATCTATGGGCCGGATTCAAATGATAAAGTGACAGGAGATAGATAGGCAATATGCAAATGTGCCCTGCTATCACACTGATTGCGCTCATTACAGTCTGGTTTAGACGCGTCAAGCGCCTAACCCCGACTAAAGTAATGGGTGCGATCGTGAAGAGACCCGTTTAGGCGCCCAAACTGGTCTCTTCACACGCATTTCAGCTCGCTACCTCCAGGGGTAGCGAGTTGAAATGAAGTTGTCGTGCCTGACGGCAGTAACATTAGAATACCGTTGGCGCAATAGGGGGTGGGGGGGGGGGGAGGGACAGGTGAACATTTGAATCTTGCCTGAGAGTGTATACTTACCTGATTGGCCGCTCGGTCAGGTGTGTACCCAGCCTTAGAAATGGAAAAGGCGTGTCCTGGCTGAGCTCTAAACTGCAGTGTAAAATAAGGCTGCTCAGTTTTTGTGGTAAGCAGTAAAAATAGGATTTTGGTTATCTACCGGTAAATCTTTTTCTCGTAGTCTGTAGAGGATGCTGGGGTCCACATTAGTACCATGGGGTATAGACGGGTCCACCAGGAGCCATTGGCACTTTAAGAGTTTGAGAGTGTGGGCTGGCTCCTCCCTCTATGCCCCTCCTACCAGACTCAGTCTAGAAACTATGCCCGAGGAGATGGACATCTTCGAGAGAAGGATATAACACAGATAATGGCGAGATTCATACCAGCTCACACATACAAGGCACATCAAGCTAACCAGCTTGAAAAGCTCAGCAACTGCTGAAACATTACTCACCAAGTAACAATGCAGTACCTAACTAAACAAAGTTGTACTGAACCAGATAACGGTTGCAGGAAAACGAAGTGCTGGGCGGGCGCCCAGCATCCTCTACGGACTACGAGAAAAGGATTTACTGGTAGGTAACCAAAATCCTATTTTCTCTTACGTCCTAGAGGATGCTGGGGTCCACATTAGTACCATGGGGATGTAACAAAGCTCCCAGAACGGGAGGGAGAGCGCGGAGGCTCCTGCAGAACTGATTGACTGAACTTCAGATCATCGGAGGCCAAAGTATCGAACTTGTAGAACTTAGCAAACGTGTTCGACCCAGACGAAGTTGCCGCTCGGCAAAGTTGTAAGGCTGAGACACCCCGGGCAGCCGCTCAGGAAGACCCCACCTTACGAGTAGAGTGGGCCTTAACAGATTTTGGACACAGCAATCCTTCCATAGAATAAGCATGCTGGATAGTGAACCTAATCCAGCGAGATATAGTCTGCTTTGAAGCAGAACACCCAATTTTCTTGGGATCATACAGGACAAACAAAGAGTCCGATTTCTTGTGACGAGCACATAGATTTTAAAAGCGCTCACAACATCCAAGGACTTTGACGAAATTGAGGAGTCAGTAGCCACTGGCACCACAATAGGTTGTGTCACGATCCGGGTTACAGAACACCATTATTTACCTCAGTGACCGATGCAAGAACTGGCAGCCCGACTTGAACATCAGGAGGCTGCACAAGGCCATGTTATCCGCTGTGATCTCTCTTCTCGGCTGGATGAAATCCAAACTACCCTCCGTGGTTCCGGAACGTCTGGTGTACCGACGGCAGTACCTACAGTGGTAACCCCACCCACCACACCCACTTTTGTTTCACGTCTTCATTTACCGACTCCAGCGAAATTTGACGGGTCCCCAAAAGCCTGCAGGGGACTCCTCAACCAGTGCGAAATTAATTTCGAGCTACAGCCTGGCAGTTTTCCAACTGATCGCACAAAGGTTGCCTACACTATTTCCCTCCTCAGTGGCTCCGCACTGGATTGGGCATCACCATTATGGGAGAGATCTGATACTTTGCTGTCTTCTTACTTTGTGGCAACATTCAGGCGTATCTTCGACGAGCCAGGTCGTGTAACTTCAGCCTCTTCTGAGATTCTCCGTTTACGCCAGGGGACACAAACTGTCGGACAGTATCTTATACAGTTCCAGATTCTAGCATCAGAACTGTCATGGAACGATGATGCAGCCTTCTGGCATGGCCTGGTGTAAGCGTATCAAGGACGAATTGGCTACCAGGGACTTGCCTCCAAAGTTGAATGAACTTATATCTCTGTGTACCAAAGTCGATCTACGGTTTCGAGAAAGGGCAATCGAGCGAGGGAGGTCATCATTTCCCAAGTCTACTCCTCCTCCACCATCTCCGCCCAAGGATGAACCCATGCAGATAGGTAATTCTCGTCTATCTCCGGCAGAGCATCTCTGACTCTATTGTGCTGCACCATCTCACGTTATTAATGCCTGTCCCAAGCGTCCGAGAAAATCTAAGTCCTAGCCCGCCAAGGAGAGGGTCGGCTAGGAGTAATGCATTCCTCTCCATCTTCAAGTCACTGTAATCTCCCAGTTTCGCTCCAAGTGGCTCAGCGCACTAGGAACATTATTGCTTTGTTAGACTCAGGAGCGGCTGGGAATTTCATGACCGAGCAATACGTCAAGCGGTAGTCTCTACCCACCGAGAGACTTTCGTCTTCCATATCTTTGACTGCCGTGGATGGCAGCAAGATTTCTGTTGCAGTAATTTCTTTCAAGACTCTACCAGTTCATCTGAAAGTAGGAGTTCTTCATTCAGAATTAATTTCTTTTTTGCTGATTCCAAAGGCCACTCTCACGGTGGTTCTGGGCCTCGCATGGCTTCGTTTGCATAATCCTCTGATTGATTGGAGGATGACCCATATCCTGGTGTTGGGTCCATCCTGCTCCGAGACCTGCCTTTCCAAAGTGCTTCCTGTATGTTCTTCATCCTCCAAGTCTTCTGATGTTCCACCTCTTCAGTATCAAGACTATACTGATGTGTTCAGTAAAGCTTCTGCCGATATCCTTTCCCCACATAGGGAGTGGGATTGTCCTATTGACCTCATCCCAGGGAAGGTTCCACCTCGAGGCCGAACGTATCCGTTGTCTGTACCAGAGACTCATTCCATGGAGGAATATATTAAAGAGAACTTGGCAAAGGGTTTTATCCGACCTTCTTCTTCTCCAGCTGGCGCAGGTTTCTTCTTCGTTAAGAAGAAAGACGGTTGCCTGCAGCCATGCATCGACTGTAGAGGTTTGAACTACATCACTGTAAAAAAACGGTATCCTCTGCCTCTGATTACCGAACTCTTTGATCGGGTTAGCGGAGCAACCATCTTCACGAAAATTAGATTTGAGAGGTGCCTATAACCTCATTCGGATCCGGAAGGGTGACGAGTGGAAGACCGCATTTAACACCCGTGACAAACATTATGAGTACCTCGTCATGTCTTTCGGACTCAGTAATGCTCCAGCTGTTTTCCAACACTTTGAGAACGAGATCTTTAGAGAGATCCTCTATCGTCATGTTGTGGTGTACCTCGATGACATCCTCATTTTTTGCCAACGATCTGGAGGAACATCGCTTTTGGGTGAAGGAAGTCTTGTCTCGTCTTATCTCAGCCCCGGTGTTGAAACAGCCAGATACCAACTCGCTGTTCACCCTTGAGGTGGATGCCTCCTCCGTTGGAGTGGGCGCGGTCCTGTCTCAAAGAGCCAAAGATGGTCATCTGCATCCTTGTGGCTTCTTCTCCTGGAAGTTTTCCCCTGCTGAGCGCAATTACGCCATTGGTGAACAGGAATTGTTGGCTATCAAGCTCGCTCTGGAGGAATGGAAGTATTTGCTAGAAGGAGCTTCCCATACCATCACGATTCTTACAGACCACAAAAATCTCCTGTATTTGAAAGGTGCACTATGTCTCAACCCCCGTCAGGCCAGAGGGGCACTTTTTTTTTCTAGGTTCGGCTTTAAACTCCAGTTCTGTCCGGGGTCACAGAATCGCAAGGCTGATGCCCTTTCCCGCTCATGGGAGCAAGAAAATTAGTCTGAGTCTATGGACAAGCATCCTATCATCAATCCAGTGGCATTCTCCAAGGTAAGGATGGACTCTATGCCCCCATCAGGGAAAAGTTTTGTAAAGCCCATTCTAAGGAAGAAGCTCATGCATTGGGCACATGCTTCCCGTTTTACCGGACATGCGGGCATCCAGAAAACCCTTGAATTCATCTCCAGGTCCTACTGGTGGCCGACCCTGAGGAAGGACGTTACTGAGTTTACTGCTTCCTGCCCAAAATGTGCTCAACATAAAGTGCCTCGTCAGTCACCCGCTGGGCAACTGGTTCCGTTATCTGTTCCTCATTGTCCGTGGGCGTTAACCGGTTCACCAGGATGGCTCATTTCATTCCTCTTACCGGTCTTCCGTCAGCTTCCAAGTTGGCTCAAGTGTTCATTCAGGAGATTTTCAGACTGCATGGCCTTCCCGAGGAGATAATTTCTGACAGAGGAGTACAGTTCATAGCCAAATTTTGGCGAAGCTTATGTTTGGCCCTCTAAGTCAAACTAAAATTCTCCACAGCGTATCACCCACAGACTAATGGTCAAACTGAGAGGGTGAATCAGGACTTAAGAGGCCTTCCTCCGAATTTATGTATCCTCCTCCCAAGATGACTGGGTTCAACTTCTTCCCTGGGCCGAGTTCTGCCATAACAACCAATACCACTCGTCATCCTCTTCTACGCCATTCATCACCAACTATGGATTTCACCCTAAAGTTCCAGAATTTCAACCGCTTCCAGCAACTTCAGTGCCAGCAGCTGATATCACTCTTCGTCAGTTTTCAAATAACTGGAAGAATGTCCGAGCGGCTCTACTCAAGGCATCTTTTAGATATAAGAAGTTTGCAGATAAGAAGCGTTGGGCAATTCCTGCCCTTAAAGTGGGTGATCGGGTTTGGCTATCTACGAAGAATTTGAGGTTAAGAGTTCCAAGCATGAAATTTGCTCCTCAATATATCGTCCCTTTTCGAATTGAACAAGTCATCAACCCAGTGGCTTACAAACTTCAGCTACCTCCATTCTTGAAAATTCCCAGGACGTTTCACGTTTCCCTTCTGAAACCGCTGATCCTGAATCGGTTCCATTCAGCACTTCCTTCGGCTCCTAAAGTCCAGACTCAACGTGGTATTGAGTATGAAGTCGCCAAGATTCTGGATTCACGCTTCCGTCATGGTCAACTTCAATAGCTGATCGATTGGAAGGGCTATGGCCCTGAGGAACGCTCCTGGACCAATGCTTCAGATGTCCATGCTCCTAAATTGGTTCGGAATATCCATTCCAAGTTCCCTCAGAAGCCAATAAAGGGTACTGATGCCACTCCTAAATGGAAGGGGGTGGTGGTGGTGGGGGTGCTGTCATGATCCAGGTTACAGAACACCATTATTACCTTTCAGGTGTCTCCTGAGGCTGGCTCAGCGTTCCAGGGCCGGGTCTCAATCATGCTGCCAAACATCCTTACTTCATATCTCCTTTCTGCCAGTCCGCAGACGCTGTCACAAGGAACTCTTACAAGTGGAATGGCGTTTCTACCCCATCGCAGCCTCCGCCGCCATTACTGCACTCTCAGCACTTGGACGGCTTTGCATGGCGGCTTCTGTCGGTCGCGGCCTCCGCCGCCATTGCTGTGCTCTCAGTGCTTGGGTGGATCTGTGTGGCGTCCCCTGTCAGCTGCGGCCTTTGCCGCTATTGTTACAGTTCAAAGCACTAACGGGTCTGTGCGGTGCCTCTCGCCTGCTGTGGCCTCTGCCGCCGGCTCTGTGGGTTTGCTGTGCAGTTTTGCATCCACTGTCCCCTACGGCCGCCGCCGCCATTACTGCAAAATCTCCATATGGGATTACAAACCAGGTTTCCCTCCAAAGGATCAGTATGGGCGCAGCCATGTTGCTTCTGATCACATGACGCTATTTCCTCCAATCTAAAGCATCGCTGAGCTCTGCCTGTTTGCTGATCCAATCCCTGCACTGCTGAGGGTATAAAAGGACTGATCCTGAACCAGGAAGTTGTCAGTGCTTTGGTTGTCATTACCAGTGTATCCTGTCTCTGCTCTCTGTGGTTACTGTGTTCCAGGTATTCCAGCTCCTGTATCTTCAGAGACCCGCACCAATCACCATCCTGCGGTGCCTGCCTGACTCCATAGTATCCTCATTGCCTTCTGCTATTGGCAGTGCTCTAAGACACCGGCTTCCAGCATTTGGCTCCCAGCGGTGTTCAGCTTCCTGATGCCATCGGTGCTCCGCCATCAGTTTCTCTAATATCTTCAGTGCTCAAGTCATTTGTTCTTCAACTTCATCGATCTCTAGCGTCACCAGTGTCATTCAACTCCTCTGCTAACACTGGTTCATCAGCACTTCATCCATAGTTCTTTGTTACTGGTTCCATCTGGCAAAACCGGCAGTCCACGTGTACTACTCACTCTACAGCACGTTCAGCCTCTGTACAACATCTGCTGACCAGTTCCAGCTTTCATCTACCATACAGCACCTAGGTGATGGTAAAAGGACTCTCCATCTCCTAATCTCCCAAACTAGCCTTGTGCAGATAGCACACCTAAGGGAATACTAACTTTTGCTATTTCTTGTGGAACTGTGTACTGTTTTTAATCATTTCTCATATCATATCTCTGCAACTGCCGATGTACCATCAGAACTGTGTTCAATAAACAAACATTAATTTTATCCTTGTTGTCGTGGTCACACCTTCGGGCACTGGTGGTACAAGTCATCTGTATGTCTAGGAGTCCTATTCTACCGCCCAGATTTACATTTACACCAGACCCTACAACTGTGGCTGTTTCAGGTCAACACCAGCCCTCAGTTGTGACAGGTTGGTTGATATGAAATGCCGACACAACCTTTGGAAGATACTGCTGATGTGTCCGGAGCTCAGCTCTATCTTCGTGGAATATGAAGTAAGGGCTTTTACAGGACAAAGACCCCAATTCTGACACACGTCTAGCAGAAGCTAAGGCCAACAATGTGACAGCCTTCCATGTAAGAAATTTTACCTCAACCTCCTGTAGAGGCTCAAAACAGTCCGACTGGAGAAACTGCAACACCACGTTAAGGTCCCAAGGCGCCGTAGGTGGTACAAAGGGAGGTTGAATATGCAGAACTCCCTTCAAAAAGGTCTGAACCTCAGGGAGGGCAGCCAATTGTTTCTGGAAGAAAAATAGACCGGGTCGAAATTTGGACCTTCACAGATCCCAACCTCAGGCCCATATCCACACCTGCTTGCAGGTAGAGAAGAAAACGTCCCAGTTGAAACTCCACAGCCGGAAACTTCTTGGACTCACACCAAGAGACATATTTCTTCCAAATACGGTAATGTTTAGACGTTACCTTTTTCCTAGCCTGTATCAGGGTAGGAATGACCTTCTTCGGATTGCCCTTCCGAGCTAGTATCAGGCGTTCAACCTCCATGCCGTTAAACGTAGCTGCGGTAAGTCTTGATAGGTGAATGGCCCCTGCTGCAGCAGGTCCTCCTGAAGAGGAAGAGGCCTCGGCTCTTCCTGCAAGAGATTCGAGATTCAGAAGGTCCGCTTACCAAGCCCGCCTTGGCCAGTCTGGAGCAATGAGGATCGCCTGAACTCTTGTTCTCCTTACGAGCTTTAGAACTCTTGGAATGAATGGGAGAGGTGGAAACACGTACACCGACTAGAACACCCACGGAGACACCAGGGCGTCCAGTGCCACTGTTTGTGGGTCCCTCAAACAATAGCATCGGAGCTTCTTGTTGAGACAAGAGGCCATCATATCTATTTGGGGTAACCCCCAAAGGTCTGTTATTTCCTTGAACACCTCCGGATGGAGACCCCACTCCCCCGGATGGAGATCGTGTATGCTGAGGAAGTCTGCTTCCCAGTTGACCAAACCCGGAATGAAGATTGCAGAGAGCGCCAACGCGTGTTTTTCTGCCCAGAGGATGATTCTTGTCATCTCTGACATCGCAGCTCTGCTCTTCGTTCCGCCCTGTCGGTTTATGTAAGTCACCGTCGTTACATTGTCCGACTGTACTTGAATGGCCCGATTTCTCAGAAGATGATCCGCCTGAAGAAGACCGTTGTAGACGGCTCTTAGTTCCAGGATGTTGATCGGCATGCCGGCTTCCAGACTTGACCACCTTCCTTGGAAGGTTTCCCCTTGAGTGACTGCACCCCAGCCCTGGAGGCTCGCATCCATGGTTAGAAGGACCCAGTGCTGAATCCCGACCCTGCAGCCCTCCAGAAGGTGAGGCAATTGGAGCCACCAGAGTGAAATCCTGCCCAACTTTAGCGACAGACGAATTCTCTGATGCATGTGTAGATGAGATTCTGACCACTTGTCCAGGAGATCCAGTTGGAAGGCCCAAGCATGAAACCTCCCATACTGGAGAGCCTCATAAGAGGCCACCATCTTTCCCAAAAGGTGAATGCATTGATGAACCGACACCCGGGCTTCGGACATCCCAGACCATTGTTTGTATCACCAACGCCTTTTTCTGTGGAAGAAACACCCTCTGCACGTCCGTGTCGAGGAACATCCCCAGAAAAGACAACCACCGGGTTGGTCCCAAATGAGATTTTGGAAGGCTCAGAATCCAACCGTGGACTCTGAGTAGGCGGGTTGTGAGTACAATGGACTGCAACAGCTCCTCCTTGGACGATGCCTTTATCAGTAGCTCGTCCAGATACGGAATGATGTTCACCCCGTTTTTGGAATAGAACCATCATCTCCGCCATCACCTTGGTGAACACCCTTGGTGCTGTAGAGAGGCCGAATGGCAGGGCCTGGAACTGGAAATGACGGTCCAGTAATGCAAAACGGAGATAAGCCTGATGCGGTAGCCAAATCGGAATGTGGAGGTATGCATCCTTGATATCCAGGGATACTAGGAATTCCCCCTCTTCCAGACATGATATCACCACCTGGAGAGACTCCATTTTGAACTTGAACTCCTTCAGAAAAGGGTTCAGTGATTTTAGGTTCAGAATGGGCCTGACCGAACCATCCGGTTTCGGTACCACGAAAAGGTTCGAATAGTAACCCGTAGCTTGCAAATGATGAGGTACTGGCACAATGACCTGTGCCTCCACCAACTTCTGGACCGCTGTTTGTAGGACAGTCCTGTCCGCCATCAGAACTGGCAAGCCTGATTTGAAAAATCTTTGAGGGAGATTTTGAAATTCCAACCTGTATCCCTGGGACACAATATCTATCACCCAGGGATCCATACCGGACGATACCCAGACGTGACTGATCTGTCTGAGCCTCGCTCCCACTGGCCCCACCTCCAGGCCGCGCGGTCCACCATCATGCAGAGGACTTCAGCGTACTGGAAGCAGGCTTAGTTTCCTGGGAACCTGCCGCAGCAGGTTTCTTGGATTTAACTCGACCTCCCCCAAAGAAGGTATTGGACGGTTTGGCAGAAGATGTGCTGCTTGAAGAAGGCCGTTGTAAATGGCCCTCAGTTTCAGAACATTTATGGGTAGGAAAGATTCCTGACTGGACCACCTTTCTTGGAAGTTTTCCCCTTGGGTGACTGCTCCCCAACCTCTGAGGCATGCATCCATGGTTAGGAGTGTCCAATTCAGAATACCGAACCTGCGGCTTTCGAGTAGGTGAGAAGTTTGTAGCCACCAGAGGAGTGAAATTCTGGCTTTCGGTGACAGGTGTATCCGCTGATGCATGTGAAGATGTGAACCCGACCATTTGTCTAGGAGATCCAGTTGGAAGGACCTCGTATGGAATCTCCCATACTGTAGAGCCTCATAGGAGGCTAGCATCTTCCCCAGAAAGTGAATGCACTGATGAACCGATATCTGGGCTGGCTTCAGGACATCCCGTACCATCGATTGGATCACCAACGCTTTCTCCGCCGGTAGAAACACCCTCTGCACCTCCATGTCGAGTATCATCCCCAGGAAGGGCAGTCTCCTTGTCCGCTCCAAATGTGACTTTGGAAGGTTGAGGATCCACCCAGGATACTGGAGTAGTCGAGTTGAGAGAGCAATACTCTGCAACAACCTCTCACTGGAAGATGCTTTTATCAACAGATCATCCAGGTATGGAATAATGTTCACTCAGTGCTTGCGGAGGAGTAGAATCATCTCTGCCATGACCTTGGTGAACACTCTCTGTGCCGTTGAGAGGCCAAATGGCAGTGCCTGGAACTGATAGTGACAGTCCAGCAGTGCAAATCTGAGGTAAGCCTGGAGAGGTGGCCAGATCGGAACGTGAAGGTATGCATCCTTGATATCCAGGGATACCAGGAATTCCTTCTCCAGACCTGAGATCACCGCTCTCAGAGACTCCATCTTAAGTTTGAACTTGCTCAAGTAGGGGTTCAATGACTTTAGGTATAATATTGGCCTTACTGAACCATCCGGTTTCAGTACCACAAACAGGTTTGAGTAATAACCCTTGTGTTGTAGGTGAGGTGGAACTGGAATAATGACATTTGTTTGAACCAATTTTTGAATGGCATCCTGTAGGATAGCACTTTCTGTCAGCGAAGCATACTCCACCATGTCGAATGCTGACACCATGAGGCCCAGCACTTGCATCGCCAAATGTATCGACACTTGCGGACGAGAGAGGAAGCAACGAATCCTGTCCTGAAGCTTCAGGACTTTCTCCTGAGACAAGAATAACCGCTGGTTGTGAGTGTCCAATAGCGCTCCCAGGTGCACCATGCTCTGAGCAGGAACCAGGGAGGATTTCTTCCAGTTGATGAGCCACCTGTGGGCTTGTAGAAACCGGATAGTCAGATCTAGGTGACGTAGGAGAATTTCTGGGGAATTTGCCAGGATCAACAAGTCGTCCAGATACGGTAGGATCCTGACCCCTTGACGGCGGAGTACCGCCGTCATCACCGCCATAACTTTGGTGAAGACTCGCGGAGCCGTGGTTAAACCAAAAGGTAACGCCCGAAACTGGTAATGGAGGTTGCCAACCGCAAACCTCAGGTATTGCTGATGCGACACTGCTATAGGAATATGCAGGTAAGCATCCTGTATATCCAGGGAGACCATATAATCCCCAGGTTCCAGGGCCAGAACAATAGAGCGAAGGGTTTCCATACGGAACTTAGAGATTCTCACAAACTTGTTCAATGCCTTGAGGTTGAGAATGGGCCGGGAGGACCCATTCGGTTTCGGGACTAGAAAAAGCGGAGAATAGTACCCCTGGCCCCTCTGAGCAAGAGGCACCTGTATTACCACTCCTGTGTCCAGGAGGGTCTGTACCACCGAATGAAGAGTGTTTGCCTTTGTCTGGTAAGAAGGGACGTCTGTCAGGCAAAATCGATGAGAGGGACGGTTTTTGAAGGCTATGGCGTAACCTCGAGTGACAACTTCCCGTACCCAGGCATCTGAAGTGGTCTTCAACCATTCCTTGGTATACCCTAGAAGCTGGCCCCCACCCTGGGGTCCCCCAGGGGGAGGCCCGCCCCGTCATGCGGCAGGCTTATCGGTCTTGGAAGCTGGCTGACGGGCAGCCCAGGCTCTTTTGGGCTTTGGCTTACCAGGTTTGGAAGTGCAGGCTTGTTTGTGGTACGCCTGACCTTTTGCTTTACCTGAAGGACGAAAGGAAGTACTTTTAGCCTTCGGCACAGAAGGAGCAGTACTTGGCAGACAGGCAGTTTTGGCAGTAGCCAAATCATCCACTATCTTATTTAAGTCCTCTCAGAACAGGATATGTCCCTTAAAAGGGAGTACCTCCAGGGTTTTTCTAGAATCCAGATCCACAGCCCAGGATCTCAGCCACAATATCCGGCGAGCCAGGACTGACGTAGTAGAAGCCTTGGCTGCCAGAACACCAGCATCAGAAGCCGCCTCTTTAATATAGTGAGAAGCTGTGACAATATATGACAAGCATTGTCTAGCATGGTCAGAAGAGATTTCAGCTTCCAACTCTTGGGCCCACGCTTCAATAGCTTCTGCAGCCCATGTCGCTGCAATAGTGAGCCTTTGCACAGCACCCGTGAGGGTGTAAATCGCTTTCAGACAACCCTCCACACGTTTATCCGTAGGCTCTTTCAGAGACGTGATGGTAGTGACAGGTAGAGCTGAGGAAACCACCATCCTTGCCACATGCGAGTCCACTGGAGGTGTCTCCCAATTTTTAGACAGCTCTGGCGTGAGGGGATAGCGAGCAATCAGCTTCTTGTGAGGCACAAACTTCTTACCTGGATTTTCCCAGGATTCCTGACGTATATCAACCAGGTGATCAGAATGAGGTAAAACTTGTTTAACCACCTTCTGACGCTTGAACCTATCTGGTTTCTTAGGAGGAACAGATGGCTCGGGATCATCCGTAATCTGTAGAATCAACTTTATAGCTTCCAATAGATCAGGAACATCCACTTGCAAACTGCTATCCCCATCAGTATTATCAGTGTCAGAATCTGTGGGGTCAGTGTAAATGCCATCTTCATCAGACGAGGTGTCAGTGACAGCAGTGGATTGTGAGAAAGTAATGGCCCGCTTAGAGGACCCCTTGGTCTTAGGCGAGCGAGGGTTAGACTTTTTAGTAGTCAGTGACTGGTTCAATTTCTTTAACTGAGCAGACAAGTTATCTGCCCACGGTGGATTAACTACGGGGACCACATACGGTTGGTCCAGCATAGGAGGTCCCATAGGGGGCATTAGTTTAGTAACTAGCGTATTCAGTAGTGCGGAGAAGGTAGCCCACGGCGGGTCATTCTGGACCCCCGTTGCCACAGTCCCAAGGAACTTCAGAACCAGAGCCCTCAGCTGCTATATTTTCCTCAAAACTATCTGCGGCTTCAGCACCACTCCCAGTGTGTTCAGCCCCAGAACCGTTACCCTCATAAGCAGACATTGTTTGTGTAATGTTAGACATGTTATAACTTGCAGTATAAGGTAACACAGCACAATTTGTCAGCAGCACAATACCTGACCCAATCCCCTGCTCAGTGTAGTCAGCACAAACAGGGATTCGGGAGAGATACGGTGACTAAAGTCACAGAGAAAAATACAATAAAAGTATATCCTATATTATATTATAATAAACCTGACACACCTAGCCCCCACAGGTTATAGAATATAGGGATAGCAAGCTGAGTGAGAGACACGAAATGGAAGTCACCCAGCAGGCCAATGCACACACATATAGTCACAGTTTGTGTACAATGCAGACGTTATGACAAGCAATAATACTGCACTGGACTAGCTTATATATAGCTATGTAATCAATAGATATAACACTGCACAGTAAAGACTGGATGTATATGACAGGGTACTTGTACCAAATAACCCTGACCAAATGCACTTTTTCTTAACTATCACTGTCTAAATGACATGTAGAATACTTAAGTGTCTTGTAAAGGCACAGCGCTGACTGTCAGGCGGCTTTACACAGGAGGATTTGCCCAAGCAGTCCCAGGAACAGTGTAGCTGGGAGAAATGGCACCCAAACACTGACTGGGAGTGAGGGAGAGAGAGATATGCAGCTCTAAGGCGGAAACATTTACTGTAAATGGCCCCCTGGGGCTGGGGGAGGGGCTACAGGTCTAAGCCCTATCCCCCTGCTGGACATAACCACCGGTACTATGGGCTTAATATAAAATGGTTTATGAGAGAAACAGACCTGTGCCCGTGCCCTGGTGGCCTAGTGGGGTCGCCTGTACTGCCACAGTGACCACGCCGGCGCACCTCCCACCAACAGTGCCAGATCGCGATAAAGAGCGTGTCCCGCGAACAGGACCCACTTACCACCTCCCGAAGCGCGGCTACGCGATCCTGGAGAGCCCCAGCCGTGTGTGTCTAACGTGAAGAAAACCGGAGCCTCCTGCTGTAGGTACCCGGCAACCAGGATACGGGAGTGTACAGCGCCGCTGGGGAGTGATGGAGCTGCAGCAGGGAATGTCTCCTGACATCTAAACTCTGCTGCAGCCCTTGTAGTCTTCACTTTTCTTCACAAAAAAGCTCTTCTTAGGGCTGCCAGTAGCAGCCCCTCTGTTACATGCCTGCTATCTGCAGCACCAACTACAAAACTTAACTCCTGTACAGGGAGGCGGGGTTATAGAGGAGGCGGAGCTATGCATCTTGGGAACAGTCAAAGCTTTTGAGCCTGTTGGTGCCTCGGATCAAGATCCTACTCTACACCCCAATGTCTATCCTTGTGGAGCCCAGTGTAACCCGCAGCAGAAATCATTATCCCGGTCATTAAAGGTTTAACTAAGATATATTTATTTCTAAGATGTTCTTTTACCTTTTGGGATGTGACAAAACATACTTAATATGATTTCAGATTTAGGATGTTGGGCAAATCCTGGAGGGGATTCAATTACCCGCGAAAATGCATCAGGAGCAAAAAACGGACAAAAAAAAAAATGCTTTTAACCCGACTGTGTTTTCCGTAGAAGCAGCCCTGTTTTCGGGTGAAAACAGGGCTGTTTTCTGGAATTGTGCTTTGCCTGTCTGAGTCAAAACAAATCCGAGTCTCATGCCGGTTTATCGAGGCTAACTTAATAACCTCCAGCAAAACAATTACCCGTGGTCAATGATCGCAGGTAATTGAATATCCTCCCCTGAGTAGGAACAAAACATCTTGCTCCTGCTTCTAACATAATCTCCTATGTGTTTACCTTTATACGATACAATTAAATTCAATACACATGATTTATATTACAGGTTGAGTATTCCATATCCAAATATTCCGAAATATGGAATTTTTTGAGTGAGACTGAGATAGTGAAACCTTTGTTTTCTGATGGTTCAATGTACACAAACTTTGTTTAATACACAAAGTTATCAAAAAATGTTTATTAAATGACCTTCAGGCTGTGTGTATAAGGCGTATATGAAACAAATGAATTATGTGTATGTACACAAACCTTGTTTAATGCACAAAGTTGTTTTTAATAACGAGATTTATGGTAAGAACTTACCTTTGTTAAATCTCTTTCTGCGAGGTACACTGGGCTCCACAAGGATTGGACAATGGGGTGTAGAGTAGGATCTTGATCCGAGGCACCAACAGGCTCAAAGCTTTGACTGTTCCCAGAATGCACAACGCCGCCTCCTCTATAACCCCGCCTCCCTGCACATGAGCTCAGTTTTTAGTTAACCAGCCCAATGCAGTAGCAGGAAAAGAGACGACAATGGTTAGTAGCCACATACACCACACTCTCACGACAAGAGAAGTGTCAGCGGCTAATGCCATACCAACCCAAAGAAGCTAAGTGCGTCAGGGTGGGCGCCTTGTGGAGCCCAGTGTACCTTGCAGAAAGAGATTTAACAAAGGTAAGTTCTTACCATAAATCTCGTTTTCTGCTGCGGGGTACACTGGGCTCCACAAGGATTGGACAATGGGTATGTCCTAAAGCAGTTCCTTATGGGAGGGGACTGCCTGTAGCGGGCACAAGAACCCGGCGTCCAAAGGAAGCATCCTGGGAAGCGGCAGTATCGAAGGCATAGAACCTTATGAACGTGTTCCCAGAGGACCACGTAGCCGCCTTGTACAATTGATCTAGGGTCGCACCATGTTGGGCCACCCAAGAGGGTCCAACAGACTGAGTAGAATGGGCCGTAATGTGAGCAGGAGCTGACAGACCAGCCCTCACATAAGCATGTGCAATCACCATTCTAATCCATCTGGCCAGGGTCTGCTTGTTAGCAGGCCAGCCACGTTTCCAAATAAAACAAAAAGAGAATCAGATTTTCGAATAGAAGCAGTTCTCTTCACATAGATACGGAGAGCCCGTACCACATCCAAAGACCGCTCTTTGGGAGACAAATCAGGAGAGACAAAGGCCGGAACCACAATCTTCTGATTAAGGTGGAATGAAGAAACCACCTTAGGCAAATATCCAGGACGAGACCTAAGAACCGCCCGGTCACGGTGAGAAATCAGATATGGGGAACTACAAGACAAGGCACCCAGATCAGACACTCTTCTAGCAGAGGCAATAGCCAGCAAGAACATCACCTTAAGGGAAAGCCACTTAAGGTCAGATGAACCCAGGGGTTCAAACGGAGGCTCCTGCAACGCCTCCAAAACCACCGACAAGTCCCAAGAAACCACAGGCGGGACATAGGGAGGTTGGATACGCAACACACCCTGAGTGAAAGTATGAACATAATGTAAAGTCGCAATTTTTCTCTGAAACCACACCGACAAGGCAGAAATATGAACCTTGAGGGAGGCCAGACGCAGGCCTAAATCTAGGCCCTGCTGCAGAAAAGCCAAATGTTTGGCTGTACTAAACTTGGAAGCGTCATAATTATGAGATGCGCACCAAACAAAGTAGGAATGCTAGACCCTATGGTAAATCCGAGCAGAAGCCAGTTTCCGGGCCCGCAACATAGTTTTAATGACCTCTTCAGAAAAACCATTAGCCCTCAAGACGGAAGCTTCAAGAGCCACGCCATCAAAGACAGCCGGGCTAGGTCCTGGTAGACACAGGGGCCCTGAACGAGGAGGTCTGGGCGTTGTGGAAGTAGAAGTGGACGCTCTGACGATAGGCCTTGCAGGTCTGAGAACCAGTGCCGTCTGGGCCAAGCCGGAGCTATGAGAAGCAGATTTCCTTTTTTTTGCTTGAACTTCTGAATTACCCTGGGCAGGAGTGACACCGGAAGGAACACGTACGGCAGCCGAAACCTCCACGGCACCGCCAGCGCATCCACGAATGCTGCTTGAGGATCCCTTGTTCTTGTTCCGAAGACCGGAACCTTGTGATTGTGTCGAGACGCCATCAGATCTACATCTGGAAGACCCCACTTTTCCACTAGGAGTTGAAACACTTCTGGATGGAGGCCCCACTCTCCGGCATGCACGTCCTGACGACTGAGAAAGTCCGCTTCCCAATTCAGGATTCCCGGAATGAATATTGCCGATATGGCCGGTAGATGGTGTTTCGCCCAACGTAGAATCCGTGAGACTTCCTTCATTGCCAAACGGCTTCGAGTGCCGCCTTGATGATGTAAGCAACTGTGGTGGCATTGTCCAACTGTACTTGAACAGGACGGTTCTGAATTAAATGCTGGGCCAGGTTCAACGCATTGAAGACCGCCTGCAATTCCAGAATGTTGATCGAGAGGAGAGATTCCTCCTTGGTCCACCGACCCTGAAGGGAGTGTTGCTCCAGCACCGCGCCCCAACCTCTTAGACTGGCATCTGTCGTCAACAGGACCCAGTTGGATATCCAGAAGGGACGGCCCTTGCACAAAGTTGGTCCCGGAGCCACCAAAGTAGCGACAGACGGACCTCCGGAGTCAATGAGATAATTTGAGACCTGATCCGGTGAGACAGGCCGTCCCACATGGCTAGAATCAGCCTCTGGAGGGGGTGAGAATGGAATTGAGCATACTCCACAATGTCGAATGCTGAGACCATGAGGCCCAGCACCTGCATTGCCGAATGTATCGACACTTGCGGACGAGAAAGGAAGCAACGAATCCTGTCCTGAAGCTTCAGGGCTTTCTCCTGAGACAAGAACAACCACTGGTTGTGAGTGTCCAATAGCGCTCCCAGGTGCACCATGCTCTGAGCATGGACCAGGGAGGATTTCTTCCAGTTGATGAGCTACCCGTGGGCTTGTAGAAACCGGACCGTCATATCCAGATGACGTAGGAGAAGTTCTGGGGAATTTGCCAGGATTAACAAGTCGTCCAGGTACGGCAGTATCCTGACCCCTTGACGGCGTAGTAACACCGTCATCACCGCCATTACTTTGGTGAATACTCGCGGAGCCATTGTTAAACCAAAAGGTAACGCCCGAAACTGGTAATGGAGGTTGCCAATAGCAAACCTCAGGTATTGCTGATGTGACGCTTCTATAGGAATATGCAGGTAAGCATCCTGTATGTCCAGGGAGACCATGTAGTCCCCAGGTTCCAAGGCCAGAACTATAGAGCGAAGAGTTTCCATACGGAACTTGGAAACCTTCACAAACCTGTTCAATGCCTTGAGGTTGAGAATGGGCCGGGAGGACCCATTCGGTTTCGGGACTAGAAACAGCGGAGAATAGTACCCCCGGCCCCTCTGAGCAAGAGGCACCTGTACTACAACTCCTGTATCCAGGAGAGTCTGTACCACCGAATGCAGAGTGTTTGCCTTTGTCTGGTCCGACGGGACGTCTGTCTGGCAAAATCGATGAGGGGGTCGGTTTTTGAAGGCTATGGCGTAACCTTGAATAACGACTTCCCATACCCAGGCATCTGAAGTGGTCTTCAACAATTCCTGGGAATACCCTAGAAGCCGGCACCCCACCCTGGGATCCCCCAGGGGGAGGCCCGCCCCATCATGCGGCAGGCTTATCGGTCTTGGAAGCTGGCTGACGGGCAGCCCAGGCTATTTTGGGCTTCGGCTTACCAGGTTTGGAAGTGCGGGCCTGCTTGTGGTACGCCTGACCTTTTGGTTTACCTGAAGGGCGAAAGGACGTACCTTTAGCCTTCGACACAGAAGGAGCGGTATTTGGCAGACAGGCAGTTTTGGCAGTAGCCAAGTCAGCCACTATCTTATTTAAGTCCTCCCCAAACAGAATATCTCCCTTGAAAGGGAGTACCTCCAGGGTTTTTCTAGAGTCCAGATCCACAGACCAGGATATCAGCCACAATATCCGGTGAGCCAGGACTGACGTAGTAGAGGCCTTGGCTGCTAGGATACCGGCATCCGAAGCTGCCTCTTTAATATATTGAGAAGCTGTGACAATATATGACAAGCATTGTCTAGCATGGTCAGAGGAGATTTCAGCTTCTAACTCCAAGGCCTATGCTTCAATAGCCTCGGCAGCCCATGTAGTTGCAATAGTGGGCCTTTGCGCATCACCCGTGAGGGTGTAAATCGTTTTCAGACAACCCTCCACACGCTTATCCGTAGGCTCTTTTAGAGACGTGACGGTAGCGACAGGCAGAGCTGAGGAAACCACCATCCTAGCCACATGTGAGTCCACTGGAGGAGGCGTATCCCAATTCTTAGACAGCTCTGGCGCGAGGGGATAGCGAGCTAGCATCTTCTTTTGAGGCACAAACTTCATACCTGGGTTTTCCCAGGGTTCCTGACGTATATCCACTAGGTGGTCAGAGTGAGGTAAAACTTGTTTAACCACCTTCTGACGCTTGAACCTATCTGGTTTCTTAGGCGGAACGGATGGCTCGGGATCATCCGTAATCTGTAGAATTAACTAAATAGCCTCCAAAAGATCAGGAACATCCACATGTGAACCACCCTCCCCATCAGCCGTATCTGATTCAGAACCTGTGGGGTCAGTGTACGTGCCGTCTTCATCAGACGAGGTGTCAGTGACAGCAGTGGATTGTGAGGAGACAAGCGCTCGCTTAGAGGACCCCTTGGACTTAGGCGAGCGATGGTCAGACTTTTTAGTAGTCAGGGACTGGTTCAACTTCTTTAATTGAGCAGATAAATCGTCCGCCCACGGCGGGTTAGCTGCAGGGACCACATACGGTTGTACCGGCATTGGGGGTACCATAGGGGGTATTAGTTTATGAACTAGCATATGTAGAAGCGTGGAAAAAGCTGCCCACGGTGGGTCAGTATGTGCCTCCGTTGCCACAGTCCCACTGGGGGGCAAGGAGCCCCAAGAACCAGAGCCCACAGCTGCTATATTCTCCTCATATGGGTCTGTGGCTTCAGCAACATCGGCAGTGTGTTCAGCCCCAGAACCGTTATCCACAGAAGCAGACATGATATAACTTGCAGTATGAGGTAACACAGTACAATTATCAGCAGCACTATACCTCTAAACCCAAACCCCTGCGCAGTGTAGTCAGCACCAGCAGAGATAAAGGAGAGATATGGTGACTAAATCACAGAGAAAAATACGTAATACGGTATATCTTTGTGAAAATCCTATATTAGATAAAACCTGACGCACCAAGCCCCCTCAGGTTATAGAATATAGGGATAGCAAGTTGAGTGAAAGACACGAAATGGACAACACTCAGCTATCAAATGTACACACAGAAAGTCACAGTTTGTACAATGCAGAGGTTATTACTGACAATAATATTGCACTGGACCAGCTTACACAGCTATATAACAATAGATATAACAGTACACTGTCAGAACTGGATGTATATCACAGGGTTAT
This sequence comes from Pseudophryne corroboree, assembly GCF_028390025.1. Lineage (NCBI taxonomy): Eukaryota > Metazoa > Chordata > Amphibia > Anura > Myobatrachidae > Pseudophryne > Pseudophryne corroboree. The sequence continues at coordinate 347,190,935 of NC_086446.1, forward strand.
TGTACTATAAAACCCTGACTAAGTGCACTCTTTCTTAACTATCACTGTCTAAAATGGCAGGTAGAATACTTAAGTGTCTTGTAAAGTCACAGCACTGACAACCAGGCGGCTTTACATAGCAGGATTTGCCCAAGCAGTCCCAGGAACAGTGAGCTGAGGGATAATGGCGCCTCATACACTGACAGGGAGTGAGGGAAAGACAGAGATGCAGCTCCAGGGCGGGAACACTTTCTAGAAATGGCGCCCTGGGGCTAGGGGAGGGGCTTCAGGTCTAAGCCTTATCCCCCTGCTGGCAAAACCAGCGGGTACTGTGGGCAATATAAAAATCGGTTTAGAGAGAAAACCTGACCTGCGCCCATGCCCTGGTGATCTAGTGGGATCGCCTGTACTGCCACAGTGTCCACCGCCAGCGTGCGCGGCCCGCCTCCCACTGACGGCGCCGGGACCCACTTACCACCTCCCGAAGCGCGGCCACGCGATCCTGGAGAGCCCCAGCCGTGTGTGTCTAACGTGAAGAAAACCGGAGCCTCCGCTGTAGGTACCCGGCAACCAGGGATCGGGAGTGTACAGCGCCGCTGGGGACAGCTGGAGCAGCAGCAGTGAATGTCTCCTGACATTTACCACCGCTGCTGCCCTTGAAGTCTTCACTTTTTCTTAACAAAAAAGCTCTTTAAAGGGCTGTCTGAAGCAGCCCCCCTGTTAAGTGCCTGCTTACCGCAGCACCAACTTACAAAACTGAGCTCCTGTGCAGGGAGGCGGGGTTATAGAGGAGGCGGCGTTGTGCATACTGGGAACAGTCAAAGCTTTGAGCCTGTTGGTGCCTCGGATCAAGATCCTACTCTACACCCCATTGTCCAATCCTTGTGGAGCCCAGTGTACCCCGCAGCAGAAATTGTATTAAATAACCTTCAGCCTCTTTGTATAAGTGGGGTCATTCTGAGTTGATCGCTCGCTAGCAGTTTTTAGCAGTCGTGCAAACGCTATGCCGCCGCCCACTGGGAGTGTATTTTAGCTTAGCAGAAGTGCGAAGGGTTGTATCGCAGAGCGGCTACAATTTTTTTTTGTGTAGTTCAGAGTAGCTTCAGACCTACTCAGCGCTTGCGATCACTTCAGACTATTCAGTTCCGGATTTGATGTCACAAACCCGCCCAGCGTTCACCCAGCCACGCCTGCGTTTTTCCTGGCACGCCTGCATTTTTCAGCACACTCCCTGAAAACGGTCAGTTGCCACCCAGAAACGCCCACTTCATGTCAATCACTCTGCGGCAAGCAGTGCGACTGAAATGCATTGCTAGACCTTGTGCAAAACTACATCGTTCGTTGTGCCCGTACGTTGCGCGTGTGCATTGTGCCGCATGCGCAGAACTGTCGATTTTTAGCCTGGTCGCTGCGCTGCAAACAAATTCGGCGATCAACTCGGAATGACCCCCAAGGTGTATATGAAACATAAATGCATTCTGTGCTTAGACTTGGGTCCCATCGCCATGATATCTCATTATGGGGATCCGGTCTCTAAGTCGACAGTAACTAGGTTGACAATGTCTAGGTCGACCACTATTGGTCGACATTAACTAGGTCGACAGGGTCTTTAGGTCGACATGTTCTAGGTCGACAGGTCAAAAGGTCGACATGAGTTTTTCACAATTTTTTTCTTTTTTTGAACCTTTTCATACTTAACGATCCACGTGGAGTACGATTGGAATGGTAATCTGTGCCGAGCGAAGCGAAAGCACCATGACCGAAGCAAGGCAAGCGAAGCGAGCCATGCGAGGGGACGCGGTGCACTAATTGGGGTTCCCGGTCACTCTACGAAGAAAACGACACCAAAATAACATAAAAAACTAATGTCGACCTTTTGACCTGTCGACCTAGAACATGTCGACCTAAAGACCCTGTCGACCTAGACACCCTGTCGACCTAGTTACTGTCGACCAATAGTGGTCGACCTAGACATTGTCGACCTAGTTACTGTCGACCTTCAATACCACACCCCTCAATATGGTATGTAATTATTCCAAAATATGGTAAAATCCAATATCCAAAATAATTCTGATCCCAAGCATTTTGGATATGGAATACTCAACCTGTATTACATTTGTTGCTGATCTCTGCTCAAAATTGTGTAATCCAGGGGCGTGGCCTAGCAGGAGAAGAGAGAAGACGTGCTTCTGCTGCACTCCTCTCTCCTGGCCTTTGAAACTCCTTTAAAAGATCCCCCTGGGCCATCCCAACCCACCTCCGGAGGCTCCCCAGTCCACCTGCACCCTCCTATACCTGGCAGTGTCCACCGCGGAGCCGGGGAGATGTTTTTACGGCTCCCGCAGGTTGCGGCCTAGGACTAGCCAGAAGCCGGGGACTCGCGTACTCCCGGCGCCCGCGTTCTGAGCTCCACGGCGGAGCCGCGGCGCCGGAAACAGTCGCGGACCCCCCCGGAGCCTCTGGATCATCCCAGACTACCCCCCTGACCTCTAGGGAGGCTACCCTGTGGGGCTATAAGCTGTGGGGACCCCTGAAAGTGGAGGAAGAGTGTGAGACTCACACAAACTGAGAGAGCTGCGGCGGCCATCTTGGATTTTACAGGAGAAGCTGCTGCAAGCTGCAGAACACACTGAAGTCCCTGGACCCTGCGACAGAGAGGTACCTGGGAAGGAGGGTACCACGTCTATCCACCTCTATCCCACAGCATTTATTTAATAGACCCGCTGGACCAGAGGTGTGTGCCTGGCTCCCCAACCCCCTCTCCCAGCTGGGAACCTCTCACCTCCCATCTGGGCCCCGCAAGATGGAGATTAACCTTTGCTTCGCCATGTGTGATATCGGTCTTCTGATGTAGTGCAGATCACCTACCCGCCACCACCCGTGTCTTTTATGCTTACCTAAATCTTCATTATATTCTGCGTGATCCTGAGCTTCTTCATTATTATCTACATCCCGTCTGCGGAACTTCACTCCACTGGAATGCCTTCTAAAAAGGTCAAAGGGGTGCTGCCCCCGAGAGTATCTTTCCCGCCTCAGAAGTCGTCATCTGCCGCCTCTTCTCTACGGAAGTCCCCGGCTGCCGCCTCTCCGCAAATTACCCCCAGCAGCCCTACCTCCCCGCCGGGGTTTGACCCTGATTCTGATGCACCTCTCACAGTTAAAACCCTGTACCAGGCCCTCTCAACATTTAAATCTGAGTTGACGCAGGACCTCACCGCAGCCCTTCGGGAGGTTAAGACGGAGCTGCACGCTATAGGAGACCGTACGGACCATCTAGAGAGGAAAGTAGAGGAATTGGTCTCGTCTCATAATGACCTCATAACGGCGCACGACCAGCAGCAAAGTGACCTTGAGGCGTTTAAACTCAAGATTGCAGATATAGAGGACAGATCCCGGCGGAATAATATTAAGATCCGAGGCATCCCCGACTCCGTGCAGAACTCCGAGTTGGAAAATTATGCTACTGTCCTGTTCCAGAAGCTGCTACCTAGAGCTGATGCTAGAGAGCTGCTTATTGACCGGATCCATAGACTGCCTAAACCACGCTCAGTTGCCCCCTCGCTCCCGAGAGATACACTCCTGAGGGTGCATTTTTTCACAATCAAGGAACGCATCTTGAAAGCAGCCAGAGAGGCGGGCGACTCCGACCCGAATGCCCTCGGCGGTTTACAACTGTTCCCGGACTTCTCCGCCCTAACCCTGGCCAAACGACGAGCATTCCTTCCCGTCACTTTAGCACTTCGCGACCAAGACATCACGTACAGATGGGGCTTTCCAGTGAAGCTTGTCATCTCGCATGAAAACAAGTCTTACACAGTGACTTCATTGGAGACGGGAGTCAAATTATTGGCGGAGTGGGATATCTCTGTTGCACTACCCCCTGGATCCAAGAAACAACCCACCATCCGCTCAGAATGGGTCACCGCATGACGTTGATATATCCAGCTTGGGTTCTCAAGTTGAACTGTTTATGACACCGTTACTACAGATTTGACTGCGCCATTGTTCATGATAAGGTCACGTGAGTTGTCCTATGTGATGTCGTGATAATGGTGTACCAGCCTCTCATTTTATATCTGAGTTTATATATATCTGTTTTTTTTCTTTTTTCTTTTATATAATTTTCCATGTGCTCTCATGTGTACTGTTGGTAAGCATATTTACTTCTGCTTACTCTTGTTTTTTTTCTCTGTTCAGTTTCATGGGTGGTGGCGCTAGGCGCTAGGCCACATGTTCCCCCCTGGTAATATACTACTGCACTTTTTTACCTCCCTTGCAGTGGTTATGCCGACCCGATATACTGGGTCGTTTTGGTTTTTCCCCCCCCCCCCCCACCTCCCTGTACCCCCCCTTCCCCCACCCACCCCCAGTTTTATGATGTAGGTACTCGCTGCTCGAAACAATTCTATTTGGATAGGCGTCAAGACCCTTCGCCTCTCACAACGTACATTAGCTTGCTCCGATGGTTCGGGTATTATCCATGAATGTTAAGGGGCTGAATTCCCCCAATAAGCGTAGACTGGCTCTGGGTTATTTTGCTAAGAATAAAGCTGATATTGTTGCCCTGCAGGAGACACACTTTTCATCTATTGCACCCCCTATTTTCAAAGATCGCAAATTCCCTCTAGGTTATTTCGCCAATGGCCCTTTTAAGAGGAACGGTGTGGCCATATTATTTAGAGACTCCAGCTCCTTCACTCTACACTCTCAGATAGCGGATAAAAACGGCAGGTATCTTATACTGAGCGGCCTTTTAAATGAAAAACCGGTAACTCTGGTCTCTGCATATGCCCCGAACTCACACCAAGTTGCCTTTATCCGAAAGTTATGTGTAACTATTCATAAGATTCGTAAGGGCTCCCTTTTGCTCATGGGGGATTTTAATTTAGTCCTTGACCCTAAGCTGGACAGGTCTCCCAGGACCTCCCCCGCCACTTCAGCCCCCCCCAACGCCCCTTCCTTAGCCTTTCGTAACCTCTTGGCTGAATTTGATCTTTATGACATTTGGCGAGGGCAAAACCCCACGGGACGGGAGTACACTTATTATTCCCCTGTCCACAACTCTTACTCCCGTATTGATTTTATATTTTCGGACAAATGGACTCTCCAGTTCGCCAGATCTTTAGATATTCTCCCTATAACTTGGTCAGACCACGCCCCGCTGATTCTTAATTGGAGTCTAGCCAGCCAACACTGCCCCCCCCGTCCTTGGAGACTCTCTCCCCATTTATTGTCCAACCCAGTTTCAAAAAAAATCATAGCTGATAGTATATCATCCTATTTGGAGTTTAATTCTCCGTCAGACACGTCCACCCTGAACTTCTGGTGCGCACTTAAAGCTGTCATCCGGGGAGCGGCGATTCAGGCGGGAGCACAGCTCAAGAAACTTAATTTACAACGCCAGACCGATTTGGAACTCAAACTAAAGGACTTAGAGGACGAAAACCAATCTAGACCTACGAAATCTTTACAGAAGCAGTTAGTAGATATTAGGTCCCAACTTCAGACAATGCTAATGGCGCGCACCCAGGCTTCACTAAATAGGATACGTCAGAAGTTTTATCTAGCGGGGAACAGGCCGGGGAAAATGCTTGCCCGGAAGCTTAGGGCTCAGCAAGCTAGGAATAGAATCAAGCTCATTATATCCCCCACAGGCACCAAAATTTCTAACCCAAGGGAGATAGCGAATCAGTTTGCTAACTACTACTCCCATCTCTACAACCTCTCGGCAGATCCTGACACCCCACAACCTACCCCTTCCTCTATCAACTCCTTCTTAGCGGATTTAACCCTCCCAAAAATTTCAGATGATCAATTAGCATTACTGAATGCCCCATGGTCCTTATCAGAAACCCTCCAAGTGATCAAGTCCCTCCCTCAGGGTAAGGCACCCGGCCCAGATGGCTTTATTAATGACTTTTATGTTTCATTCCAAGACCTTCTAGCTCCCTATTTAGTGGCGGTTTACACCGATATTACCTCGCAGGGCACCCTCCCTCAGGAGATGCTCGAGGCACGTATTGTCACGATCCCTAAACCGGGCAAAGATGTGACCTCTTGCCAAAATTATCGTCCCATTGCGTTACTGAATGGGGATATTAAAATATACGCTAAATTAATAGCCTCTCGGCTGAACACCCTCCTTCTCTCCCTGATATATCCGGACCAAGTTGGTTTTATCCCGGGAAGACAGGCGTCCGATAATACACGCCGGGTCTTTAATCTTGTTAATTCCCTAAACTCCGAGCAAGGTCTCCTTCTGCTATCTTTGGATGCAGAGAAGGCCTTTGATCGTTTAAACTGGTCTTATATGCGAGAAGTCCTAGCCAAATTCGGCCTGCGCGATCGCATTCTCTCCTCGATACTAGCCCTGTATAGCTCTCCGACGGCCTGGGTATTCAGTAATGGTTTTTTATCCCACCCTTTTCCAATCTACAATGGCACCCGCCAAGGCTGCCCCCTCTCCCCTCTTATATTCGTGCTAGCCATTGAACCACTGGCAGCTAGGCTACGAGCGGACCCACAGTTCCCTGGACTCCGATTAGGCACCACATCACATAAACTATGTCTGTTCGCAGACGATGTTCTCCTATTCGTAACAGACCCAGCCACAACTCTCCCTCATCTGCATACTGTTTTAGATAGCTACTCTGCAGCATCGTATTATAAACTAAATGCCTCTAAGACGGATGCTCTGCCCATTAACCTCTCTAACTCCTTGCCCCTATTACGCACTAAGTATCCGTATAACTGGAAAACATCCTCGATACGATACCTGGGTATTCTGATTCCCCCATCTACCTCCTCTGTATTTGATGTCAATCTCCCTCCTCTGCTGTCCTCCCTCCAGATATTCACCAAATCATGGCTCAACTATGAAGTTTCTTGGCTGGGCCGTCTGGCCGCCTTTAAAATGTCGCTGCTCCCTAAGTTAATGTTCTTGTTCCGAACTATCCCTTTTATCTTCCCTAAAAAGTACCTAGATAAGGCCACTACAATCCTCACTAACTATATATGGTCTTCGCGCCCGCCTAAACTTGCTCGCGCAAGGATGTCTCTACCAAGGAGAGCCGGTGGCCTAGATATGCCCAATTTATCACTGTACCAAGAGGCCTCCCTTCTTGCCCAGATTAAAGAATTTTACAAAGATGTATGTCCGGAGTGGACGTGTCTGGAGGAGGCAGCCTGCCCCCGTTTTCCCCTGAAGGATCTTTTTTGGATTCCTAGGCCCTTACGCCCACAGTGCTTAAATATCCTCCCCTCTACCCGTGCCACACTCCAGATTTGGGACAAACTGACTGCGGCCATATCCCCTTCCTATCATAATCTCTCTCTGATTTCGCTACGAACGGTAGCCGCTCTAGTCCCTAATCTTGGCCTGGCGGGCTGGAGGTCCAGAGGGATAGAGGTCCTGGGGGACTTGTTTAATGGGTTCGTATTCGCCTCTTTTGCTGATATCCAGAGACGCTTCTCGCTACCAGACACTGAGAGGCTTCGATATTATCAAATACAGCACTGGTGGACCAGCCTCCACCTCTCCCCCTCCCTACCATCACATGATATTCTGCAAGTCACAGGCCGATTTTCTAACGCTACTTCCAGAGGGGAGATTTCCTTCTGGTATAAAACATTACTCTCACTACTCCCTGTTGCTAAATCTAGAGCCCAAGTCAGGTGGGAGGCGGATGTGGGATGTGTTCTCCAAGATTCTCAGTGGCAACACATTTTTATGTCATCCTTCACTATGTCTAAATGCCTGAATCACTCCGAAATGCACGTTAAGCTACTCCATAGACTGTACCTCACACCGGAAAGGCTACATACGATCTGGCCGGCATGTTCGAAGTTTTGTTGGCGCCTATGCGGAGAGGTTGGCCACCTCTTCCATATTTTTTGGTCTTGCCCCCATATCCAAGGGTACTGGACAGAGATATTCGGCCTTATCAACAAAGTCCTGAACCTCGACCTCTCCCCCTCCCCGCTTATAGCTCTATTGAATATATACCCGCGAAGCATGGGGGTACATCTACACTATGTACTAGGCCACATCTGCCTCGCCGCACGTGCGGCTTTAGCCCAAAACTGGAAACAACCCACACCGCCTCCAGTGTTGAAGGTAATACACAAAATACAGCTGCACTTCTCGATGGAGACTGAACACATCCCATACTCCTTCACTGCTAAATCTCCATTCGTGCGCTGGATGCCTTGGCATCTATTTATCACGGAGGGTGAGGGTGCTGCATTGATACTACCTCCCCGAACCCCTGTACAATCACCCCCCAGCACATCGGCTGATGTGGCCCCATCCCCCCCCCCCCTAAAAAAGCAAAGACCCACTATTTGTATTTGTGTTATATTTACTTCAAGCCCATTGCCGCCCTACCACCTCCATTAATTATTTGTTTTTGTTTGCCTTACAATGTATTGGTGTGATCGATTTTGAATTGTCTGCATATGTCTGTTAAAGCGTTTTCTCATATGTGTATGTACCTACTTCCCCCCTCCCTTCCTTTTTCCTTTTTGTACCCCTGTTTGCAATGCAAAAAATTTCAATAAAAAACTATTGATGGGAAAAAAAAATTGTGTAATCCAGGTCTATGATAATGCGATCGCATCTTCCCTGCACATCCTCATTAACTGCATCACGCTCCCGAACCACCCCCTATATGAAGCCATGCCCCTGCACCGCCACCCTCTTAGCCAACCTGGCTGCCCCCTCCTGCAGATCGCAGGCAGAAAGTCGGCAACTATGACGTATGCTCTATGAATAAATGCAAAAGTCACATTTTCAATATAAAATGCAAATTTTCATTCCAGCAGGACTTCATAGTTGTCATCATCATTATTATGTATCACTGCACCAGCCCTCCAGCAACTGCAAAAGGTATGAATCCTAAAAGGTATATCTACAGGTGCCACCATGTCTAATTTTGTCACAGTAATGTACAAACAACCTTATTTACAGTTTAATACTTACTGTACTTCAGTTATACCATCCTGCCCCTATCTGCATTGCCTTTTTATTTTCAGATTCTTGTACTGCAAGTGTTGCCAAAACTTTTTTTTTAACAATACTGACTTTATTGAAGCATCAAAAAAGTACAATAAGCATATTCAAGCGTGAACAAAATCATATACAAAAAATATATATATCAGAATCCATGACAATTGCAAACATTCAAAGCAAAACATTGACAAATTCATTGTACAGAAGAATATACAATATGGAGAGAGCCTAGAACTGAGCCAACCTCTTAAGTCCCTTAAAAGGAAATTGGGAGATCTTGGAGAAGGGTGTGTCTCATGCCACGGAGTACTGTGGAAACAATGAAAGATTGCGTCTTTAGTGGATAGCCTCCAACCAATACATGTGGAAAATAAAGAAAAGTTTCTTCTTAAACAGTGCATGGGTTGGTGGAGAGCTCAGGATCCAGAGATGCAGGATAGTTTTATGAGCAGCCAAAGAGATTGCTAATAACAATGGTAGTCATTCCGAGTTGTTCGCTCGGTAATTTTCTTTGCATCGCAGCGATTTTCCGCTAATTGCGCATGCGCAATGTTCGCACTGCGACTGCGCCAAGTAAATTTGCTATGCAGTTAGGAATTTTACTCACGGCATTACGAGGTTTTTTCTTCGTTATGGTGATCGTAATGTGATTGACAGGAAGTGGGTGTTTCTGGGCGAAAACTGCCCGTTTTATGGGTGTGTGTGAAGATAAGAATTTACTTACCGATAATTCTATTTCTCGTAGTCCGTAGTGGATGCTGGGGACTCCGTAAGGACCATGGGGATTAGCGGCTCCGCAGGAGACTGGGCAGAAAAGTAAAAGCTTTAAGACTACCTGGTGTGCACTGGCTCCTCCCCCTATGACCCTCCTCCAAGCCTCAGTTAGGATACTGTGCCCGGACGAGCGTACACAATAAGGAAGGATTTTGAATCCCGGGTAAGACTCATACCAGCCACACCAATCACACCATATAACTTGTGATCTAAACCCAGTTAACAGCATGATAACAGAGGAGCCTCTAGAAAAGATGGCTCACTACAGCAATAACCCGATTTTTTGCTAACAATAACTATGTACCAGTATTGCAGACAATCTGCACTTGGGATGGGCGCCCAGCATCCACTACGGACTACGAGAAATAGAATTATCGGTAAGTAAATTCTTATTTTCTCTGACGTCCTAGTGGATGCTGGGGACTCCGTAAGGACCATGGGGATTATACCAAAGCTCCCAAACGGGCGGGAGAGTGCGGATGACTCTGCAGCACCAAATGAGAGAACTCCAGGTCCTCCTCAGCCAGGGTATCAAATTTGTAGAATTTTACAAACGTATTTGCTCCTGACCAAGTAGCTGCTCGGCAAAGTTGTAAAGCCGAGACCCCTCGGGCAGCCGCCCAAGATGAGCCCACCTTCCTTGTGGAATGGGCTTTTACAGATTTTGGCTGTGGCAGGCCTGCCACAGAATGTGCAAGCTGAATTGTACTACAAATCCAACGAGCAATAGTCTGCTTAGAAGCAGGAGCACCCAGCTTGTTGGGTGCATACAGAATAAACAACGAGTCAGATTTTCTGACTCCAGCCGTCCTGGAAACCTATATTTCCGGGGCCCTGACAACGTCTAGCAACTTGGAGTCCTCCAAGTCCCTAGTAGTCGCAGGCACCACAATAGGTTGATTCAGGTGAAACGCTGAAAACCACCTTAGGGAGAAACTGAGGACGAGTCCTCAATTCCGCCCTGTCCGAATGGAAAATCAGATGAGGGCTTTTACAGGATAAAGCCGCCAATTCTGACACGCACCTGGCCCAGGCCAGGGCCAACAGCATGACCACTTTCCATGTGAGATATTTTAACTCCACATTATTTAAGTGGTTCAAACCAATGTGACTTTTGGAACCCAAAAACTACATTGAGATCCCAAGGTGCCACTGGAGGCACAAAAGGAGGCTGTATATACAGTACCCCTTTTACAAACGTCTGAACTTCAGGGACTGAAGCTAGTTCTTTTTGGAAGAAAATTGACAGGGCCGAAATTTGAACCTTAATGGACCCCAATTTCAGGCCCATAGACACTCCTGTTTGCAGGAAATGTAGGAATCGACCTAGTTGAAAATTCCTCCGTCGGGGCCTTACTGGCCTCGCACCACGCAACATATTTTCGCCAAATGCGGTGATAATGTTTTGCGGTTATATCCTTCCTGGCTTTGATCAGGATAGGAATGACTTCATCTGGAATGCCTTTCTCCTTCAGGATCCGGCGTTCAACCGCCATGCCGTCAAACGCAGCCGCGGTAAGTCTTGGAACAGACAGGGTCCTTGCTGGAGCAGGTCCCTTCTTAGAGGTAGAGGCCACGGATACTCCGTGAGCATCTCTTGAAGTTCCGGTTACCAAGTCCTTCTTGGCCAATCCGGAGCCACGAATATAGTGCTTACTCCTCTCCATCTTATGATTCTCAGTACCTTGGGTATGAGAGGCAGAGGAGGGAACACATACACTGACTGGTACACCCACTGTGTTACCAGAGCGTCTACAGCTATTGCCTGAGGGTCCCTTGACCTGGCGCAATACTTGTCGAGTTTTATAAACATGTGGAAGACTTCTGGGTGAAGTCCCCACTCTCCCGGGTGGAGGTCGTGTCTGCTGAGGAAGTCTGCTTCCCAGTTGTCCACTCCCGGAATGAATACTGCTGACAGTGCTATCACATGATTTTCCGCCCAGCGAAGAATCCTTGCAGCTTCTGCCATTGCCCTCCTGCTTCTTGTGTCACCCTGTCTGTTTACGTGGGTGACTGCCGTGATGTTGTCCGAATGGATCAACTCCGGGTGACCTTGAAGCAGAGGTCTTGCTGAGCTTAGAGCATTGTAAATGGCCCTTAGCTTCAGGATATTTATGTGAAGTGATGTCTCCAGGCTTGACCATAAGCTCTGGAAATCCCTTCCCTGTGTGACTGCTCCCCAGCCTCGCAGGCTGGCATCCGTGGTCACCGGGACCCAGTCCTGAATGTCGAATCTGCGGCCCTCTAGAAGATGAGCACTCTGCAACCACCACAGGAGAGACACCCTTGTGCTTGGTGACAGGGTTATCCGCTGATGCATCTGAAGATGCGACCCGGACCATTTGTCCAGCAGGTCCCACTGGAAAGTTCTTGCGTGGAATCTGCCGAATGGGATTGCTTCGTAGGAAGCCACCATTTTTCCCAGAACCCTTTCATTGATGTACTGAGACTTGGCTCGGTTATAGGAGGTTCCCGACTAGCTCGGATAACTCCCTGACTTTCTCCTCCGGGAGAAACACCTTTTTCTGGACTGTGTCCAGGATCATCCCTAGGAACAGAAGACGAGTCGTCGGAATCAGCTGCGATTTTGGAATATTGAGAATCCAATCGTGCTGCCGCAACACTACCTGAGATAGTGCTACACCAACCTCCAACTGTTCCCTGGATCTTACCCTTATCAGGGAATCGTCCAAGTAAGGGATAACTAAAATTCCCTTCCTTCGAAGGAGTATCATCATTTCGGCCATTACCTTGGTAAAGACCCGGGGTGCCGTGGACCATCCATACGGCAGCGTCTGAAACTGATAGTGACAGTTCTGTACCACAAACCTGAGGTACCCTTGGTGAGAAGGGTAAATTTGGGACATGAAGGTAAGCATCCTTGATGTCCCGAGACATCATGTAGTCCCCTTCTTCCAGGTTCGCAATCACTGCTCTGAGTGACTCAATCTTGAATTTGAACCTCCGTATGTAAGTGTTCAAGATTTTAGATTTAGAATCGGTCTCACCGAGCCGTCCGGCTTCGGTACCACAACAGTGTGGAATAATACCCCGTTCCCTGTTGCAGGAGGGGTACCTTGATTATCACCTGCTGGGAATACAGCTTGTGAATGGCTTCCAAAACTGCCTCCCTGTCAGAGGGAGACATCGGTAAAGCCGACTTTAGGAAACGGCAAGGGGGAGACGTCTCGAATTCCAATTTGTACCCCTGAGATATCACCTGAAGGATCCAGGGGTCTACTTGCGAGTGAGCCCACTGCGCGCTGAAATTTATTGAGACGGGCCCCCACCGTGCCTGATTCTGCTTGTAAAGCCCCAGCGTCATACTGAGGGCTTGGCTGAGGCGGGAGAGGGCTTCTGTTCCTGGGAACTGGCTGATTTCTGCAGCCTTTTTCCTCTCCCTCTGTCACGGGGCAGAAATGAGGAACCTTTTGTCCGCTTGCCCACGAAAGGACTGCGCCTGATAATACGGCGTCTTCTTATGTTGAGAGGCGACCTGGGGTACAAACGTGGATTTCCCAGCTGTTGCCGTGGCCACCAGGTCTGAAAGACCGACCCCAAATAACTCCTCCCCTTAATAAGGTAATACTTCCAAATGCCGTTTGGAATCCGCATCACCTGACCACTGTCGTGTCCATAACCCTCTACTGGCAGAAATGGACAACGCACTTAGACTTGATGCCAGTCGGCAAATATTCCGCTGTGCATCACGCATATATAGAAATGCATCTTTTAAATGCTCTATAGGCAATAATATACTGTCCCTATCTAGGGTATCAATATTTTCAGTCAGGGAATCCGACCACGCCAACCCAGCACTGCACATCCAGGCTGAGGCGATTGCTGGTCGCAGTATAACACCAGTATGTGTGTAAATACATTTTAGGATACCCTCCTGCTTTCTATCAGCAGGATCCTTAAGGGCGGCCATCTCAGGAGAGGGTAGAGCCCTTGTTCTTACAAGCGTGTGAGCGCTTTATCCACCCTAGGGGGTGTTTCCCAACTCACCCTAACCTCTGGCGGGAAAGGATATAATGCCAATAACATTTTAGAAATTATCAGTTGTTGTCGGGGGAAACCCACGCATCATCACACACCTCATTTAATTTCTCAGATTCAGGAAAACTACAGGTAGTTTTTCCTCACCGAACATAATACCCCTTTTTGGTGGTACTCGTATTATCAGAAAAGTGTAAAACATTTTTCATTGCCTCAATCATGTAACGTGTGGCCCTACTGGAAGTCACATTTGTCTCTTCACCGTCGACACTGGAGTCAGTATCCGTGTCGGCGTCTATATCTGCCATCTGAGGTAATGGGCGCTTTAGAGCCCCTGACGGCCTATGAGACGTCTGGACAGGCACAAGCTGAGTAGCCGGCTGTCTCATGTCAACCACTGTCTTTTATACAGAGCTGACACTGTCACGTAATTCCTTCCAACAGTTCATCCACTCAGGTGTCGACCCCCTAGGGGGTGACATCACTATTACAGGCAATCTGCTCCGTCTCCACATCATTTTTCTCCTCATACATGTCGACACAAACGTACCGACACACAGCACACACACAGGGAATGCTCTGATAGAGGACAGGACCCCACTAGCCCTTTGGGGAGACAGAGGGAGAGTTTGCCAGCACACACCAGAGCGCTATATATATACAGGGATAACCTTATATAAGTGTTTTTCCCCTTATAGCTGCTGTATTATTTAATACTGCACGTAATTAGTGCCCCCCTCTCTTTTTTAACCCTTTCTGTAGTGTAGTGACTGCAGGGGAGAGCCAGGGAGCTTCCCTCCAACGGAGCTGTGAGGGAAAATGGCGCCAGTGTGCTGAGGAGATAGGCTCCGCCCCCTTCTCGGCGGCCTTATCTCCCGTTTTTCTGTGTATTCTGGCAGGGGTTAAATTCATCCATATAGCCCAGGAGCTATATGTGATGCATTTTTTTTTTTTTGCCATCCAAGGTGTTTTTATTGCGTCTCAGGGCGCCCCCCCCAGCGCCCTGCACCCTCAGTGACCGGAGTGTGAAGTGTGCTGAGAGCAATGGCGCACAGCTGCAGTGCTGTGCGCTACCTTGTTGAAGACAGGACGTCTTCTGCCGCCGATTTTCCGGACCTCTTCTGTCTTCTGGCTCTGTAAGGGGGCCGGCGGCGCGGCTCTGGGACCTATCCATGGCTGGGCCTGTGATCGGTCCCTCTGGAGCTAATGTCCAGTAGCCTAAGAAGCCCAATCCACTCTGCACGCAGGTGAGTTCGCTTCTTCTCCCCTTAGTCCCTCGATGCAGTGAGCCTGTTGCCAGCAGGACTCACTGAAAATAAAAAACCTAAACTTAAACTTTTCACTAAGCAGCTCAGGAGAGCCACCTAGTGTGCACCCTTCTCGTTCGGGCACAAAAATCTAACTGAGGCTTGGAGGAGGGTCATAGGGGGAGGAGCCAGTGCACACCAGGTAGTCTTAAAGCTTTTACTTTTGTGCCCAGTCTCCTGCGAAGCCGCTAATCCCCATGGTCCTTACGGAGTCCCCAGCATCCACTAGGACGTCAGAGAAAAAACGCTGCAGTTTCTGGGAAAAACGCGGGAGTGTCTGAAGAAACGGGGGAGTGTCTGGGCGAACGCTGGGAGTGTTTGTGACGTCAAACCAGGAACGAAACTGACTGAACTGATCGCAGTTGCCGAGTAAGTCTGGAGCTACTCAGAAACTGCTAAGAAGTGTCTATTCGCAATTCTGCTAATCTTTCGATCGCAATTTTACTATGCTAAGATTCACTCCCAGTAGGCGGCGGCTTAGCGTGTGCAAAGCTGCTAAAAGCAGCTTCCGAGCGAACAACTCAGAATGAGGGCCAATGTCTTAACATCTCTAGGAACACGAGTACCTGAATGTAATAGGCCAAATATTGGAGGTAATTCCAAGTTGATCGCAGCAGGATTTTTGATAGCAACTGGGCAAAACCATGTGTACTGCAGGGGAGGCAGATATAACATGTGCAGAAAGAGTTAGATTTGGGTGGGTTATTTTATTTCTGTGCAGGGTAAATACTGGCTGCTTTATTTTTACACTGCAAATTAGATTGCAGATTGAACACACCCCACCCAAATCTAACTCTCTCTGCACATATTACATCTGCCTCCCCTGCAGTGCACATGGTTTTGCCCAGTTGCTATCAAAAATCCTGCTGCGATCAACTTGGAATTACCCCCATTGCCCAGTTAAAACCACTTTAATAGTCAGACATTGTGCCATTTTCTTATAACTCTAATAAAGACTGGAAAAATAAGATTTTAAACCTACCGGTAAATCTATTTCTCCTAGTCCGTAGAGGATGCTGGGGACTCCACAAGGACCATGGGGTATAGACGGGCTCCGCAAGAGATAGGGCACCTAAAAAGAACTTTGAGTATGGGTGTGCACTGGCTCCTCCCTCTATGCCCCTCCTCCAGACCTCAGTTAGAGAACTGTGCCCAGAGAAGATGGACAATACAAGGCAGGATTTAGCAATCCAAGGGCAAGATTCATACCAGCCCACACCACTCATACCATGTAACCTGGAACATACATAACCAGTTAACAGTATGAACAAACGACAGTAACGGTCCAAGACCGATGTCAACTGTAACATAACCCTTATGTAAGCAACAACTATATACAAGTCTTGCAGAGTTCCCGCACTGGGACGGGCACCCAGCATCCTCTACGGACTAGGAGAAATAGATTTACCGGTAGGTTTAAAATCTTATTTTCTCTTACGTCCTAGAGGATGCTGGGGACTCCGTAAGGACCATGGGGTTTATACCAAAGCATCCAATCGGGCGGTAGAGTGCGTATGACTCTGCAACACCGACTGAGCAAACGCTAGGTCCTCATCAGCCAGGGTATCAAACTTGTAGAATTTAGCAAAAGTGTTTGACCCCGACCAAGTCGCCGCTCGGCAAAGTTGTAATGTCGAGACGCCTCGGGCAGCCGCCCAAGAAGAGCCCACCTTTCTAGTGGAATGGGCCTTAACCGAATTTGGTACCGGTAATCCAGCCGTAGAGTGAGCCTGCTGAATCGTATTACAGATCCAGCGAGCAATAGTCTGCTTTGAAGCAGGAGCGCCAATCTTATTGGCCGCATACAGGACAAACAGAGCCTCTGTTTTCCTAATTCTAGCCGTCCTGGCTACATACATTTTTAAGGCCCTGACTACGTCCAGGGATCTGGAATCCTCCAGGTCACTTGTAGCCACAGGCACCACAATAGGTTGATTCATATGGAACGAAGAAACCACTTTAGGCAAAAATTGCGGACGTGTCCTCAATTCAGCTCGATCCACATGAAAAATCAAGTAGGGGCTCTTGTGTGACAAAGCCGCCAATTCTGACACTCGCCTTGCTGATGCTAAGGCCAACAACATGACCACCTTCCAGGTAAGAAATTTCAACTCAACCTTGTTAAGCGGTTCAAACCAGTGTGATTTTAGGAACTGCAACACCACGTTCAGGTCCCATGGTGCCACTGGAGGCACAAAAGGGGGCTGGATGTGCAGCACTCCCTTTACAAATGTCTGGACTTCTGGAAGAGAAGCCAATTCCTTCTGAAAGAAAATCGAGAGGGCTGAAATCTGTACCTTAACAGAGCCTAATTTCAGGCCCATATCCACTCCTGTCTGTAGGAAGTGGAGAAAACGACCCAGATGAAAATGTTCCGTAGGTGCATTCTTGGTTTCACACCAAGACACATACTTTTGCCAGATACGGTGATAATGCTTAACCGTCACCTCCTTCCTAGCCTTTATTAAAGTAGGGATGACCTCATCCGGAATCCCCTTTTTCGCTAGGATTCGGCGTTCAACCGCCATGCCGTGAACGTAACCGCGGTAAGTCTTGAAATACACAGGGCCCCTGCTGCAACAGGTCTTCCCTCAGAGGAAGAGGCCAGGAATCTCCTGTGAGCATCTCTTGTAGATCCGAGTACCAGGGCCTTCGAGGCCAGTCTGGGACAACGAGTATCGTTCGTACTCTTCTTCGTCTTATGATCCTCAACACTTTTGTGATGAGAGGAAGAGGAGGAAACACGTAGACAGGTTTGAACACCCACGGTGTTACGAGAGCGTCTACTGCTATTGCCTGAGGGTCCCGAGACCTGGCGCAGTACCTCCAAAGTTTTTTGTTGAGGCGTGACGCCATCATGTCTATTTGAGGAGTTCCCCAAAGACGTGTTACTTCTGCAAAGACTTCTTGATGAAGTCCCCACTCTCCTGGATGGAGATCGTGTCTGCTGAGGAAGTCTGCTTCCCAGTTGTCCACTCCCGGAATGAAGACAGCTGACAGAGCGCTTACATGATTTTCCGCCCAGCGAAGGATCCTTGTGGCTTCCGCCATCGCGACTCTGCTTTTTGTCCCGCCTTGGCAGTTCACATGAGCCACTGCTGTGACATTGTCTGACTGAATCAGAACCGGTAGGTTTCGAAGAAAACTCTCCGCTTGTCGAAGGCCGTTGTAAATGGCCCTGAGTTCCAACACATTGATGTGTAGACAGGACTCCTGGTCTGACCAAAGACCCTGAAATTTTTTTCCGTGTGTGACCGCTCCCCATCCTCGGAGGCTCGCGTCCGTGGTAACCGGGATCCAATCCTGAATTCTGAACCTGCGACCCTCCAGGAGGTGAGCACTTTGCAACCACCACAGGAGGGACACTCTAGTCCCTGGGGACAGAGTTATTTTCCGATGTAAGTGCAGATTGGACCCGGACCACTTGTCCAGAAGGTCCCATTGAAAAGTCCTTGCATGGAACCTTCCGAAGGGAATGGCCTCGTAGGCCGCCACCATTTTCCCCAGAACTCGAGTGCATTGGTGAACTGACACCCTTTTCGATTTTAGCAGGTCTCTGACCATGTTCTGGATGTCTTGGGCTTTCTCTATTGGGAGGAAGACCTTCATTTGTTCCGTATCCAGTATCATACCTAGGAACGGTAGTCGAGTTGTCGGAATCAACTGTGACTTTGGTAGATTTAGAATCCAACCGTGTTGCTGGAGCACTCTCAGCGAGAGCGCCACACTGCCCAGCAATTTCTCCCTTGATCTCGCTTTTATCAGGAGATCGTCCAAGTATGGGATAATTGTGACTCCATGCTTGCGCAGGACCACCATCATTTCCGCCATTATCTTGGTGAAAATCCTCGGAGCCGTGGAGAGTCCAAACGGCAACGTCTGAAATTGGTAATGACAATCCTGTACAGCGAATCTCAGGTATTCCTGATGGGGGGCATATGTGGGGACATGAAGGTACGCATCCTTTATGTCCAGAGACACCATAAACTCCTCCTCCTCCATGTTGGCTATTATCGCTCTGAGAGATTCCATTTAGAATTTTAATCTTTTTATGTACAGGGGAACCTTGATTATCACTTGCTGTATACACAGCGTTTGAATTGCAGCTAACACTATATCCCTTTCCGATGTGGAAGCTGGTAGGGCCGATTTGAAAAATCGGCGCGGGGGCACCTCCTCGAATTCCAATTTGTAACCCTGGGAAACTATTTCCAACACCCAGGGATTCAGGTCCGAACTGACCCAGGCCTGACTGAAAAGTCGAAGACGTGCCCCCACCGGTGCGGACTCCCTCAGGGGAGCCCCAGCGTCATGCTGTGGGTTTTGGAGCAGCCGCGGAGGACTTTTGTTCCTGGGCACCTGCCGAAGCAGGTGCTCTCTTGCCTCTGCCCCTTCCTCTGGCGAGGAAAGAGGATCCCCGACCTCTTTTGGACTTGTGCGACCGAAAGGACTGCATCTGATAGGGTGTTACTTTCTTTTACTGTTGGGGAATATATGGTAAAAAATTTGATTTACCTGCTGTAGCTGTGGAAACCAGGTCCGTCAGCCCATCCCCAAACAATACATCACCCTTATAGGGTAGTACTTCCATATGTTTTTTGGAATCCGCATCACCCGTCCATTGGCGAGTCCATAAGGATCTTCTCGCTGAGATAGACATGGCATTGGCCCTAGAAGCTAGCAATCCAATGTCCCTTTGAGCATCCCTCATAAATAAGACTGCGTCTTTTATATGGGCTAGAGTTAAGAATATAGTATCCTTATCCATATTATCAAATTGATCTGTCAGCTCATCTGTCCAAGCTGCAATTGCGCTACACACCCATGCCGACGCAATTGTCGGTCTTAGCACAGCACCTGTATGAGAATAAATACACTTTAAGGTAGTTTCTTGCCTGCGATCTGCAGGGTCCTTAAGGGCCGCTGTGTCAGGAGACGGTAGCGCCACTTTCTTGGACAAGCGCGTCAGGGCCTTGTCCACAGTGGGGGGTGATTCCCAAATCTTCCTGTCCTGCTTAGGGAAAGGGTATGCCATATAAATTCTTTTGGGGATCTGCGGTCTCTTATCCGGAGTCTCCCAAGCTTTTCCAAAGAATTAATTTAATTCATGAGATGTGGGAAAGTTAATAATCTGTTTCTTTTCCTTAAACATGTGTACCCTTGTGTCGGGGACCGAGGGTTCATCCACAATATGCAACACATCCCTTATTGCCACAATCATACACTGAATGGTTTTAGTCACCCTAGGGTGCAATTTTACTTCGTCATAGTCGACACTGGAATCCGAATCCGTGTCGGTAGTAGTGTCTTGTGTTAAGGGACGCTTTTGAGACCCCGACGGGCCCTGTGAGTCGGTCCAATCCGAGGATTGACCCCCTGATGTCCCCCCTAAATCAGCCTTATCAAGCATTTTATGTAAAGAAGCCATACTTGCATTCAACATATGCCACATGTCCATCCAATCTGGAGTCGGCACAACCGACGGGGACACACCACTCATTTGCTCCACCTCCTCCTTGGAGAAGCCTTCTGCCTCAGACATGTCGACACACACGTACCGACACCCCACACACACAGGGATTAACCTATAAGGGGACAAAACCCCAACCAGGTCCTAAGGAGAGACAGAGAGAGAGAGTATGCCAGCACACACCAGCGCTTGAAAACACTGGAAAAAATATGTCCAGATAGCGCTTTTTTATATATAATAAGCCAATTCCCACTCACTGTGTCGCTAATGTGCCCCCCTCCTCTTTTTTCCAGCCTGTGAAGTTCAGCAGGGGAGAGACCAGGGAGCCAGCGTTTTCCTCATGTAGCTTCTGTGGAGAAAATGGCGCTGGTTAGTGCTGAGGATCAAGCCCCGCCCACCCGACGGCGGGCTTCGGTCCCAGTGATTTTTCAATAAAATGGTGGGGGATCATAGATTTACTGCCTCCGCAGCCTAATCAAACTGTATTTGGCCAAAATGTGAGGTTTATTGCTGCCCAGGGCGCCCCCCCCTGCGCCCTGCACCCTTCAGTGCTGCTCAGTGTGTGTGAGACTGGGAGCAATGGCGCGCAGCTTACCGCTGCGCGTCTTACCTCATGAAGATCTGATGTCTTCTGCCGCCTACGATGTCTTCTGCCTTCTCATCCGGCTTCTATCTTCGGCATCTGTGAGGAGGACGGCGGCGCGGCTCCGGGACGAACCCCAGGTGAGACCTGTGTTCCGACTCCCTCTGGAGCTAATGGTGTCCAGTAGCCTTAGAAGCAGTGCCCAACTTGACAAGCCAGCTCTGCTTCTCTCTCTCCTCGGTCCCACGATGCAGGGAGCCTGTTGCCAACAGGACTCCCTGAAAATAAAAAAACCTAACAAAATTCTTTTTCCACAGAAAACTCTGGAGAGCTCTCTGCAGTGCACCCATTCTCCTCTGGGCACAAGATCTAACTAAGGTCTTGAGGAGGGGCAAAGAGGGAGGAGCCAGTGCACACCCATAGTCAAAGTTCTTTTTAGGTGCCCTATCTCCTGCTGAGCCCGTCTATACCCCATGGTCCTTACGGAGTCCCCAGCATCCTCTAGGACGTAAGAGAAAATAGGATTTTAATACCTACCGGTAAATCCTTTTCTCTTAGTCCGTAGAGGATGCTGGGGACTCCAAAAGGACCATGGGGTATAGACGGGATCCGCAGGAGACATGGGCACACTATAAGACTTTGAATATGTGTGAACTGGCTCCTCCCTCTATGCCCCTCCTCCAGACTCTAGTTAGAACTGTTCCCAGGGAGACGGACATTTCGAGGAAAGAATTTATTGTTTAAACACGGTGAGTGTCATACCAGCTCACATCTCAAACATGCCGCAGAACGTGGCATTCAATAGAACACCAGCCGACGGCATGAAATATATATACAGCAACATGCTGACCGAAAATGTAACACAACCTGTGTGTAAACACGACCAATAAAAGCATACCGCATGCCATGGCATGAATAACGTCAGCAACAGACTGACTGAAAGGAAACACAACATGTGTAACCATAACCAATAACTGCAGATACAGTACGCACTGGGACGGGCGCCCAGCATCCTCTACGGACTAAGAGAAAAGGATTTATCAGTAGGTATTAAAATCCTATTTTCTCATACGTCCTAGAGGATGCTGGGGACTCCAAAAGGACCATGGGGTCTATACCAAAGCTCTAGAATGGGCGGGAGAGTGCGGATGACTCTGCAGCACCGATTGCCCAAACAAGAGGGCCTCAACAGCCAGGGTATCAAACTTGTAGAATATTTGCAAAATAGTTTGAACCCAACGAAGCTGCTGCTCTGCAAGGCTATACACCCGAGACCCCTCGGTTAGCCGCCCAGGATGAGCCCACCTTCTTGGTAGAATGGGCCTTCACCGATTTCGGTAACGCAATCCAGCCGTAACACGAGCAAGCTTAATCGTAATTCAGATCCAGCGTGCATCCAATCTTGTTGGGAGCATATAGGATACAGATCTTCCGTTTTCCTGATCTGAGTCAATCTGGCAACCCAAATTTTCAAAATTCCGACCACATCGAGATACTCCGATGTCGCCCAGGCGTCAGTAGCCACCGGCACCACAATAGGTTGGTTCAAGTAAAACCGATGAAACCACTTTTGGCAGAAACTGCTGCCGAGTTCTCAACTCCGCTCTATCTTCATGGAAGATTAAACAGGGCTCTTGTGAGACCAAACCACCAACTCAGACATCCGCCTTGCGGATGCCAAGGTCAACCGCATGACCACTTTCCAATTGAGGAATTTCAACTTAACCATACTGAAAAGTTCAACCAAAGAAATTGCAGGAACTGCAACACCACGTACAGATCGCATGGTGTCACAGAGGCACAAAGGGAGGATGGACATGTTAGACTCCTTTTACGAAAGTATTAAACTCTGGAAAGGAGGCCAATTGTTTCTTGGAAGAAACCCGATAAAGCTGAAATCAGAACCGTAATCGAGCCCAGCAAAGATCGCCTCCACACGATCTTGTAAGAAAAGAAAGGAGAAAACGATCCAACTGGAATTCTTCCGTAGGAACCTTCTTGGATTCTCACCAAGACACAAATTTTTCCCCCAAATATTGTGGTAATGTTATTACGTTACTTCTTTTCTGACTGAAGAGAGTAGGGAAGACCTCACTGGAAATACCCTTCTGGGCTGGGATCCGACGTTCAATCTCCAAGTCGTCAATGGAAATCGCGGTAAGCCTTGGAACAACCCACGGCCCCTGCCATAACAGATCCTCTCGCAAAGGAAAAAGGACAGGGATCCCCTATGAGTAAAATGTTGAAGATCCAGATACCAGCCCTCCTTGACTAGTCTGGAACAAGGAGGATCATCTGAACTCTTGTTCCTCTTATAATCTTTAACAGTTTTGGAAAGAGCGGAAGTGGAGGGAACACATAGACCGACGGAAACACCCACGGTGTCACTAGGGTGTCCACCGCTATTGCTTGAGGGAACCCCCGACCAGTAACAATATTTCTGAAGTTTCTTGTCGAGGCGAGACGCCATCTTGTCTATTTGCGAAATTCTCCAAAGCCTTATCACTTCTGTGAAAAAAACGCTTGATGAAGACTCAACCTTCCTGAACGGAGAACGTGTCCGCCGAGGAAGTCTGCTTCCCAGTTGTCCACTCTTGGAACGAACAATTGCTGATATAGCGCGTAAATGTTTTCGACGCCTAGCGGAAAATCTTTCTGGCTTCTGCCCTTTCTTCTCCGGTTTCTGTCTGTAGAAAACCGTTACAACGGCCCTTAACTCTAGACCGTTAATGGGGCGACAAGTATCCTAACAATGACACTTGTCCTCAGTGAGAATTGCGTCCGCTACCACAGGATCAACATACTGGTCTTGAAACCATGATTATCCCAGGTGGAAACCGGACCACTTGTCCAACAGGTCCCGCTAAACACTCAGGTCTGGAACCTGCCATCTTTTTTAGCAACTGACTGTATCGACGGATTGACACCGGTATAGGTCTGTCAGCGCTTCTTTTTTTTTTAAAGCAAATAAACTCTTCTCAGTACTGCCTCTAATAATATTGGCCAAGCCGATCACCGCGTCGCTGGGACCAACAGGGATTCTGGCCAGTCCTGTTGTTGAAGAACAGTCAAGGAGAAAACAACGTTTCGCACCATTTGGCTTCTTGATCTCTCGGAGAGCGATCCAGTACAGAAAAAATATGACTCCTTACTATCGAAGGAAACCAATCCCACCGGCATCACCCTGGTGAAATGGTAACAACAATCCTGAATCGCAAACCTCATGTAAGCCTAAAGCGGAAGAAACCGTAATTAGACCTTCCTACTCCACTTTCAGAGGGGGGAACCCTGCCATGAGATATTCCCACATGGAGATTAAGTAGGAAAATTGGGATTTGTCTGACCGAGTCGTCCGGCCTCGGGAGTACGAAAAAGCTTGAACCACAGCTTCTTTTTCTTCTTTTTTTATGACCGGAACAGCAGGACAATGACCTGATCCAGACACAACTCTTGTATTTCGTCCCATACTACCTCCCTGTCATGAGGAGGATCGGTAAGGTTGATTTGAAAAAATCAGTGAGGGGAACGTCTGGAACTCCTGCATGTCCCCCTAGGGACTCTATCCTTAACTCACTAGTCCATGTTCTTTCCAGAACTGACTGAAGAGTTATAGACGAGCTTCCACCTGTGTGGGCCCCCGCAAGAGAGACCCAACGTCCCAGGGTGGACGTGGCAGAAAACAACGGATTATTTCTGCTCCTGTGAACGTGAAAAGGCAGCTGACCTCTTACCTTCTTTACCTTCCTTTACCTGCAAAGAAAGGGGAATCCTTATCTATTCGGTCGAAATTACAGCATCCTACAACAATGCGTCACCAACCGTTGTGAGGGAACATAGGGCAAGAAAGGTAACTTACCCGTGGCACCTGCCTAGAGCATATGAACAAGGCCATCACCAACCAGGCTTCCCTTCATGGGAAAGAGACTCCACTTATTTTCGGATTCAGCATTTGCATCTCTTTGGTGAATCCACAACGCCCTCCTAGCCGAGACCGCCATGGAAGTGGTCCGCACACCCAAGAGTCCCATCCCTTGTAGTCGCACGGTATGTTGCAATGTCCTAGACATGACCCACCTCAAGAGGTAACACCTCTCTCCTCAGGGTAATTATATCGGACGACCAAGTAACCGACCATTTCTGAACACAATTACACCCCCCTGCTCATGCAATACAAGTATAATCAAAGTATATCATTAAAAAATCACTTAGTTTCCTGTAAACGATCCTTTGTGACAGGGCCCCGTGCAGAACAGGGGTTGACTCTCACTTTATTCAATCCATGGCAGGAAAAGAATAAACACACGGACTCCTCATGATGATTTGAAACCATCTTGTCACGGCTGACCTAGAGTTATTCAACAGAGCGACCAGCACATGAGAAGGAAAAGTTTACTCCAGCATTCATTACAAATTCTTTTGTATAAAAGTACACATTTAAATACACATAAACACACGTATATCTATATATACATATCTCATATACATATATATATTTTTGTCAGGAACAGCAGGGTCCCTAATGACATTAATGCGTTCTTAATGCGTACGAACATGTACTGAATGCCGATGTTGTGGATCTAATCAGGAAACATTATGGTCGACAAAAGAGTATTCATGTCGACAACAGGGGGTAGTAACTGGGCAAAATAACATTTTTGTGACCCTGAGGGGTCTGAGGGAAATATATATATAATTTTAATATTACTCCCCCACAAATATTACGTCTGTGCTCGAGCTACAGCTCAATGTAACCGCACCATACATATATATATATATATATATATATATATATACACAGGTATAGCTTTTTTACATTATCATGTTAACTTATACCCAGTCACATTAGTTGGTGCCGACAGGGTCACCCACATACGTCTTTGTCTCCCATATAGTGTTTTCTTTGGAAAAGCTTACCACTACTGACACGCTGCCACTTAATCTCATGAATCAAGTACCATCAGGAGTTGGCAGTGCCGACAGAGGGATTCCCATAGCTGTTTGCGGCAGAGCACTCACACCTGCCGACACACGTGTACTAAACACCCACCGACATTACACTTATTATAATGGGTAGATCCCAGTATCTGACAGGGAACACACAGAAATTGTTTACCAACCCATTTACCACACGCTCATTTTATATATACAGGTTGAGTATCCCATATCCAAATATTCCGAAATACGGAATATTCCAAAATACGGACTTTTTTGAGTGAGAGTGAAATAGTGAAACCTTTGTTTTTTGATGGCTCAATGTACACAAACTTTGTTTAAGACACAAGGGGGTCGATTCTATTCGGCAACTTAAGAATAGCGCCGGGAATTAGCTCCCGACGCCATTCAATTCAGCTGCTAGTGACCCGCAATTGTCGGGAATTCTTCTCTCATCCCCGGGGGATGAGAGAAGAAACCCGACAAAAGTGCTGCCTCGCGGCCGGCGCGAGGCTGATTCTGTCGGGAATCAGCATCGCCGCGGGTAGTTAAGTCGGAGAATGCCCGTTCTCCCGACAAAACTACCTGTTAAGTCGGCGAGAACGGGACATCGCCGACTTAACTGGGGCTGAATTGAATAGCGTCGGGAGCTAATTCCCGGCGCTATTCTTAAGTTGCCGAATAGAATCGACCCCAAAGTTATTAAAAATATTGTATTAAATGACCTACAGGCTGTGTGTATAAGGTGTATATGAAACATAAATGAATTGTGTGAATGTAGATACACTTTGTTTAATGCACAAAGTTATAAAAAATATTGGCTAAAATTGACTTCAGGCTGTGTGTATAAGGTGTATATGAAACATAAATGCATTCTGTGCTTAGATTTAGGTCCCATCACCATGATATCTCATTATGGTATGCAATTATTCCAAAATACGGAAAAATCCGATATCCAAAATACCTCTGGTCCCAAGCATTTTGGATAAGGGATACTCAACCTGTATATATATATATATATATATATATATATATAGGTTACCGATCAGCCCGGCACTCCTCTCTGTTAATGCAGCTGCTGCGGTGCCCTCCCGGTGAAACCTCAGTTCCACTATGTAGTTCAGGGGTATAGCGGCGGCACTCAGTCAGACTTGTGCGGCTGAAGTTCAAACAAGTAGTTTATTAGGCCAAGTCTGACTGAGTGCCGCCGCTATACCCCTGAACTATATATATATATATATATATATATATGTATATACATGTAGTTGGTGCGGCACTCCAGGCGACCAAAGAACTCAGAGCCAGTACACAGGTTGAATCACAACGTTGCAATGCCTATATTTCGGCATTTTCATCAGGTCAACATACAGAGTAAAATGACTTACCTAAATACCAAGTGTAATCACCCAGGTGTGAAGTAGCGTCCGGAAGTCGGGACACCCGCCTGCTCCGTTCCGCACATCCCGATGACGTCAGCATTTACAGCGTCATCAACCAGTGCCCATCACCATAACAACCTAGTAACGATCAGCCTGCTTAGCATATCACCAGATCTATAGTGCCATCAGTACACGTGAAGCGATATAATGCACCTATCCAATAGACATCAAACATATTACAGCACTAGATACAACGTACGGGCGCACCTCCCATGCAAAGCAGCATAATTGGTCCTATAAATGTATATTCCATACTTAAGTATACATATATCTGAATAAACACCCAGATACAAATATATTACTACAGAACCATATAGTCCCACCAACTGTCCAAGGGTAACCCCAATGGACATATTATATTAGTATACGGGACCATTATAGGGAAAAAACTGGTCATTATGAATAATAACCAGAAGGACCTGTGTCCAATAACTAAATATGTTAAATAAGGCTATTCAAACCCAATTGCTCGTTCAGACCCCTTGGGTGCATAGTCCCCAAGCGATGGATCCAACGTGTTTCCAACTGACGTAATTTCAGACCACGGTCCCCACCTCTGTGCAACACCGGGACATGATCGATCATCCTGTATCGCACAGATACCAGTGGGTGACGCGCCTGACAAAAGTGCCTAGCCACTGGCTGGTCACTCGACCCCTTAGCAATGGCCATTTTGATGGCAGACCTGTGGGCTGCCATACGTTCCTTATACATACGTTCAGTCTTACCCACGTATGACAGCCCACAGGGGCACATGAGTTGGTATGCAACATACCTGGAGTTACATGTTAATGTATGGTTAATATACAGGGTGCGTCCTGAAAGGGGGTGCTGGAAAGTATTACCACTCACAAGGAATTGACAGGTGGTACACGTACATCTAATGCATCCCTTGGGAATAACGTTACTATGTAAGGCTGGATTTGTAGTTATATCGGTTTTCACAAGGAAATCTCTAAGATTTTTCCGTCGAGTATAACAGCACATTAATGGGAGAGACGGACCTTCTGTTGGCTATATATATATATATATATATATATATATATATATATAGTGGTTCATTTTTGTACCTATATTGCACTAAACAATTGTGCCCCCCCCCCCCCTCGTTTTACACTGTGAGCTGTTCAGCAGTGTTTTGGCGGGGCCAGCATCTCTGTGAGGAGAAAATGGGGCTGGATAGAGTTGTGAGGGCTAAGCCATGCCCCCTTATCGGCGCGCTTCAGTCCCGCTAGTTTTTCACATTTTTATACTGGCGGGGGTCTGTATACAGTGCCTATGCACTGTATACCTCTTTGCCAGGATATATATATGAGGTATAATTGCTGCCCAGGGTGCCCACCCTGTGCCCTGCACCCGTGTAGTGCCGCTTGTGTGTGGGAGCAATGGCGCGAAGCGCGACCGCTGCGCGGTACCTCAGAGACACTGAAGTCTTCTGCCGTCACTGAAGTCTTCTGTTCTTCTAATACTCACCCGGCTTCTTTCTTCTGGCTCTGTGAGGGGGGTGACGGCGCGGCTCCGGCAACGAGCAGCTAGGCGAACCAAGTGATCAGACCCTCTGGAGCTAATGGTAGCCTAAGAAGCAGAGCCTTGAAACTCACAGAAGTAGGTCTGCTTCTCTCCCCTCAGTCCCACGATGCAGGGAGCCTGTTGCCAGCAGTGCTCCCTGAAAACAATAAACCTAAAAAAGTATTTTCTCAGAGAAACTCAGGAGAGCTCCCCTGGTGTGTGTCCAGTCTCTCTGGGCACAGAGTCTAACTGGAGTCTGGAGGAGGGGCATAGAGGGAGGAGCCAGTTCACACCCATTCAAAGTCTTATAGTGTGCCCATGTCCCCTGCGGATCCCGTCTATACACCATGGTCCTTTTGGAGTCCCCAGCATCCTCTACGACGTATGAGAAAATAAGAATTTACTCACCGGTAATTCTATTTCTCGTAGTCCGTAGTGGATGCTGGGAACTCCGTAAGGACCATGGGGAATAGCGGGCTCCGAAGGAGGCTGGGCACTCTAGAAAGATCTTAGACTACCTGGTGTGCACTGGCTCCTCCCACTATGACCCTCCTCCAAGCCTCAGTTAGGTACTGTGCCCGGACGAGCGTACACAATAAGGAAGGATTTTGAATCCTGGGTAAGACTCATACCAGCCACACCAATCACACCGTACAACTCGTGATATGAAACACAGTTAACAGTATGAAACAATAGAGCCTCTCAACAGATGGCTCAACAATAACCCGATTTAGTTAACAATAACTATGTACAAGTATTGCAGATAAACCGCACTTGGGATGGGCGCCCAGCATCCACTACGGACTACGAGAAATAGAATTACCGGTGAGTAAATTCTTATTTTCTCTGACGTCCTAGTGGATGCTGGGAACTCCGTAAGGACCATGGGGATTATACCAAAGCTCCCAAACGGGCGGGAGAGTGCGGATGACTCTGCAGCACCGAATGAGAGAACTCCAGGTCCTCCTCAGCCAGGGTATCAAATTTATAGAATTTTGCAAACGTGTTTGCCCCTGACCAAGTAGCAGCTTGGCAAAGTTGTAAAGCCGAGACCCCTCGGGCAGCCGCCCTAGATGAGCCCACCTTCCTTGTAGAATGGGCATTGACAGATTTTGGCTGTGGCAGGCCTGCCACAGTATGTGCAAGCTGAATTGTACTACAAATCCAACGAGCAATAGTCTGCTTAGAAGCAGGAGCACCCAGCTTGTTGGGTGCATACAGGATAAACAGCGAGTCAGATTTTCTGACTCCAGCCGTCCTGGAAACATATATTTTCAGGGCCCTGACAACGTCTAGCAACTTGGAGTCCTCCAAATCCTTAGTAGCCGCAGGCACCACAATAGGCTGGTTCAGGTGAAACGCTGACACCACCTTAGGGAGAAACTGGGGACGAGTCCTCAATTCTGCCCTATCCATATGGAAAATCAGATAAGGGCTTTTACATGATAAAGCCGCCAACTCTGACACTCGCCTGGCTGAAGCCAAGGCCAATAACATGACCACTTTCCACGTGAGATATTTCAGATCCACGGTTTTTAGTGGCTCAAACCAATGTGATTTTAAGAAACTCAACATCACGTTGAGATCCCAAGGTGCCACAGGAGGCACAAATGGGGGCTGAATATGCAGCACTCCTTTCACAAATGTCTGAACTTCAGGTACTGAAGCTAGTTCTTTTTGAAAGAAAATTGACAGAGCCGAGATCTGTACCTTAATGGAGCCCAGTTTTAGGCCCATATTCACTCCTGCTTGCAGGAAATGCAGAAATCGACCTAGTTGAAATTCCTCCGTTGGGGCCTTTTCGGCCTCACACCATGCAACATACCTCCGCCATATGCGGTGATAATGAGTTGCTGTGACCTCTTTCCTGGCTTTAATAAGCGTAGGAATGACTTCCTCCGGAATGCCCTTTTCCTTCAGGATCCGGCGTTCAACCGCCATGCCGTCAAACGCAGCCGCGGTAAGTCTTGGAACAGACAGGGGCCCTGCTGCAGCAGGTCCTGTCTGAGCGGCAGAGACCACGGGTCCTCTGAGATCATCTCTTGAAGTTCCGGGTACCACGCTCTTCTCGGCCAATCCGGAACCGCGAGAATTGTGTTTACTCCTCGCTTTCTTATTATTCTCAATACCTTTGGTATGAGAGGTAGAGGAGGGAACACATAAACTGACCGGTACACCCACGGTGTCACTAGAGCGTCCACAGCTATCGCCTGAGGGTCTCTTGACCTGGCGCAATACTTCTCTAGTTTTTTGTTTAGGCGGGACGCCATCATGTCCACCTGTGGACGACCCCATTGATTTACAATCATTTGGAAGACTTCTGGATGAAGTCCCCACTCTCCCGGGTGGAGGTCGTGCCTGCTGAGAAAGTCTGCTTCCCAGTTGTCCACTCCCGGGATGAACACTGCTGACAGTGCTAGTACATGATTCTCCGCCCATCGGAGAATTTTTGTGGCTTCTGCCATCGCCGTCCTGCTTCTTGTGCCGCCCTGTCGATTCACATGGGCGACTGCCGTGATGTTGTCTGACTGGATCAGCACCGGCTGGTGTAGGAGCAGGGATTTTGCTTGACTTAGGGCATTGTAAATGGCCCTTAGTTCCAGAATATTTATGTGAAGGGCAGTCTCCTGACTTGACCATAGTCCTTGGAAATTTCTTCCCTTTGTGACTGCCCCCCAGCCTCGTAGGCTGGCATCCGTGGTCACCAGGACCCAGTCCTGTATGCCGAATCTGCGGCCCTCCAGAAGATGAGCACTGTGCAGCCACCACAGAAGAGACACCCTGGTTCGTGGAGACAGGGTTATTAAACGATGCATCTGAAGATGCGATCCGGACCACTTGTCCAACAGGTCCCACTGAAAAATTCTGGCATGGAACCTGCCGAATGGAATTGCTTCGTAAGAAGCTACCATCTTTCCCAGGACCCGCGTGCAGTGATGCACCGATACCTGTTTTGGTTTTAGGAGGTCTCTGACTAGAGAAGACAACTCCCTGGCTTTCTCCTCCGGGAGAAACACTTTTTTCTGGGCCGTGTCCAGAATCATTCCCAGGAACATTAGACGTGTCGTCGGGACCAGCTGTGACTTTGGGATATTCAGAATCCAACCGTGCTGGCTCAGCACTTCCTGAGATAGTGCTACTCCCACTAACAACTGTTCCTTGGATCGTGCCTTTATTAGGAGATCGTCCAAGTATGGGATAATTAAAACTCCCTTTTTTCGAAGGAGTATCATCATTTCCGCCATAACCTTGGTAAATACCCTCGGTGCCGTGGAGAGTCCAAACGGCAGCGTCTGGAATTGGTAATGGCAATCCTGTACCACAAATCTGAGGTACTCCTGGTGAGAATTGTAAATGGGGACATGCAGGTAAGCATCCTTGATGTCCAGGGATACCATGTAATCCCCCTCGTATGTATGTGTTCAAGGATTTCAAATTTAAAATGGGTCTCACCGAACCGTCCGGTTTCGGCACCACAAATAGTGTGGAATAGTAACCCCGGCCTTGTTGAAGTAGGGGTACCTTGATTATCACCTGCTGGGAATACAGCTTGTGAATCGCCGCTAGCACCGCCTCCCTGTCTGAGGGAGCAATCGGCAAGGCGGATTTTAGGAAACGGCGGGGTGGAGTCGCCTCGAATTCCAGCCTGTATCCCTGAGATACTATTTGAAGGATCCAGGGATCCACCTGTGAGCGAGCCCACTGATCGCTGAAATTCCTGAGGCGGGCCCCCACCGTACCTGGCTCCGCCTGTGAAGCCCCACCGTCATGCGGCGGACTTGGAAGAGGAAGCGGGGGAGGACTTTTGTTCCTGGGAACCTGCTGTTTGCTGCAGCCTTTTTTCCCCTGCCTCTTGACAGAAAAGACCCTCCTTTTCCCCGCTTGTTTTTCTGGGACCGAAAGGACTGAACCTGATAAAATGGCGCCTTCTTAGGCTGTGAGGGGACATGGGGTAAAAATGCTGACTTCCCAGACGTTGCTGTGGAAACTAGGTCGGAG
Organism: Pseudophryne corroboree; assembly: GCF_028390025.1. NCBI lineage: Eukaryota > Metazoa > Chordata > Amphibia > Anura > Myobatrachidae > Pseudophryne > Pseudophryne corroboree. The sequence goes on from NC_086446.1 coordinate 347,223,936, forward strand.
AGACCATCCCCAAATAATTCCTCCCCCTTATAAGGCAAAACTTCCATGTGCCTTTTGGAATCTGCATCTCCAGTCCACTGGCGAGTCCATAAGCATCTCCTAGCAGAGATGGATAATGCACTTACTTTAGATGCCAGCCGGCAGATTTCCCTCTGTGCATCTCTCATGTATAAGACTGAGTCTTTGATATGGTCAATTGTTAGCAGGATCGTGTCTCTGTCTAACGTGTCAATATCTTCTGACAGTTTATCTGACCACGCAGCGGCAGCACTGCACATCCATGCTGACGCAATAGCTGGTCTGAGTATAATGCCTGAGTGTGTATATACAGACTTCAGGATCGCCTCCTGCTTTCTATCAACAGGTTCCTTAAGGGCGGCCGTATCCTGGGACGGTAGTGCCACCTTTTTAGACAAACGTGTGAGCGCTTTATCCACCTTCGGGGGTGTTTCCCAACGTAACCTATCCTCTGGCGGGAAAGGGAACGCCATTAGTAGCTTCTTAGGAATTACCAATTTCTTATCAGGGGAAGCCCACGCTTCTTCACACACTTCATTTAATTCATCTGACGGGGGAAAAACTACAGGTAGTTTTTTCTCCCCAAACATAATACCCTTTTTTGTGGTACCTGGATGTAAATCAGAAATATTTAACACCTCTTTCATTGCCTCAATCATGCAGTGAATGGCCTTAACGGGCATTAAATTTGACTCATCGTCGTCGACACTGGTGTCAGTATCCGTGTCGACATCTACTTGTGCCACCTGAGATAGCGGGCGTTTCAGAGCCCCTGATGACTTTTGAGACACCTGGACAGGCACGAGCTGAAGACTCGGCTGTCCCACAGTCGGCATGTCGTCAAATTTTTTATGTAAGGAGTCTATACGTGCACTCATTTCCTGCCATAATACCATCCACTCAGGTGTCTGACCCCCAGGGGGTGACATCCCTGCTAAAGGCATCTGCTCCCCCTCCACATCATTATCCTCCTCAAACATGTCGACACAGCCGTACCGACACACTCCACACACACAGGGAATGCTCCAACAGAGGACAGGACCCACAAAAGCCCTTTGGGGGGACAGAGTAAGAGTATGCCAGCACACACCAGAGCGCTATATATATACAGGGACTAACTGAGTTATGTCCCTAATAGCTGCTTTTCAATATAATATACTGTATACAGTGCCAATTTTAATGCCCCCCCTCTCTTTTCCCTCTTACTGTACTGTAGAATTGCAGGGAAGAGCCAGGGAGCTTCCTTCCAGCCGAGCTGTGAGGGAAAAATGGCGCCAGTGTGCTGAGGAGATAGGCTCCGCCCCTTTTTCGCGGCGTATTCTCCCGCTTTTTATGGGATTCTGGCAGGGGTATTTACCTCATATATAGCCCCAGGGGCTATATATTGAGGTATTTTAGCCAGCCAAGGTGTTTTTATTGCTGCCTCAGGGCGCCCCCCCCCCCCAGCGCCCTGCACCCTCAGTGACCGGAGTGTGAAGTGTGTATGAGGAGCAATGGCGCACAGCTGCAGTGCTGTGCGCTACCTTGGTGAAGACAGGATGTCTTCATGCCGCCGATTTTCCGGACCATCTTCTTGCTTCTGGCTCTGTAAGGGGGACGGCGGCGCGGCTCCGGGACCGAACATCAAGGCTGGGCCTGCGGTCGATCCCTCTGGAGCTAATGGTGTCCAGTAGCCTAAGAAGCCCAATCCGGCTGCAAGCAGGCGAGTTCGCTTCTTCTCCCCTTAGTCCCTCGCTGCAGTGAGCCTGTTGCCAGCAGGTCTCACTGAAAATAACAAATTCTAAGACTATAACTTTCTAAGAGCTCAGGAGAGCCCCTAGTGTGCATCCAACCTCGGCCGGGCACGAAATCTAACTGAGGCTTGGAGGAGGGTCATAGTGGGAGGAGCCAGTGCACACCAGGTAGTCTAAGATCTTTCTCGAGTGCCCAGCCTCCTTCGGAGCCCGCTATTCCCCATGGTCCTTACGGAGTTCCCAGCATCCACTAGGACGTCAGAGAAATGGTTTTATGACATCAGATTTACAGATGTACCTCCCACTTATCCATAAATCAAACACTTTACACATCTCACAATATACTTGACACTACACTCCAAATAAACACAAATGCCATATGCTCCACATATCCCATTATATGCTATTAGGACACATTCACGCCCCTTGTATGCTAGCGGATCCATCTGCAATTGAAGCATAAATGGGCAAGAAAGATTATTATAGGCTCTTGGTGTTATTAATGTGAGAGATTAGGTTGATCATTCTTCTGGGCTTGTCTAGTAGGGACAACAACACTCTGATCTGAATCTGATCAATCTGGTCCTATAAAGTATATGCCAACTAGGGAGGCATGGCTTTTCCCTATTGGGCCGCCCCCTCGCCCCGCACACTTAACTCACCATAGATCGCTGGCGGGCGGGGAACATCATCTTCTCTCTCCCGGCGGCGGGTGACGGCGTAGCGTGACCTCTCAATGCACGCTGCGCTGGGCAGCCGGGAGGAGGAAGCCGGGCAGCGCCTGAGCATCCTGAGGACGCTCAACACTGATCCCTCATTCCCCGGGATTGGAGCTCCCAATCCCGGACGTTTTTGGGCCTAAATCCTGGGATCCCGCCGATCTAGGGATTGGCCTCCCTAATGCCAACACTAGGATCCCTGTGAACAGTTTACTATCCATACTAAGTAAAGGAACATGTCTATGGCTAGCGCAGTTAGTAGGGTCTTTATTCGATTTAGAGAATTACAATAATGGTTGTAATCCACCTACTCCCTACCTATACACAGAAGCGGAGAGCAGTTAAGCCTGTCGTCAAGACTGTTAAGAAATGGACCAACGAGGCTAAGATGAGGCTCCAGGCCTGCTTCAACTGCACGGAATGGGGGGGGGGGGTCTTTGAAGCCTCGGCAACTGACCTGAACGACCTGACAGACACTGTCATATCCTACATCAGCTACTGTGAGGACATGTGTGTACCTACCAAGACTTACCGCATTTACAACAACAACAAGCTCTGGTTCAACGCCCAGCTCAGGCAACTTCGTCGGGCCAAAGAGGAGGCCTATAGCAGTGGTGATAGAGCAGTATACAACCGAACTATGAACTCTCTGACTAAAGAAAGGTTAGCAAAAAAGCGGTTCTTGGACAAGCTGTAAACGATCTCTCCACCAATGACCTTGTATCTGTACGGAAAGGAATGCAATCCATAACTAGAAGAAAACATCGAAGTCCACCACCATGCACCAAGACCTAGCAGACGAGCTGAACCACTTTTATTGCAGGTTGGCAGAAGAATTCTTCTGAGACCCAAACAATCACCTCTTCGATGCCCTGAACACCGACGGCCAACTGCAGGCACTGCAAGTCACCCAAGAAGAGGTGGAGGCATTGTTTAAAAGGGCCAAACCCAGGAAAGCTCCGGGTCCTGACGGAGTGTCATCATCTGCCCTGAGAGCATGTGCAGGTCAGCTCGCCCCCATATTCACCAAGATCTTCAACAAATCGATGGAGCAACAGAAAGTCCCTTCCTGCCTCAAAAGATCCACTATCGTCCCGGTTCCCAAGAAACCTTCTATCACGAACCTGAACGACTACAGGCCAATAGCACTGATATCTGTGGTCATGAAAACGTTCGAGCGTCTCGTTTTGAATCACCTGAAAACTGTGACTGGCCTCCAACTGGACCCCCTACAGTTCGCTTATCGATTGAATCGGTGTGTCGAGGATGCAGTCAACCTGGGCCTGCACTACATCTACAGCACCTAGACATTCCCGGTACCTACGCGAGGTTCCTGTTTGTCGATTTCAGCTCAGCCTTCAATACAATCATCCCCAGCATCCTCCACCCCAAATGACTATGCCTAGGGGTCCCAGAAGCTACCTGTTCCTGGATAGTAGACTTCCTGACAGATAGGACACAGGTGGTGAAAGCGGGGAAATTCACCTCTCAAGCGCAGTCTATTAGTACAGGGGGCCCTCAGGGCTGTGTCCTCTCACCCCTGCTCTTCTCCCTGTACACAAATGACTATACCTCAGTGGCGCAATTAGTTAAGATCGTCAAATTCTCTGTCGACACCACCGTCATCGGCCTCATCAAGGATGGGGATGAATCGGCCTATAGACGGGAAGTAGACCAGTTGGCCCAGTGGTACAGCCACAACAACCTTGAGCTCAACCCCCTCAAAACTCTCAAAATGATAGTGGGCTTCAGGAAGAAGTCAGCTAGTGCACCTCCGCTAACGAATGCTGACCGTGTGGTATCGCTAGTGGACTCCTTCAAGTTCCTAAGGAACATAATCTCCCGGGACCTTAAATGGCGGACCAACGCTGACATCACTGTCGGGAAAGCGCAGCAGAGGTTGTTCTTCCTCAGGCAACTAAGGAAGTTCAACATCCCACAGAAGCTTCTGCTCCTCTTCTACTCCGCGATTGTGGAGTCGGGGCTGTGCTCCTCGATACTGGTATGGTACGCCTCTGCCAGCGCGAGGACAGATGCAGTCTCCAAAAGGTGGTCAGAACCGCAGAGAAGATTATCAGGGCAGACCTTCCCTCAGTCCAGGACCTGTACCTGTCCAGAGCTAAAAAGCGGGTAACGAAGATAGTAAAGGACCAGCTACACCCCGGCCACAGTATGTTTAACTTGCTTCCTTCAGGCAGGCGTTACAGGGCCGCGCACCCGCCAGGTCCACCAGAAGCCTCAAAAGTTTCTTTCCACAAGTGGTCCATCTGCTGAACTCCTGAACATTGACTGACTAAACGTACATGTAACTTACTTGTGTCCCTACGGTATTCCTATCTGTATGACTTTACTTGCCCTGCTTCCCCGCACCTGCTTATCTGTTACCTACTTGGCTGTTGTATAGCAAACCAAAGACAAATTCCTAGTATATGCAAGTATACCTGGCCAATAAAGCTGATTCTGATTGTGTGGTCTCTGAAATTTTCCTCCTTTCATAATCCTGTTAAAGGTCGTGGTTCATGTTACACATCAGTGTTGAAGAAGTTTTATGGTAATATAATGGAATGTCATCAGGACGCCCCGTCCTGATGACAATATCAACATTATCTGCTTTGAGCACCTCCTCTGTAATATCTAGTTTAACTTGTGCGCTGAACTGCCATAAAGCTTAGGTAGACTGCATTTATGTAGCTAATGTTGAAAAAATTGTAAAAATGCTGAAGGATTAATAAAAATTAGTGATGTGCACCGGACATTTTTCGGGTTTTGTGTTTTGGTTTTGGATTCGGTTCCGCGGCCGTGTTTTGGATTCGGACGCGTTTTGGCAAAACCTCCCTGAAAATTTTTTGTTGGATTCGGGTGTGTTTTGGATTCGTTTTTTTTTTTTTACAAAAAACCCTCAAAAACAGCTTAAATCATAGAATTTGGGGGTAATTTTGATCCCATAGTATTATTAACCTCAATAACCATAATTTACACTCATTTTCAGTCTATTCTGAACACCTCACAATATTATTTTTAGTCCTAAAATTTGCACCGAGGTCGCTGGATGGCTAAGCTAAGCGACACAAGTGGCCGACACAAACACCTGGCCCATCTAGGAGTGGCACTGCAGTGTCAGGCAGGATGGCAGATTAAAAAAATTGTCCCCAAACAGCACATGATGCAAAGAAAAAAAGAGGCGCAATGAGGTAGCTGTGTGACTAAGCTAAGCGACCCAAGTGACCGACAGAAACACCTGGCCCATCTAGGAGTGGCACTGCAGTGTCAGACATGATGGCAGATTAAAAAAATTGTCCCCAAACAGCACATGATGCAAAGAAAAAAAGAGGCACAATGAGGTAGCTGTGTGACTAAGCTAAGCGACCCAAGTGGCCGACACAAACACCTGGCCCATCTAGGAGTGGCATTGCAGTGTCAGACAGGATGGCACTTCAAAAAAATAGTCCCCAAACAGCACATGATGCAAAGAAAAATGAAACAAAAAAGAGGTGCAAGATGGAATTGTCCTTGGGCCCTCCCACCCACCCTTATGTTGTATAAACAGGACATGCACACTTTAACGAACCCATCATTTCAGCGACAGGGTCTGCCACACGACTGTGACTGAAATGACTGGTTGGTTTGGGTCCCCACCAAAAAAAGAAGCAATCAATCTCTCCTTGCACAAACCGGCTCTACAGAGGCAAGATGTCCACCTCATCATCATCCTCCGATTCCTCACCCCTTTCACTGTGTACATCCCCCTCCTCACAGATTATTAATTCGTCCCAACTGGAATCCACCATCTCAGGTCCCTGTGTACTTTCTGGAGGCAATTGCTGCTGGTGAATGTCTCCACGGAGGAATTGATTATAATTCATTTTGATGACCATCATCTTCTCCACATTTTCTGGAAGTAACCTCGTACGCCGATTGCTGACAAGGTGAGCGGCTGCACTAAACACTCTTTCGGAGTACACACTGGAGGGAGGGCAATTTAGGTAGAATAAAGCCAGTTTGTGCAAGGGCCTCCAAATTGCCTCTTTTTCCTGCCAGTATACGTACGGACTGTCTGACGCGCCTACTTGGATGCGGTCACTCATATAATCCTCCACCATTCTTTCAATGGTGAGAGAATCATATGCAGTGACAGTAGACGACATGTCAGTAATCGTTGGCAGGTCCTTCAGTCCGGACCAGATGTCAGCACTCGCTCCAGACTGCCCTGCATCACCGCCAGCGGGTGGGCTCAGAATTCTTAGCCTTTTCCTCGCACCCCCAGTTGCGGGAGAATGTGAAGGAGGAGATGTTGACGGGTCACGTTCCGCTTGACTTGACAATTTTCTCACCAGCAGGTCTTTGAACCTCTGCAGACTTGTGTCTGCCGGAAAGAGAGATACAACGTAGGTTTTAAATCTAGGATCGAGCACGGTGGCCAAAATGTAGTGCTCTGATTTCAACAGATTGACCACCCGTGAATCCTGGTTAAGCGAATTAAGGGCGCCATCCACAAGTCCCACATGCCTAGCGGAATCGCTTTGTTTTAGCTCCTCCTTCAATGTCTCCAGCTTCTTCTGCAAAAGCCTGATGAGGGAAATGACCTGACTCAGGCTGGCAGTGTCTGAACTGACTTCACGTGTGGCAAGTTCAAAGGGTTGCAGAACCTTGCACAACGTTGAAATCATTCTCCACTGCGCTTGAGTCAGGTGCATTCCCCCTCCTTTGCCTATATCGTGGGCAGATGTATAGGCTTGAATGGCCTTTTGCTGCTCCTCCATCCTCTGAAGCATATAGACGGTTGAATTCCACCTCGTTACCACCTCTTGCATCAGATGATGGAAGGGCAGGTTCAGGAATGTTTGGTGGTGCTCCAGTCTTCGGCACGCGGTGGCTGAATGCCGAAAGTGGCCCGCAATTCTTCGGGCCACCGACAGCATCTTTTGCACGCCCCTGTCGTTTTTTAAATAATTCTGCACCACCAAATTCAATGTATGTGCAAAACATGGGACGTGCTGGAATTTGCCCAGATGTAATGCACGCACAATATTGGTGGCGTTGTCCGATGTCACAAATCCCCAGGAGAGTCCAATTGGGGTAAGCCATTCTGCGATGATGTTCCTCAGTTTCCATAAGAGGTTGTCAGCTGTGTGCCTCTTCTGGAAAGCGGTAATACAAAGCGTAGCCTGCCTAGGAACGAGTTGGCGTTTGCGAGATGCTGCTACTGGTGCCGCCACTGCTGTTCTTGCTGCGGGAGGCAATACATCTACCCAGTGGGCTGTGACAGTCATATAGTCCTGAGTCTGCCCTGCTCCACTTGTCCACATGTCCGTGGTTAAGTGGACATTGGGTACAACTGCATTTTTTAGGACACTGGTGACTCTTTTTCTGAGGTCTGTGTACATTTTCGGTATCGCCTGCCTAGAGAAATGGAACCTAGATGGTATTTGGTACCGGGGACACAGTACCTCAATCAAGTCTCTAGTTGCCTCTGAATTAACGGTGGATACCAGACACACGTTTCTCACCGCCCAGGCTGCCAAGGCCTGAGTTATCCGCTTTGCAGCAGGATGACTGCTGTGATATTTCATCTTCCTCGCAAAGGACTGTTGGACAGTCAATTGCTTACTGGAAGTAGTACAAGTGGTCTTCCGACTTCCCCTCTGGGATGACGATCGACTCCCAGCAGCAACAACAGCAGTGCCAGCAGCAGTAGGCGTTACACTCAAGGATGCATCGGAGGAATCCCAGGCAGGAGAGGACTCGTCAGACTTGCCAGTGACATGGCCTGCAGGACTATTGGCTTTCCTGTGTAAGGAGGAAATTGACACTGAGGGAGTTGGTGGTGTGGTTTGCAGAAGCTTGGTTACAAGAGGAAGGTATTTAGTTGTCAGTGGACTCCTTCCGATGTCACCCAAAGTTTTTGAACTTGTCACTGACTACTGATGAATGCGGTCCAGGTGACGTATAAGGGAGGATGTTCCTAGGTGGTTAACGTCCTTACCCCTACTTATTACAGCTTGACAAAGGCAACACACGGCTTGACACCTGTTGTCCGTATTTGTGTTGAAATAATTCCACACCGAAGAGCTGATTATTTTTGTATTTTGACCAGGCATGTCAATGGCCATATTCGTCCCACGGACAACAGGTGTCTCCCCGGGTGCCTGACTTAAACCACCTCACCATCAGAATCCTCCTTGTCAATTTCCTCCCCAGCGCCAGCAACACCCATATCCTCATCCTGGTGTACTTCAACAGTGACATCTTCAATTTGACTATAAGGAACTGGACTACAGGTGCTCCTTCCAGCACTTGCAGGGGGTGTGCAAATGGTGGAAGGCGCAAGCTCTTCCCGTTCAGTGTTGGGAAGGTCAGGCATCGCAACCGAAACAATTGGACTCTCCTTGGGGATTTGTGATTTAGAAGAACGCACAGTTCTTTGCTGTGCTTTTGCCAGCTTAAGTCTTTTCATTTTTCTAGCGAGAGGATGAGTGCTTCCATCCTCATGTGAATCTGAACCACTAGCCATGAACATAAGCCAGGGCCTCAGCCGTTCCTTGCCACTCCGTGTCGTAAATGGCATATTGGCAAGTTTACGCTTCTCCTCAGACGCTTTTAATTTTGATTTTTCGGTCATTTTACTGAACTTTTGTTTTTTGGATTTTACATGCTCTCTACTATGACATTGGGCATCGGCCTTGGCAGACGACGTTGATGGCATTTCATCGTCTCGGCCATGACTAGTGGCAGCAGCTTCAGCACGAGGTGGAAGTGGATCTTGATCTTTCCCTATTTTACCCACCACATTTTTGTTCTCCATTTTTTAATGTGTGGAATTATATGCCAGTATCAATAGCAATGGCCTACTACTATATATACTGCGCACAACTGAAATGCACCACAGGTATAGAATGTAGATGGATAGTATACTTGACGACACAGAGGTAGGTACAGCAGTGGCCTTCCGTACCGTACTGCTATATATGCTGGTGGTCACTGTGTCAGCAAACTGCAAAACTAAAATGCACCACAGGTATAGAATGTAGATGGATAGTATACTTGACGACACAGAGGTAGGTACAGCAGTGGCCTTCCGTACCGTACTGCTATATATGCTGGTGGTCACTGTGTCAGCAAACTGCAAAACTAAAATGCACCACAGGTATAGAATGTAGATGGATAGTATACTTAATGACGACACAGAGGTAGGTACAGCAGTGGCCTTCCGTACCGTACTGCTATATATAGTATACTGGTGGTCACTGTGTCAGCAAACTGAAAAACTAAAATGCACCACAGGTATAGAATGTAGATGGATAGTATACTTAATGACGACACAGAGGTAGGTACAGCAGTGGCCTTCCGTACCGTACTGCTATATATAGTATACTGGTGGTCACTGTGTCAGCAAACTGCAAAACTAAAATGCACCACAGGTATAGAATGTAGATGGATAGTATACTTAATGACGACACAGAGGTAGGTACAGCAGTGGCCTTCCGTACCGTACTGCTATATATAGTATACTGGTGGTCACTGTGTCAGCAAACTGCAAAACTAAAATGCACCACAGGTATAGAATGTAGATGAATAGTATACTTGACGACACAGAGGTAGGTACAGCAGTGGCCTTCCGTATTGTACTGCTATATATACTGGTGGTCACTGTGTCAGCAAACTGCAAAACTAAAATGCACCACAGGTATAGAATGTAGATGGATAGTATACTTGACGACACAGAGGTAGGTACAGCAGTGGCCTTCCGTACCGTACTGCTATATATACTGGTGGTCACTGTGTCAGCAAACTGCACAACTGAAATGCACCACAGGTATAGAATCTAGATGGATAGTATACTTGACGACACAGAGGTAGGTACAGCAGTGGCCTTCCGTACCGTACTGCTATATATACTGGTGGTCACTGTGTCAGCAAACTGCAAAACTAAAATGCACCACAGGTATAGAATGTAGATGGATAGTATACTTGACGACACAGAGGTAGGTACAGCAGTGGCCTTCCGTACCGTACTGCTATATATACTGGTGGTCACTGTGTCAGCAAACTGCAAAACTAAAATGCACCACAGGTACAGAATGTAGATGGATAGTATACTTGACGACACAGAGGTAGGTACAGCAGTGGCATTCCGTACCGTACTGCTATAGATACTGGTGGTCACTGTGTCAGCAAACTGCAAAACTAAAATGCACCACAGGTATAGAATGTAGATGGATAGTATACATGACGACACAGAGGTAGGTACAGCAGTGGCCTTCCGTACCGTACTGCTATATATACTGGTGGTCACTGTGTCAGCAAACTGCACAACTGAAATGCACCACAGGTATAGAATCTAGATGGATAGTATACTTGACGACACAGAGGTAGGTACAGCAATGGCCTTCCGTACCGTACTGCTATATATACTGGTGGTCACTGTGTCAGCAAACTGCAAAACTAAAATGCACCACAGGTATAGAATGTAGATGGATAGTATACTTGACGACACAGAGGTAGGTACAGCAGTGGCCTACTGTACCGTAATGCTATATATTATATACTGGTGGTCAGCAAACTGTGCAAAACTGAAATGCACCACAGGTATGGATGGATAGTATACTTGACGACACAGAGGTAGGTACAGCAGTGGCCTTCTGTACCGTACTCCCAGAGGCGTCGAAACTGGGGGGGCAAGGGGGCAAGCAAACATAGAGAGGCGCCGATCATGTCCAGGAGGAGCGGAGGAGTGATGTGCGGTCAGGTGAAAGACCGCACATTACATCCTTCGCTCCGTGCAGTCAGTGGCCCCCAAGCCACCGCGAGGACTGCGGGGGCGCCACTGACTTTGCACAGATTGACATGCGGATGAGCGTCCGCATGTCAATCTGCGGTCTCCTTCCCTCCGCTGCTGTGTTGGAGGGACACTGAGGGCACAGCGCGCGCCTCTCCCGTGTCCCTCCTGGCTCTCCGGCCGGTCTAATAAAGGAAGTGCCGTTCGTGAGCTCTGATTGGCTCACGAACTGGCACTTCCTTTATTAGACCGGCCAGAGAGCCAGGAGGGACACGGGAGAGGCGCGCGCTGTGCCCTCAGTGTCCCTCCAACACAAAGGAGCGGGGGGGGGGAGGGGGGGCGGGGAGCAGGCACTGTGGGGTTATATCTGGCACTGGGTGCATATACCTGGCACTGTAGGGGAATATCTGGCACTGGGGGTATATACCTGGCACTGTGGGGGAATATCTGGCACTGAGGGGGCATAGGTGGCACTGTGGGGGAATATCTGGCACTGGGGGCATATGTGGCACTGGGGGGGGGGTATATTTGGCACTGGGGGCATGTACCTGGCACTGTGGGGGAATATCTGGCACTGGGGGCATATGTGGCACTGGGGGGGTATATTTGGCATTGGGGGCATGTACCTGGCACTGTGGGGGAATATCTGGCACTGGGGGCATATGTGGCACTGGGGGGGGGGTATATTTGGCACTGGGGGCATGTACCTGGCACTGTGGGGGAATATCTGGCACTGGGGGCATATGTGGCACTGGGGGGGGGGGTATATTTGGCACTGGGGGCATGTACCTGGCACTGTGGGGGAATATCTGGCACTGGGGGCATATGTGGCACTGGGGGGGTATATTTGGCACTGGGGGCATGTACCTGGCACTGGGGGCATATGTGTCACTGGGGGGGTATATTTGGCACTGGGGGCATGTACCTGGCACTATGGGCATATACCTGGCACTGTGGGGAATATCTGGCACTGGGGGCATATGTGGCACTGGGTGGGGGGTATATTTGGCACTGGGGGCATATACCTGGCACTGTGGGGGAATATCTGGCACTGGGGGCATATATCTGGCAATGTGGGGGAATATCTGGCACTGGGGGCATATATGGCACTGGGAGCACGGCCCTAGCAACAAGCACTACCCCCTAGCAACGAGCATGACACCCAGTGCATGAAACCCCTGGCAACAAGCATGACACCCTGAGCATGAAAATCCCTGGCACCATGCATGGAACCAAGAGCATGAAACCCCTGGCAACAAGCAGGTAATTTAAAAGTAATTAGAAGCCTTACTGTAGAACTTAATGTGTAATGGGCATTACGGTGTGTGGCATAATGTATCACGGACATTGCGGTGTGTGTCATAATGTGTCAGGCATTACGGTGTGTTATATACTATATCACGGGCATTGTGGTATGTGGTATAATGTCTCAGGATCATTGCGATGTGTGTCATACTGTGTCACAGACATTGTATGTGCTATAATGTATCAGGGGCATTGCAGTGTGTAGCATAATGTATAACGGGCATTGCGATTCCTGTCATAATGTGTCACAGGCATTACGGTGTGGCATAATGTATAACGGGCATTGCGGTGTGTGGCATAGGGTATAACGGGCATTGCGGTATGTGTCATAGGCATTACGGTGTATGGTATACTATATCACGGGCATTGTGATATGTGGTATAATGTCTCAGGGTCATTGCAGTGTGTGGCATAATGTATCACGGACATTGCGGTGTGTGTCATAATGTGTCAGGCATTACGGTGTGTTGTATACTATATCACGGGCATTGTGGTATGTGGTATAATGTCTCAGGGTCATTGCGGTGTGTGTCAATGTGTCACAGGCATTGTATGTGCTATAATGTATCAGGGGCATTGCAGTGTGTAGCATAATGTATAACGGGCATTGCGATTCCTGTCATAATGTGTCACAGGCATTACGGTGTGTGGTATAATGTGTCGGGGGCATTACAGTGTGTGCATATTGTGTCATGTGCATTATTGTGTGTGGCATAATGTCTAAGGGCCATTGCAGTATGTGGCATAATGTATACTGGGCATTTCTATAAGGAGGAAAAATGGCAAATAATGTAAGGGGCGTGAATCAGGATTATTTTTCTTTCCTGTGGTGGCTAACGTCTGGGCGTGCAGGTTGCAAAACTGGGGTATAAGGTAGTCTTTTCCTGCAATGTCACGCCCCTTTATGCGAAGCCACGCCCATTTCAACAAAGCCACGTCCCTTTTTGGCGGTGCGCGCCTTCGACGCGCGCATATTTGTCCCTTTACTAGTGCCAATTATGGGGGGTATGGGGGGTGGAGGGAGGTTCAGGGTAGTGGCTGCAGTGTAGTGTGCGTGGAGGGGGTGCAGGGGTAGTACGTACCTGTACTGTGCCTGGCAGGTCCCTGGAAGATCGCTTTGTGAGAAGAAGAGGAGATCTGCAGGAGAGGCAGTGCTGCGGAAGGTGAGTAATTAAAGACTAATTAAGGTAATTGGAAAATTCTAATTTCTTAATTAGTAATTGGGGGGGTTGCCACAGCAGGTAAGCATCCCATGTCCTCGCCCTCCCTGTAACTCTCCCTCAGCACCCCTGCCCTCGCCCTCCCTGTAACTCTCCCTCAGCACCCCTGCCCTTGCCCTCCCTGTAACTCTCCCTCAGAACCCCTGCCCTCGCCCTCCCTGAAACTCTCCCTCAGCACCCCTGCCCTCGCCCTCCCTGTAACTCTCCCTCAGCACCCCTGCCCTCGCCCTCCCTGTAAATCTCCCTCAGCACCCCTGCCCTCGCCCTCCCTGTAACTCTCCCTCAGCATCCCTGCCCTCGCCCTCCCTGTAACTCTCCCTCAGCACCCCTGCCCTCGCCCTCCCTGTAACTCTCCCTCAGCACCCCTACCCTCGCCCTCCCTGTAACTCCACGGCCACTACTATCAGTCACCTCGGCGCCAGCACTGCACTGGTCACTGCTAGTGCTTGATATACTCTCCCTGCTACATTGGGCACGTGGTAGAAAACTAGAGTGACATGGGAGAGCTGAAGTGACATCATACAATCAGACATTCTGGTCACTAATTACAGTTATAGCCATACTCATCGTTGCCGCGATGCATATGCATGGATATACGCATCGCCGCAAGCTGCAGTATACGCCGTGCTGCAACTAGTCGCAGCCGGCGATTGCACCATTGAAGCCTATGGAGTGCACGCCATAGATGCGGGCACACTAGGCACGCCATCCATGTCGTGATGATGAGTGTGGCTACATCTGTACATGGGGAAGCCAAAACAATAGTATGCTTTTCTGGTTGTGGGAATTTAGTGTTGATCTGGCCTTTAGCGATTCAGCAATTTAGGGGCGCCAAATTGAGATTATATCTTCCCCCCCAACCTAAAAACGTTCTGACGCCCCTGCGTACTCCTATATATTATATACTGGTGGTCAGCAAAATTATGCACTGTACTCCTACTATATACTGTCTACAATGCAGCACAGATATGGAGTGTTTTTCAGGCAGACAACGTATACTGGTGGTCACTGGTCAGCAAAACTCTGCACTGTACTCCTCCTATATAATATTATACCAGACTTACCTACATTTTGGCTGCTCTCTGCGGGAGAGAGCAGCCAGGTCAGCTCAGAGGGCAGGCAGGGGAGGCTGTGACGTCGTGGAGGGGGTGGGCCGGAGGAGGGACGGGGTGGAGAAAGGGCGGAGCGGGGGCGGAGCAAGGGTGGGGTCATGACGATGCCTCTTTTAAGCCACGCCCCCCGCTCTGTAATGCCGCGATCACCGGCATTACACTGCAGGGGCGTGGCTATGATGACGCGATTCAGCAAGAATCGCGTCATCAACTGCCCAGACCGCCCACTTTACACACTAAGTGGGCGGACGGGCAGGGGGGTCCCCACGAATCGGGAGACTTGCCTGCTCTTCCGGGGGGCCGGGAGGGTCACCAGATTTTCGGGAGCCTCCCGGCCATTCCGGGAGAGTAGGCAAGTATGTATTATACTGGTGGTCCCCAGTCCCCACAATAAAGCAGCACACTGAGCACAGATATGGAGTGTTTTTCAGGCAGACAACGTATACTGGTGGTCACTGTCAGCAAAACTCTGCACTGTACTCCTGCTATATAATACAGCTGCTCCCCAGTCCCCACAATTAAGCAGTGTGAGCACAGATATATGCAGCACACTGAGCACAGATAAGGAGCGTTTTTTTCATGCAGAGAACGGATAAAACTGGTGGTCACTGATCAGCAAAACTCTGCACTGTACTCCTCCTATATTAATATACAGCTGCTCCCCAGTCCCCACAATTAAGCAATAAGTAAAGCAAGCACAAATATTTGCATCAACAATACACGGAGAGGACGCCAGACACGTCCTCTCCCTAACATTTCCAATGCACGAATGAAAATGGCGGCGACGCGCGGCTGCTTATATAGAATCCGAATCGCGCGAGAATCCGACAGCGGGATGATGACGTTCGGGCGCACTCGGGTTAACCGAGCCATACGGGAGAATCCGAGTATGCCTCGGACCCGTGTAAAAAGGGTGCAGTTCGGGGGGGTTCGGTTTCCGAGGAACCGAACCCGCTCATCACTAATAAAAATGATGATAGGACGCAGCCATCATAAATTAGTCCTATCTTATGTTCCCTTTTTTTCTCCCTGACTTTTCGTGGGATGCCTTCTTAGCTTTCAATCTATTCATACAGGATACCTGATTTGTTTTTTGTTGGTAAAAAGTTTGATTAAGCTAACAAAGAGCTTTTTTTAAGCTAACAAAGACCTTTTTTTCATCTTTACACCTAGAAAGCACCTGGAGTTCCTCTATAAACTTCTGGATCTTTTTGTACATTGATATTAGGTGGGGTTTTTGTGGAATTATCAAAAAAAACTGTAATCTGGTAATAATAATCAAATGTATCTGTTCTGTTTGCTGTTTTTTTCCGATGGGTAGTATATCTTGATAACAGCCCAACAGATGACAGATTTATGTGCCTTCCAAATCGTCGTGGGCTTGTGTCCGGGACTAGATTCAATTTATTTTTGGATCTGGGAGGTCATCTGTTCTTTAAATTGTGGTATTTTTTAAGCAGGGTCTTGTTAAATCTCAAAGTAGGGCTGCTATGGAGTGTTTGTAGAAAATCAAATGTGGGCCACATTATTGAGTGGTACAATCAAGGATTAGGAATAATATCAGTTTTGGATAGGAGTTGTAGTGAATTGCTGCATTCCATGATCATGTCAAATTGAGAATGTGATTTGTGATGTTCTGCACGACATAGAAAAAAATGAAGCCTCAGCCATATGTTTGTGTATGACTGTTGGAGGACTGACCTATCTAATTCTGTTTATATATAGAGATGGGTGGTCTTCAGTTTGCCAGCTGTTGGGATACCGGCGCCGGAATCCCGACACTCGGCATATCGACACCTGGAATACCGACACCTTTTCTCCTCCTGGAGGGAGAATAGATAGCGAGGCACGCGTAGCGGGCCACCGTGCCTGCAGCGTGGCAAGCGCAGCGAGCCTGCAAGGGACTCATTTGCGCTCGCCCAGCTGTCGGTATGCCGGCGGTCAGGATTCCGGCATCAGTATGCTGGTCGCCGGGAGCCCAGCCGCCGGCATACCATACTACACCCATAGCGATACATATAATAGGTCTCAATTTCGTAAAAGTACACATTTTTCCAACAATTTTGCCGTATGATTTAAAGCAGCTTTTTTTTTTTTTTTTTTTAAGTCAAAACCAGGTCTTTTTTTTTATAATTTTTTTAAAAGCCACTTTGAATCCTGAGGAAAAATCAATTAAGAATCCACATTTTTGCCAAACAGGAACCTATTGCATTTGAACCACACTGTTAAAATCCCCTCCCAAGAATAGTAGAATGTCTCACACCTGGTGTAATTCTTTGAAAACTGTGGCAAATTGATTTGATTGACTCAAATTGGTGGCAGAAAACGTTAACAAGATGGCAGTCTGGTGTCCTACCTTGCCAATCAGCATAATATAGCGACCGTCCTGGTTTACCTTGAGTCAAGTGATTGGAATAATTAAGAGTTATTTTTATTACATTTTCATATCTCCCTACCAGGCTTGGACTGACCCACAGGGGTACAGGGGAAACCACCGGTGGGCCCCTCCTCCTGCTCTAAGGATCAGGTTCCAGACTGTCCACTTGAATTATACATTATACATATGTTACCTTATACTAGACCAGTGGTTCTCAAACTCGGTCCTCAGGACCCCACACAGTGCATGTTTTGCAGGTAACCCAGCAGGTGCACAGGTGTATTAATTAATCACTGACACATTTTAAAAGGTTCACAGGTGGAGTTAATTATGTCACTTGTGATTCTGTGAGGAGACCTGCAAAACATGCACCGTGTGGGGTCCTGAGGACCGAGTTTGAGAACCTATGTACTAGACTATGGTGTATTTTCTACAGTGCATTACTGTTATTAATCTGGTACATTATCATGCATGCAGCAGCTGAATTTACTGTATATATTTATGAAGGGGGTCCAGACGTTGCACTCTCTATGGTTAGTCAAACCAATGAGGTGGCAGGCCACGCCCCTTCTGCAGACTGTCCACACCCCT
Source organism: Pseudophryne corroboree (assembly GCF_028390025.1). NCBI lineage: Eukaryota > Metazoa > Chordata > Amphibia > Anura > Myobatrachidae > Pseudophryne > Pseudophryne corroboree. The sequence continues at coordinate 347,241,787 of NC_086446.1, forward strand.
ACCACAGGCCCCTACCACTGCATTCCCCCGGTGGGCCCTACATGCCCCAGTCCGACACTGCTCCCGACATGACCCTCTCCAGGAGGTACAGAATACTCTGCTTCTGGACTTCACTCTTAATTTATGATTGCCATCACCTGTGCTGAAACACCTTTCTTATTCATTAACCTGTTCAAAATAGGTGCCGGCAATCATACATTAAGAGGGAAGTCCAGGAGCAGAGCATGTTGTCCCTCCTGGAGCGGGTCATGTTGGGAGGTATGGCTAATCCGTCGATCCACGTGTTTTCCAACAAGTCGGTAAACCAGCAACTCCATTGAATAGGTTGAATCCTGATTCTACCAAAAAAAGTCGAAAACTGCCGTCTTTCCGAGTTGACGGCAATTCCGACAGGCATTGAATATACCCCCAAATAGTTAAAAGCACAAAAAGTGCAGTTTTTTTTTTAGGCCAAATGCATTCATATAGGAATATTGTACGGATGGTGTAATGGTTAGCATTACTGCCTCACAGCACTGAGGTCATGGGTTCAATTCCCACCATGGCCCTAACTGTGGGGAGTTTGTATATTCTCCCCGTACTTGCGTGGGTTTCCTTCGGGTACTCCGGTTTCCTCCCACAATCCAAAAATATACTGGTAGGTTAATTGGCTCCCAACAAAATTAACCCTAGTATGAATGTGTGTGAGTGTACATGTGATAGGGAATCTAGATTATAAGCTCCACTGGGGCAGGGACTGATGTGAATGGCCAAATATTCTCTGTAAAGCGCTGCGGAATATGTGTGCGCTATATAAATAACTGGTAATAAATAAATATGAAAAAAAAACCTTGACAAATGACCAATAAGCGAGAGAAAAGAAAAGGAACATGTGTACATAGTATAAAACAAAGTGAACAGCCAAGGTTGACAAGCACACAGCTCCCTCAACACATAATACCTGTAACCTCTATTACAGTATTATTATTATTATTATTTTAGCTCAATTCACCACGACCATCTGTCTGCGTTCATGTAAGCTCCACCCTTTACCGCCGTAACCACACCCACGGCACGTCACTGCTTGGTCGCCATTTTATGCTTCTTCGGTCTCTTTCCTCCTCCCACGTGCGTCTGCGTCAGATAATCCGCAATGCGCATGCCCACATCTCGGATCAGACCATTTTGTCTGCACGGGGGGATACTATTGCAAGAAATGTTAAATTTGCAGTTGATCCTGAGAACAGATGTGCTTGTGTCGCTGTCTCGGTGTGCCGTTATACATATCGCCGCCGTGTCCCGTGGCTAGGGAGAGCCGGCGGGTGACTCGTGAGCTTAGCACCTCCCCTTGCACGCAGTGGAATCACCCCTCATGATAATGGTAGTGACCGAGCCGCTTCCTTTCCTTTCCGTGCTGGAGCAGAGCAGCCGCCATGAGGTGAGGGGCCCGGTTACCCGGGATAGGGCTGCCATCAAGGCCCGGAGGACCCCAACTTGGGCCACCGACACTCTGCAGATGGGCTGGATATAGGTGCTGTGCCGGGCCCGGGGACGTGCAGTCCTGGTATTTGGCTCCGCAGTACAGGCCTGTGTGACAGGCCTGGGTACAGCTTCCGCACTGCAGGTAGCAGGCGCCCCCATGTGTGTATGTGGCCGGCAGTCCTCATGAGGGACCTCTCCCGCAGCAAGCATATAGGTGTCTTGGCAGTGCATACCTTGCTCCCACCTTGTGTTGTGCCATCTGCCACATCCGTCCAGGGATGTACGGGCTAATGTACTAAGCATTGGAGAAATATAAAGTGCCTGTCAACCAGCTCCTAACTCCCTTTTCTTTTCTTTTTTCCCCCCCAAACACTGCATGTAACATGGCAGGAGCTGATTGGCTGGTACTTTCTCTCTCCAAGGCTTAATAAATAAACCCAATAGTCTCATTGCAACAAAATAATCTCTACACCAATTCCATCTTTCATGCAGGTATAACCTATGGAAGACTGTATAATTGGGGAGATATATAATGTGTGTGTGAAATTGGCTTTTTGTGTTTGTTGAAATCCCTGTGGGTTACATGGATGCTTTACACAGTTTCCCAGTTATGTAGTTCCTGTGAGCACATGTCATGGTGAATGCTTGTGTTCTTGTACACTCGAGTTTGACACTAGACTAGTTTGGACTTGATAATTATTGGTCTAACTGTTTCAGACTTCATCTGCACAACCTGGTCAATCTGTATTTTTGTGTTGGGTGTTTCTTTTTTGTTAATTGTTTGTTGCCCTTGCAGAAATGCTAGCTTCTGTTTAGCAGTGTGATTATATACGGATTGGCATTTTGGTTAGTATTTTGAATGCATATAAAACACATGGATGTGACCTTAGGTCATAATCATTGCTATTTTGCTTATGTTGCTGTAGTTTTTAGTTTAGAGAAATAGTAGTGCTGTAGTGTTTAGTGTAGAGAAATAGAATTTGTCAGATAAGAACCATTTGGCCCATCTGGACTGCCCTAATAAGCACGTGCGCACACTAGGGTTAATCTTTTTTGCCAATTACCTATCCGTATATCTTTGGATTGTGTTAGGAAAGTGGAGATCTGCTTCTGTAAATCAGCCACACTAAGTTATTAGGTTAACCGTGAAATGGGCGACACAGGTTTTCTTTTTTTTTTAGTTTCCTTTTTTGGGTGAATTTTGTATGATTAATTACATGTGATCCCAATTAGTGTACTGCGTCCCCTCGCATGGGCAAGGTGCCTTGCTCCTTTTACTGTACTCGGCACTAATTACCCACTCGTCCATGTGGATAGTAAAGTATGGAAAAGTTGGGGAAAACCTCGACCTATCATCCGGATACCAGTAACTATACAGTGGTCTCCAAAGCTCTAATACCCATTTCACACCGCACAAATAACCCGGTATCTGCTCTGTATATTGCCGGGGCGGTGTGAAAGGGCCATGGTCGAATTCCCAGGTTGCCTGACCTGGTAATTCAACTTGGGAATAAAGAAAGCAGTGTTATTCCCAGGTTGAATACCGGGTCAGTGGCTGCGTGAATGGGTTCCTGGGTCGATGGGACCCGTTCACTACATTAGGGAGAGGTGGTGCGGAGATGAGCTCATCTCCCAGTACTGCTGCTGCTATGGCAACCGACCCGGCAAATTGCCAGGTCTAGAAGCCTGCAGTTAGGGTCCAATGCTGGATCCCACTCTGGAAGGACCCGTTTCCAATTCCCGGGTGGGATCTGGCATTGGCGATATGGAAGGGGTATCAGTCACATGCCAAACATGATTTGACAAGGTATTGCTATTAATGTACGTCTTTGGCTAGAGCTAAGAGCACCTGCAACTGTATAGCCTTATGTTGGCTGGAAACTCTTCAGTGTGTCAAGTATTTGGCATTTCTCTAACGTCCTAGTGGATGCTGGGGACTCCGTCAGGACCATGGGGAATAGCGGCTCCGCAGGAGACAGGGCACAAAAGCAAGCTTTTAGGATCACATGGTGTGTACTGGCTCCTCCCCCTATGACCCTCCTCCAAGCCTCAGTTAGGTTTTTGTGCCCGGCCGAGAAGGGTGCAATCTAGGTGGCTCTCTTAAAGAGTTACTTAGAAAAAGTTTTTAGGTTCTTTATTTTCAGTGAGTCCTGCTGGCAACAGGCTCACTGCATCGAGGGACTTAGGGGAGAGATTTTCAACTCACCTGCGTGCAGGATGGATTGGATTCTTAGGCTACTGGACATAGCTCCAGAGGGAGTCGGAACACAGGGCTCGCCCTGGGGTTCGTCCCGGAGCCGCGCCGCCGACCCCCCTTGCAGACGCTAAAGATGAAGAGGTCCGGAACCAGGCGGCAGAAGACTCTCAGTCTTCATCAGGTAGCGCACAGCACTGCAGCTGTGCGCCATTGTTGTCAGCACACTTCACACAGCGGTCACGGAGGGTGCAGGGCGCTGGAGGGGGGCGCCCTGGGCAGCAATGTATAATACCTGTATGGCGAAAAATACATCACATATAGCCCTTGAGGCTATATGGATGTATTTAACCCCTGCCAGATATCTAAAACTCCAGAGAAGAAGCCCGCCGAAAAGGGGGCGGGGCCTATTCTCCTCAGCACACAGCGCCATTTTCCCTCACAGAAAGGCTGGTGGGAAGGCTCCCATGCTCTCCCCTGCACTGCACTACAGAAACAGGGTTAAAACAGAGAGGGGGGGCACTGATTTGGCGATATGTATATATATTAAAAGGCTATAAGGGAGGAACACTTATATAAAGGTTGTCCCTGGATAATTATAGCGTTTTGGTGTGTGCTGGCAAACTCTCCCTCTGTCTCCCCAAAGGGCTAGTGGGTCCTGTCCTCTATCAGAGCATTCCCTATGTGTGTGCTGTATGTCGGTACGTGTGTGTCGACATGTATGAGGAAAATATTGGTGAGGAGGCGGAGCAAATTGCCTGTATGGTGATGTCACTCTCTAGGGAGTCGACACCGGAATGGATGGCTTATTTATGGAAATTACGTGACAATGTCAACACGCTGCAAGCCGGTTGACGACATGAGAGGGCCGGCGAACAAATTAGTATCTGTCCAGGCGTCTCAAACACCGTCAGGGGCTGTAAAATGCCCATTTACCTCAGTCGGTCGACACAGACCCAGACACGGACACTGATTTCAGTGTCGACGGTGAAGAAACAAACGTATTTTCTTTTAGGGCCACACGTTAAGGGCAATGAAGGAGGTGTTACATATTTCTGATACTCCAAGTACCACAAAAAAGGGTATTATGTGTGAGGTGAAAAAACTACCTGTAGTTTTTCCTGAATCAGATAAATTAAATGAAGTGTGTGATGATGCGTGGGTTTCCCCCGATAGAAAATTATTGGCGGTATACCTTTTCCCGCCAGAAGTTAAGGCGCGGTGGGAAACACCCCTCAGGGTGGATAAGGCGCTCACACGCTTATCAGAACAAGTAGCGGTACCATCTACGGATAGGGCCGTACTTAAGGAGCCAGCTGATAGGAGGCTGAAAAATATCCTAAAAAGTATACACACACATGCTGGTGTTATACTGCGACCAGCGATCGCCTCAGCCTGGATGTGCAGAGCTGAGGTGGCTTGGTCGGATTCCCTGACTAAAAATATTGATACCTTTGACAGGGACAGTATTTTATTGACTATAGAGCATTTAAAGGATGCATTTCTATATATGCGAGATGCGCAGAGGGATATTTGCACTCTGGCATCAAGAGTAAATGCGATGTCCATATCTGCAAGAAGATGTTTATGGACACGACAGTGGTCAGGTGATGCAGATTCCAAACGGCACAAAGATGTATTGCCGTATAAAGGGGAGGAGTTATTTGGGGTCGGTCCATGGGACCTGGTGGCCAGGGCAACTGCTGGAAAATCCACCGTTTTTTACCCTAAGTCACATCTCTGCAGAAAAAGACACCGTCTTTTCAGCCTCAGTCCTTTCGTCCCTATAAGAGTCATATCTGTCCAGGGATAGAGGAAAGGGAAGAAGACTGCAGCAGGCAGCCCATTCCCAGGAACAGAAGCCCTCCACCGCTTCTACCAAGTTCTCAGCATGACGCTGGGACCGTACAGGACCCCTGGATCCTACAAGTAGTATCCAAGGGGTACAGATTGGAATGTCGAGAGGTTTCCCCCCTCGCAGGTTCCTGTAGTCTGCTGTACCAATGTCTCCCTCCGACAGGGAGGCAGTATTGAAAACAATTCACAAGCTGTATTCCCAGCAGGTGATAATAAAATTACCCCTCCGACAACAAGGAAAGGGGTATTACTCCACACTATATGGTGGTACTGAAGGCTAGGTGAGACCTATTCTAAATCTGAAAAATTTGAACACTTACAAGGGTTCAAATCCAGATGGAGTCACTCAGAGCAGTGATAGCAAAGAACAAGGGGACTATATGGTGTCCCGGGACATCAGGGATGCTTACCTCCATGTCCCAAAATTTGCCTTTTCTCACCAAGGGTACCTCAGGTTCGTGGTACAGAACTGTCACTATCAGTTTCAAGACGATGCCGTTGGATTGTCCAAGGCACCCCGGGTCCTTACCAAGGTAATGACCGAAAGGAGGATTCGTCTTCAAAGAAAATGGACGACCTCCTGATAAGAACAAGGTCCAGAGAACAGTTGGAGGTCGGAGTAGCACTATCTCAAGTAGTTCTACGACAGCACGGGTGGATTCTAAATATTCCAAAACCGCACTTGTTCCGACGACACGTCTGCTGGTCCTAGGGATGATTCTGGACACAGTCCAGGAAAAGGTGTTTCTCCCAGAGGAGAAAGCCAGGGAGTTATCCGAGCTAATCAGGATCCTCCTAAAACCAGGAAAAGTGTCAGTGCATCATTGCACAAGAGTCCTGGTAAAAATGGTGGCTTATTACGAAGCGCTTCCATTCGGCAGATTTCACGCAAGAACTCTTCAGTGGGATCTGCTGGACAAATGGTCCGGATCGCATCTTCAGATGCATCAGCGGATAACCCTATATCCAAGGACAAGGGTGTCTCTCCTGTGGTGATTACAGAGTGCTCATCTTCTAGAGGGCCGCAGATTCGGCATTCAGGATTGGATGCTCGTGACCACGGAGGCCAGCCTGAGAGGCTGGGGAGCAGTCACACAAGGAGTGTGATCAAGTCTGGAGAATTCTCTCCACATAAATATACTGGAGCTAAGAGCAAATTTATAATGCTCTAAGCTTAGCAAGACCTCTGCTTCAAGGTCAGCCGGTATTGATCCAGTGGGATAACATCACGGCAGTCGCCCACGTAAACAGAAAGGGCGGCACAAGAAGCAGGAGGGCAGTGGCAAAACTGCAAGGATTTTTCGCTAGGCGGAAAATCATGTGATAGCACTGTCAGCAGTGTTCATTCCGGGAGTGGACGACTGGGAAGCAGACTTCCTCAGCAGGCACGACCTCCACCCGGGAGAGTGGGAACTTCATCGGGAAGTTTTCCGCATGATTGTGAACCGTTGGGAAAGACCAAAGGTGGACATGATGGCGTCCCGCCCGAACAAAAAATGGGACAGGTATTGCGCCAGGTCACGAGACCTTCAGGTGATAGCTGTGGACGTCCTGGTAACACCGTGGGTGTAAGTCGGTGTATGTGTTCCCTCCTCTGCTTCTCATAACCAAGGTATTGAGAATTATAAGACCTAGAGGAGTAAGAACTATACTCGTGGCTCCGGATTGGCCAAGAGGGACTTGGTAACCGGAACTTCAAGAGATGCTCACAGAGGAATAATGGCCTCGGGAGCTAAGAAGGGATTTGCTTTCAGCAAGTACCATGTCTGTTCCAAGAGGAACCGTGGCATCGGCCTTTAAGAAAGGACCTGCTCCAGCAGGGACCTTGTCTGTTCAAAGACTTACCGCGACTGCGTTTGACGGCATGGAGGTTTGAACGCCGGATCCTAAGGGAAAAGGCATTCCGGAAGAGGTCATACCTACCCTGGTCAAAGCCAGGAAGGAGGTGACCGCACAACGTTATCACCACATGTGGTAAAAATATGTTGCGTGGGTGAGGCCAGGAAAGCCCCACAAAAAAATTTCAACTAGGTCGTTTTCTGCACTTCCTGCAAACAGGAGTGTCTATGAGCCTAAAATTGGTGTCCATTAAGGTTCAAGTTTCGGCCCTATAGATTTTCTTCCAGAAAGAATTGGCTTCAGTTCCTGAAGTCCAGACGTTTGTCAAGGGAGTATTGCATATACAGCCCTTGTGTGCCTCCAGTGGCACCGTGGGATCTCAACGTAGTGTTGGGATTCCTCAAATCATATTGGTTTGAACCACTCAAATCTGTGGATTTGAAATATCTCACATGGAAAGTGACCATGCTGTTGGCCCTGGCCTCGGCCAGGCGATTGTCAAAATTGGCGGCTTTGTCTTACAAAAGCCCATATTTGATTTTCCATTCGGACAGGGCAGAACTGCGGACTCGTCCCCAGTTTCTTCCTAAGGTGGTGTCAGCGTTTCACCTGAACCAACCTATTGTGGTGCCTGCGGCTACTAGGGACTTGGAGGACTCCAAGTTGCTAGACGTTGTCAGGGCCCTGAAAATATATATATATATATATATATATATATTATATATATATATATATATATATATATATATATATATATATATATATATATATATATATATATATATATATATATATATATATATATATATATATATATATATATATATATATATATATTATAATATAATTCCAGGACGGCTGGAGTCAGAAAGTCTGACTTGCTGTTTATATTGTAGGCACCCAAAAAGCTGGGTGCTCCTGCTTTTAAGCAGACTATTGCTCGTTGGATTTGTAGTACAATTCAGCTTGCACATTCTGTGGCAGGCCTGCCACAGCCAAAATCTGTAAATGCCCATTCCACAAGGAAGGTGGGCTCATCTTGGGCGGCTGCCCGAGGGGTCTCGGCTTTACAACTTTGCCGAGCAGCTACTTGGTCAGGGGCAAACACGTTTGCTAAATTCTACAAATTTGATACCCTGGCTGAGGAGGACCTGGAGTTCTCTCATTCGGTGCTGCAGAGTCATCCGCACTCTCCCGCCCGTTTGGGAGCTTTGGTATAATCCCCATGGTCCTGACGGAGTCCCCAGCATCCACTAGGACGTTAGAGAAAATAAGATTTTACTTACCGATATATCTATTTCTCATAGTCCGTAGTGGATGCTGGGCGCCCATCCCAAGTGCGGATTGTCTGCATTACTTGTACATAGTTATTGTTACAAAAAAATCGGGATATTATTGTTGTGAGCCATCTTTTTTAGAGGCTACTTCATTGTTATCATACTGTTAACTGGGTTAAAATCACGAGTTGTACGGTGTGATTGGTGTGGCTGGTTATGAGTCTTACCCGGGATTCAAGATCCTTCCTTATTGTGTACGCTCGTCCGGGCACAGTACCTAACTGAGGCTTGGAGGAGGGTCATAGGGGGAGGAGCCAGTACACACCATGTGATCCTAAAAGCTTGCTTTTGTGCCCTGTCTCCTGCGGAGCCGCTATTCCCCATGGTCCTGACGGAGTCCCCAGCATCCACTACGGACTATGAGAAATAGATTTATCGGTAAGTAAAATCTTATTTTCTCTTAGAATTAATTTTCAAGTGTATATAAAAGAGGTAGTATCACTATAGTTGATGTCATATCATTTTGAGAGAATATCTTGATGAGCATGAAAATACTAGGGACACTTTTAAAATAAATAGTGGTGTGTACTGTGGCATTAATTAAAAATCAATGTCATGGATATGTAATTTTCACATGTCTCTATTACGCCATTTTAACAAATATCCAGTTGTGCAACTGTCAGTTCTATTTAAGCTGTGAAGGAACCACAAGCCCCACACTTGCCTCAGTCTCCAAAGTTTTAGGTTGCTTACAAGTAGAGTTGCATGAATTGTCCATTTAAAGACCGAAGGGAAATAAACAATTAGTCAAAAGAAGTTTCTGCCTAATTGTGTGAAAGCGCTGCGGACGTAGTTTCGTAACTACCTTTGAGTCTGGTGTAGGAATGCATATGCTCTTTTGTGGGGTGATACTAACTTTGCTATTTCTTTAGCATGCTCAGACTTCAAAAGAGGCTTGCCTCCAGCGTGCTGCGCTGTGGTAAGAAAAAAGTATGGCTGGATCCAAATGAGACCAATGAGATTGCCAATGCCAACTCCCGTAAGTGTTATCCTAGGCACTGCATCCATTCTTGTCTGTTCCTTGTGACTGGACTCTCTGTAATCCTGCTTTTCTTACAGGTCAGCAAATCCGGAAGCTTGTCAAGGATGGTTTGATTATCCGCAAGCCAGTGACTGTCCACTCTCGTGCTCGTTGCCGTAAGAACACCCTTGCCCGTAGGAAGGGAAGACATATGGGCATCGGTGAGTTCTGTTCACATGACAGATTGGCATTGCTGACTTGAATTATTTGGGGGGAAAAATGACATAGCTATTCGTGTAGAATGGCTTCAAGTTACATGTGGAAGAATGCTCCACTTAAGCCATGTTGGGCCAAATAATAGTCACAGTTGAAGCTTGCTTGTTTGGGAAGACTTTATTAAGTTTCTCATATAGCGCAGCATATTCCGTTGCGCTTTACAATTAGAACAGTAACAGAACAAAACTGGGTAAAAACAGACAGACATAGAGGTAGGAAGATCATACTCGGAACCTACCAACACGATTTGGTCACATCTTAAACTGCAGCTAAGAAACTAATGAACCACCTGCTTTCTGCCGCAGCCAATAGACTATGGTACTTGTATTACCTGGAGACCATCCTAAGAGTGCATTTATCCACTGTATTATAACATACAAACACCTGGTCACCTTGTGTTGACTCAACATGGGTTCATGCCATAGCAATATAGCTTTGGCCTCAAAATGTGTATACAGATGGCTGTCTCTAGCCTCCCTATCTTCTCCCACACTCCTGAGTCGGCTAGGATTAGTCATCAGTGGGAAGAATGCAGATGAGAACAAATGCGCACTAGTGACTTCAAAAGTGGTAGGAGAGAAAAGGAAGAGGCCCTGCCTATGAGGGATTAGTTCCCTTATCCCAGTCTGTGAAACAAAATCAATCATGACTTTCATTTCCCTGCAGGTAAGAGAAAGGGTACTGCTAACGCTCGTATGCCTGAGAAGCTTTCATGGATGAGGAGGATGAGAATTCTTCGCCGTCTGCTCCGTCGTTACCGTGAGTCGAAGAAGATCGACAGGCATATGTAAGAACTTCAGTGATGAGAGTAATTTTGCCTTTTAAGCCATTGAGCATGAGATTTCAGAACAATGCTGTTAATTTTGAAAGCCTTCTTTTAAGGACAACTGATATTGATACATCGTGAATACATTCTGAATATTCTGGTACAGGTGTAAATGTTGAAAAGACTAGTCTAAAATGTGTGTAGGTATTTGTATAGTGTTCCTTCTAGGCTGTTTCAGCAGGATGCCGCACTGTGCACATTTTTAAAATATGAAAAAGCACCCTGGCCTTTTTCAGTGCACCCTGCAGCATCATAAATCACCCATTTGACTGTTAGTCTGTATACAGAGTGCATGTTACAAAGCAGTTGTCTACTCCCTGCCCACCTCTGAGATTGGAGCACAATTTCTATCCTTTATGAAATGGATGGCAGAGGGGAGACAGTAAATGGCATCACTGCTGTGGCTGCCTGCATAACACAGCACTCTGATAAAGAGGGAAAGAACAGGGTACGCAGTGAGCATGTACTGCTTACAGTATTTCCCTAGAAGAGCAGACTTTTTTTTTATTTTGTTCCTACATATATTTTAACCCTCTGCTTAACTTTTTCTGTTTTAGAACACAAGGGTTATAACATCAGCACTGGAGGAGACATTTATTTATATGCTACAGCCGATCGTTCAATACGACTGCACATATATTGTGTATATATACAGATGTTGTGCATTACGTGGGTGTCCTACATGTATGTAGGTGTATATGATGCACGAAGGGGAAAATATATGTATTAAATCTATAAACACTTACGCTATGCTTTGTGTGCAGAGCGTCACATCAAAAATGTGCCCTTAAAAATTAAAATATACCCTCAATGATCAGCACCCTGCCTTAAAAAAAAATCCTACAGTGATCACAATTTGTGTATATATAATTGTGTGTATAGTAGAAAACAATCTGATAATGGGACCCCATTCCTCAGAATTATGGTTACATTTTTGATTACCAGTCTTGTTCCCCCTTTAAAGGCAACCAGTCTGGTATTGCTGACTAAGAAATCAGATGTCATGTTTAAGATGAATAAGTACATCAAAATGTTTGCTACAGATATATTTGTGTAATGTGTATGTATGTAATAAGTGTGTGTGGTTAGTTGACTTATCTTGGGTGTGAATTGAGTCTTCAGCTACACAATGTTTCGGCTGCCACATGTGCATTTTCTGATGCTGCGTAAGGCCACCAGGTAGCCTGAAAGAAATTTGTGAGGCTTAGGGGTATATTCAATAAGAGTCTGGTCCATTCCGACATGCAGTTGTCGGAATGGACCCAACAACTCCTATTCAAAAGAGCGCCCAAATCCGACTCCGATTTGGCCGTTCCTTGTTTCCTGACCTGCTGCTGTCAGCGTCGCCGGAGGTGAGGGGGGACCGTCCACCTGGCTCCACCAAACGGGTCATCGCTTGCTGGAGCCAGGTGGACGCTGCCGCTGGGTCCCTGCTCCCCCGTCTCCTGCTCTCAGATCACTTATCTCAATCCGACTTTTTTTTTTTTTTTTTTTAAAGTCTGAGATTGTCGGAAACGGGGCTAAAACTTGTCTGGTTTGGCCCCGCTTCCGACAATGCACGCTGATCGGTGGCTGAAGCTGCCGATCAGTGTGCATTCCGACAAGTCTGGTTTCCGGACTTGTCGGAATAAATGGGGCAGTAATGAATAGGTCTGAACTCCTTCTGACCTAAAACTGTCGGAAGCTGCCGTCTGCCCGACAAGACGGCAGCTTCCGACAGTTATTGAATATACCCCTAAATATCAATAGTTAAGAAGTGTCTGCTAATGGCAGGCAACACCAGGCTGTCAAAGAAAAATGTTGCCAGGAGTCACAATGGGAGCTGCCACTGACTAGTGCCCAGATAAGCCAGAAGCTACTTTTACTCAAAGCTGTAGTCCTGTTAACTGAAAGTGCTCAACGTTAAATCATAAATATTTAGTGGCCTATCAGCAAGCTTCAGATTGTGAATTGGAGGTCAAGCTGCCTTATTTAGCATTCTTCCAATGGGTCTGTGACATGCCCCATCTTTGTGGCTGGCAAAGACTTTTATAGGCACCCGGGAGTAATGGACTCAATGCAAGCCACCGGGCAGGTACTAAATCTTAAGGAAAGCAAGGAGTTTGTGCCTGACATTTCACAGACCAGACCTGTTTGGATGTTCCAGGTCTCAAGTAAACTGCAGAGTCTTAATTCTCTTCCCATTGAGGATATGGAAAATGTGAATTGCAGTCTTGGGGGTTGACTCTCCCATAGTGCCACTATAATATCCCCACAATTCAATGGGGCCGATTAATTTGTTTCCTGCTCCCCCTGCTTGGAGTCTATCGCAATGGGTGTCTATCGGAGCTATTCAATTGTTGCTCCGATCACGTGCATTACCAGTTAAGGCGCCAGACCGCTCCAGGGTAACCTGTGTAAAGTGACTTTACCACAATGTTTTGCCTGATGACCGCATCAAGCTATTCAACTGTAGGTTTTTTGTTTTTTTTTATGTTGTGTGGGTGCACTAACCCATCTTTGTTAGAAAAACACATGTATCCAGGAATAGTTTGTGGCTGCGAAAACAGGTTAGTTATCGTGATTTGGCAGGTGAAGAGAAATCCTCAAACCTGCTGGCTGTTGGGGCTAATTGACTTAGCCCCTGGGGGACAAGTATTTATCTATATATGATCTATAATTAATTTTTAAATGAATGCAAATGCTATTCACATTACTACATTGCCTTGAGTGCTTGTAAGAACAGCCCTTGTGATCCTATCCCACTGTGGTGATCCCTATCCTGATATAATAATCCTGATTAAATTTATTCCCTCTGAAGCTTGGAGGCATCTCTGGCTGAATGTCTGTAAACTTGTGCATTTTGATGCCAGAATGTTTACTTGTTTAACACTTGAGCAACATCTTCTGTCCGCTGGAAGATGCCCATATTACATGCAACAGTGTTCATGTGCCCCTGTGGTCACATGGTTGCTGGGGAAACAGTCTACAACTGGGGCCTTTAACATGTGGCACTCCAACTGCTGTGGAACTTCACATCTCAGCATGCCCTGAAACAGGTTTGCTATTAAGGCATGCTTAAACTGTGGCAGGGCAGACTGATATCTGTAGTTTCAAGTCAGGATGAATTTTGAATACAGGTTGAGTCTCCCTTATCCAAAATGCTTGGGACCAGAGGTATTTTGGATATGGGATTTTTCCGTATTTTGGAATAATTGCATACCATAATGAGATCATGGTGATGGGACCTATATCTAAGCACAGAATGCATTTGTTACATATACACCATATACACACAGCCTGAAGGTAATTTTAGCCAATATTTTTTTTAACTTTGTGTATTAAACAAAGTGTGTACAGTCACACAATTCATTTATGTTTCATAAACACCTTATACACACAGCCTGAAGGTCATTTAATACAATATTTTTAATAGCTTTGTGTATTAAACAAAGTTTGTGTACATTGAGCCATCAGAAAACAAAGTTTTCACTATCTCACTCTCATTCAAAAAAGTCCGTATTTTGGAATATTCCGTATTTCGGAATATTTGGATATGGGATACTCAACCTGTACCTCTGATGTACAAGATTCCTCTACATCATAATGACTCCATGGGGACATGTAGATCTGTTTATGCATCACTTATATGCTGCATCTAATAAGTGACAATGTGTTTTCATTGTCTGATGTGCCTTATGCCAAAGTTAGTAGTTTGTACGTACTTCATCACGTGGTGTATGCTTGGTTTTCTTTAGTCAAATCACACAGTATCTGTCCTAAATGATAAATTATCCTTACTACTGAAGTGGAAAAATATAAATGTTTGGGGTTTCTCTTGCAAAATTGTCATAATCTTGGCAATAAAGGTGTTGCGTTTTATAAATGCCAAGTCAATGTACTGTAGATTAGTGTGTAGAACCCTTATTGTTTTGAATCTTGTTAGGCATATATGGCAATGTGTGTAAGCAGGTTGCCGTTTATGTACCTATATTCATATTACAAGGCAGTGTCTGAGCTAGTGGCTGCTAAGCTGTACACATGGTGAGACAAAGTTATGCAATGTCCAAAAGCTGTTCTTCATGGCTTCTTTTCTTGTTTTAGGTACCACAGTCTATATCTGAAGGTCAAGGGTAATGTGTTTAAGAACAAGCGTATTCTCATGGAGCACATCCACAAACTGAAGGCTGATAAAGCTCGCAAGAAGCTGTTGGCGTAAGTACCCACCTGTGGCTGACCTGGCTGACATTGTAGTGTTAAGGGAAGTCAGTGTTTAAAGTGTCAAAATTGTAAAAGAATTGGTGGAAAACTGAGAAACAGGACTTTACAGTACCAGTATCTTCAACAATTTGTTTTTCTCTTAGGTCTTTTGAGAGATACTATGATGAATTGAATATAAATTTATTGATTAATGATCTATATCAGCTTGATAGAGTAACAAAATTAATTTTGAGAGTAACCATATGACTTTAAAAAAACCTAAATGGATAAATATTAAACTTTAAAAAAAAATCCCTAAATGTACAGGAAAGATGTAGCAGGTGTGTTGATGGCCACAAATCTTATCTGTCCAGCTGTGGGATAATGGACTGGAGATATTCCCAATGGCCGGAGCAGTTACAGATTGGCTGACTTATTTTTATCAAGAAAAACTTGAATAGTGGCTGTCTGTAGCCCTGCTGCATCTTTTATTTTTAATATGTTTGTCACAACACTTGTGAATGGTACAGAAAATTATCAATAACAATCTACCCTTTTTAAATACTGCTTTAAGTCACATTGAAGTCAGTAAGTGCTAGAGACAGTTAAGGAATGAAGACTGTGTGGAAAGAACCATTAGCCAAGCAGAAACAATGTTTTAAAAGCTAAGTGACAAGTGTGGATCTTTAATAGAAGTACATTTATAAGGTAAAACCATATAACCCTAAGTTGGCTCTGCTAGAGAAGTCAAAGCAGCTGTTAGGAGAGTGTCAAACTCCAATGCTAAAGCATACAGGAACATAAATGAGTAACTGCTTGCTAGAGCAACACAAGTTTAATTTAAAAAGGGTAGATTGTTATTGATAATTTTCCTTAACTGTCTCTAGCACTTACTGACTTCAATGTGACTTAAAGCAGTATAACAACACTTTGACAGAATTTGTCTCTGCGGACTTGTCCTACATTTATATTGGCCATCTGTGATCACAATTGTCACAAGGAATGTAGGGGAGCTTGTGCTTCTAAATCCATCAGATGGTTATAGCACTACTCTTTCCTTAGCATGCCATGCTGGAGTCTCACTAGAGTGGTTATTTATCACTATTGAAAATTATACTGGACTCTAGACTGCTGCTGAAGAGATGCATTCATTTTGTTCCTTGTGTCATCAGAAATGTATCTTTAAGCCCATTCTGTGTGCTCAATCAGTGAAACAATGGTATATCAGTTGCATAATATGCCGCTCTCTATGTAGTGACCAGGCAGAAGCTCGCAGATCAAAGACAAAGGAGGCAAGGAAGCGCCGCGAGGAGAGACTCCAGGCCAAGAAGGAGGAGATCATCAAGACCCTCTCTAAGGAAGAAGAGTCCAGCAAGAAATAAATCCCTGCACCTTTTTATGTGTGTATATAGAGTACTGCTTTGTGCAAGCTCATTAAAACTTCCTCAACCTCCAATGTGTGTTCATCTGACTGACAAAATGTGGTAATTCCTGCTTTGATGTCTCAAATGCAGAATTGAGGTTTATGATCAATCTGATTAGTTACCATCTTCCCTGAGCTATATTTTAATAAGGAAAAAAGGTACTCTGGGAACCTTTGACCTGGTCCAGCTCTGGCTGCTGTATGAGAAAATACGGGATGTTTTATTGGGACAGGTACTCTATCCAACCTGGAGGCCACTACTATACTACAGAGCCTGTGGCACCTAGCCAGCTGCCACAGATCTGACGGATGCAGAAAGGTCATACTGATGATGAGCATACAGTGATTTGTACATGGGCTAATCTGGCAAGTTGTCTTGGATCACTGAGTGATCCGAAGACATCTCAGACGGCTGTCGTCCTGGTGCTCAGACAGGAAGTGAACTTAAGACGATCTCCACTGGCACTGACGAGGGTCTGCTTCCTCTCTCCCTACATAATTTGGTAGCCAGGCAGCAAAATCTGGGGTATTTGTCGAGCCCTGCGTTAAGGCTTTAACAATAGAAAAAAATGTTATGCTGACTGACATTCTGAATGTCAGCATTGTGTGCAACACTCTTGCAAATTGGTACTTAACCTACTCCAGTAGTCGCTATATGATGCTTGCCAAAAGAAGTTGAGAAGCACATTGTCTAGGGCAGGGGTAGGCAACCCTGGTCCTTAAGAGCTACCAACAGTTTGTCTTCCAGATCACCCAGCTGGAGGACATTTGTACTCTTTAGTCACACATTTTAAAAGATTTTCTCTAACGTCCTAGTGGATGCTGGGGACTCCGTCAGGACCATGGGGATAGCGGGCTCCGCAGGAGACAGGGCACATCTAAAAAAGCTTTTAGGTCACATGGTGTGTACTGGCTCCTCCCCCCATGACCCTCCTCCAAGCCTCAGTTAGGTTTTTGTGCCCGTCCGAGAAGGGTGCAATCTAGGTGGCTCTCTTAAAGAGCTGTTTAGAAAAGTTTTTTTTAGGTTTCATTCAGTGATTCCTGCTGGCAACAGGATCACTGCAACGAGGGACTTAGGGGAGAGATCTCCAACTCACCTGCGTGCAGGATGGATTGGGATCTTAGGCTACTGGACACTGAGCTCCAGAGGGAGTCGGAACACAGGTCAGCCTGGGGTTCGTCCCGGAGCCGCGCCGCCGATCCCCCTTACAGACGCTGAAGAAGACGGCAGAACGGAGGTCCGGAAACAGGCGGCAGAAGACTTCACAGTCTTCATGAAGGTAGCGCACAGCACTGCAGCTGTGCGCCATTGTTGTCACACGGCTCACTGACCTAGTCACGGAGGGTGCAGGGCGCTGCTGGGGGCGCCCTGGGCAGCAATATAAGTACCTTATTGGCAAAATAAATACATCACATATAGCCATTAAGGCTATATGTATGTATTTTAACCCAGGCCAGTTCTTAAAAACCGGGAGAAAAAACCCGCCGAAAAGGGGGCGGAGCTTATTCTCCTCAGCACACAGCGCCATTTTCCCTCACAGGAAGGCTCCCATGCTCTCCCCTGCACTGCACTACAGAAACAGGGTTAAAACAGAGAGGGGGGGCACTGATTTGGCGATATAAATATATATTAAATGCTATAAGGGAGGAACACTTTTATAAAGGTTGTCCCTGTATAATTATAGCATTTTGGTGTGTGCTGGCAAACTCTCCCTCTGTCTCCCCAAAGGGCTAGTGGGTCCTGTCCTCTATCAGAGCATTCCCTGTGTGGGTGCTGTATGTCGGTACGTGTGTGTCGACATGTATGAGAAAAATGTTGGTGAGGAGGCGGAGCAAATTGCCTGTAATGGTGATGTCACTCTCTAGGGAGTCGACGCCGGAATGGATGGCTTACTTGTGGAAGTACGTGATCATGTCAACACGCTGCGAGCCGGTTGACGACATGAGACGACCGGCAAACAAATTAGTACCTGTCCAGGCGTCTCAGACACCGTCAGGGGCTTGTAAAAACGCCCATTTACCTCACGGACACTGACTCCAGTGTCGACGGTGAAGAAACAAACGTATTTTCCTTTAGGGCCACACGTTACATGTTAAGGGCAATGAAGGAGGTGTTACATATTTCTGATACTACAAGTACCACAAATAAGGGTATTTTGTAGGGTGTGAATAAACTACTTGTAGTTTTGCCTGAATCAGATAAATTAAATGAAGCGTGTGATGATACGTGGGGTTCCTCCGATAGAAAGTTATGGGCGGTATACCCTTTCCCGCCAGAAGTAAGGGCGAGTTGGGAAACACACCTTAGGGTGGATAAGGCGCTCACACGCTTATAAAACAAGTGGCGTTACCGTCTCCAGATACGGCCGCCCTCAAGGAGCCAGCTGATAGGAAGCTGAAAAATAGCCTAAGAAGTATATACACACATACTGGTGTTATACTACGACCAGCAATCGCCTCAGACTGGATGTGCAGCGCTGAGGGGGCTTGGTCGGATTTCCTGACTGAAAATTTTGATACCCTTGACAGGGACAAGATTTTATTGTCTATAGAGCATTTTAAGGATGCATTTCTATATATGCGTGATGCGCAGAGGGATATTTGCATTCTGGCATCAAGAGTAAATGTGATGTCCATATCTGCCAGACGAAGACACGACAGTGGTCAGGTGAGGCAGATTCCAGACGGCACATGGAAGTATTGCCGTATAAAGGGGCGGTCCATCGGACCTGGTGGCCATGGCAACAGCTGAAAAATCCACCTTTTGTTCCCCGAGTCACATCTCAGCAGAAAAGGACACAGTCTTTTCAGTCTCAGTCCTTTCGTCCCCATACGGGCAGGCGGGCAAAGGCCAGTCATATCTGCCCAGGGGTAGAGGAACGGGAAGAAGACTGCAGCAAGCAGCCCATTCCCAGGAACAGAAGCCCTTCACAGCTTCTGCCAAGTCCGCAGCATGACGCTGGGGCAGTACAAGCGGACTCAGGTGCGGTAGGGGGTCATCTCAAGAGTTTCAGCACGCAGTGGGCTCACTCGCAAGGGGACTCCTGGATCCTACATGTAGTATCCCAGGTGTACATTGGAAATTCGAGACGTCTCCTCCTCACAAGTTCCGGAAGTCTGTTTTACCAACGTCTACCTCCGACAGGGAGGCAGTATTGGAAACAATTCACAGGCTGTATTCCCAGCAGGTGATAATCAAAGTACCCATCCTACAACAAGGGAGGGGGTATTATTCCACACTATATTGTGGTACTGAAGCCAAACGGCTCGGTGAGATCTGAAATATTTGAACACTTACATACAAGCGTTCAAATCAAGATGGAGTCACTCAGAGCAGTGATAGCGAACCAGGAAGAAGGGGACGAGATGGTGTCACTGGATATCAGGGACATTTACCTACATGTCCAAATTTGCCCTTCTCACCAAGGGTACTTCAGGTTCGTGGTACAGAACTGTCACTATCAGTTCAGACGCTGCCGTTTGGATTGTCCACGGCGCCCCGGGTCTTTACCAAGGTAATGGCCGAAATGATGATTCTTCTTAAAAGAAACTTGGACGCTTTCCTGATAAGGGCAAGGTCCAGAGAACAGTTGGAGGTCGGAGTAGCACTATCTTTAATAGTTCTACGACAGCACGAGTGGATTCTAAATATTCCAAAATCGTAGCTTTTCCGAGGACACGTCTACTGTTCCTAGGGATGATTCTGGACACAGTCCAGAAAAAGGTGTTTCTCCCAGAGGAGAAAGCCAGGGAGTTATCCGAGCTAATCGGGATCCTTCTAAAAACAGGAAAAGTGTCAATGCATCATTGCACAAGAGTCCTGGTAAAAATGGTGGCTTATTACGAAGCAATTCCATTCGGCAGATTTCACGCAAGAACTCTTCAGTGGGATCTGCTGGACAAATGGTCCGGATCGCATCTTCAGATGCATCAGCGGATAACCCTATATCCAAGGACAAGGGTGTCTCTCCTGTGGTGATTACAGAGTGCTCATCTTCTAGAGGGCCACAGATTCAGCATTCAGGAGTGGATGCTGGTGACCACGGAGGCCAGCCTGAGAGGCTGGGGAGCAGTCACACAGGGAAAAAATTTCCAGGAAAGTGTGATCAAGTCTGGAGAATTCTCTCCACATAGATGGAGCTAAGAGCAAAATTATAAGGCTCTAAACTTAGCAAGACCTCTGCTTCAAGGTCAGCCGGTATTGATCCAGTGGGATAACATCACGGCAGTCGCCCACGTAAACAGAAAGGGCGACACAAGAAGCTGGAGGGCAGTGAAAAAACTGCAAGGATTTTTCGCTAGGCGGAAAATCATGTGATAGCACTGTCAGCAGTGTTCTCTCCGGGAGTGGACGACTGGGAAGCAGACTTCCTCAGCAGGCATGACCTCCACCTGGGAGAGTGGGAACTTCATAGGGAAGTTTTTCCGCATGATTGTGAGCCATTGGCAAAGACCAAAGGTGGAAATGAGGGCGTCCCGCCCGAACAAAAAACGGGACAGGTATTGCGCCAGGTCATGACCTTCAGGCGATAGCTGTGGATGTCCTAGTAACACCGTGGGTGTAACAGTCGGTGTATGTGTTCCCTCCTCTGCTTCTCATAACCAAGGTATTGAGAATTATAAGACATAGAGGAGTATGAACTATACTCGTGACTCCGGATTGGCCAAGAGGGACTTGGTACCCGGAACTTCAAGAGATGCTCACAGAGGACTAAGGGCCTGGGGAGCTAAGAAGGGACTTGCTTCAGCAGGTACCATGTCTATTCCAAGACTTACCGCGGCTGCGTTTGACGGCATGGCGGTTGAATGCCGGATCCTGAAGGAAAAAGGCATTCCATAAGAGGTCATACCTACCCTGGTCAAAGCCAGGAAGGAGGTGACCGCACAACGTCATCACCACATGTGGTGAAAATATGTTGCGTGGGTGAGGCCAGGAAGGCCCCACGAAGAAAATTCAACTAGGTCGAATTCTACACTTCCTGAAAACAGGAGTGTTTTGAGCCTAAAATTGGGGTTCTTTAAGGTTTTAAGTTTCGGCCCTGTAGAATTTCTTCCGAAAAGAATTGACTTCAGTTCCTGAAGTCCAGATTGTCAAGGGAGTATTGCATATACACCCCTTTTTGTGCCTCTAGTGGCACCGTGGGATCTCAACATAGTGTTGGGATTCCTTAAAATCATATTGGTTTGAACCGCTCAAATCTGTGGATTTGAAATATATCACATGGAAAGTGAACAAGCTGTTGACCAATATCTCACATGGACAGTGACCATGCTGTTGGTCCTGGCCTCGGCCAGGCGATTGTCAGAATGGGCGGCTTTGTCTTACAAAAGCCCATATTTAAATTTCCATTCGGACAGGGCAGAACTGGGACTCGTCTCCAGTTTTCTTCCTAAGGGGGTGTCAGGTTTTTCACCTGAAACAACCTATTATGGTGCCTGCGGCTTCTAGGGACTTGGAGGACTCCAGGTTAATAGACGTTGTCAGGACCCTAAAAATATATATATATATATATATATATATATATATATATATAGTTTAGGACGGCTGGAGTCAGAAAGTCTGACTTGCTGTTTATATTGTATGCACCCAACAAGATGGGTGCTCCTGCGTCTAAACAGACGATTGCACGTTGGATCTGTAGCACAATCCAACTTGCACATTCTGTGGCAGGCGTGCCACAGCCTAAATCTGTAAAGGCCCACTCCACTAGGAAAGTGGGCGCATCTTGGGCGGCTGCCCGAGGGGTCTCGGCATTACAACTTTGCCGAGCAGCTACGTGGTCAGGGGAGAACACGTTTGTAAAAGTTTACAAATTTGTTACTCTGGCTAAAGAGGACCTGGAGTTCTCTCATTCGGTGCTGCAGAGTCATCCGCACTCTCCCGCCCGTTTGGGAGCTTTGGTATAATCCCCATGGTCCTGACGGAGTCCCCAGCATCCACTAGGACGTTAGAGAAAATAAGAATTTACTTACCGATAATTCTATTTCTCGTAGTCCGTAGTGGATGCTGGGCGCCCATCCCAAGTGCGGATTGTCTGCAATGCTTGTACATAGTTATTGTTACAAAAATCGGGTTATTCTTGTTGTGAGCCATCTTTTCAGAGGCTACTTCGTTTTGTTATCATACTGTTAACTGGGTTCAGATCACAAGTGGTACGGTGTGATTGGTGTGGCTGGTATGAGTCTTACCCGGGATTCAAGATCCTTCCTTATTGTGTACGCTCGTCCGGGCACAGTACCTAACTGAGGCTTGGAGGAGGGTCATGGGGGGAGGAGCCAGTACACACCATGTGATCTAAAAGCTTTTTTAGATGTGCCCTGTCTCCTGCGGAGCCCGCTATCCCCATGGTCCTGACGGAGTCCCCAGCATCCACTACGGACTACGAGAAATAGAATTATCGGTAAGTAAATTCTTATTATTTCACTTATGATTCTGTGAGGAGATCTGGAAAACATTAACTGCCTACCCCTGGCCTAGGGAAAGGGTGCCTGCTTTGTTTAAGAACAAATCCAAGAGGACGATACAGGTTGAGTATCCCATATCCAAATATTCCGAAATAAGGACTTTTTTTTAGTGAGAGTGAGATAGTGAAACCTTTGTTTGTTTTTTGATGGCTCAATGTACACAAACTTTGTTTAATACACAGTTATTAAAAATATTGTATTAAATGACCTTCAGGCTGTGTGTATAAGGTGTATATGAAACATAAATGAATTGTGTGAATGTAGACACACTTTGTTTAATGCACAAAGTTATAAAAAATATTGGCTAAAATGACCTGCAGGCTGTGTGTATATGGAACATAAATGCTTTCAGTGCTTAGATTTAGGTCCCAATACCATGATATCTCATTATGGTATGCAATTATTCCAAAATACGGAAAAATCCGATATCCAAAATACCTCTGGTCCCAAGCATTTTGGATAAGGGATACTCAACCTGTATCATGTTCTGGAAGGATAATTCCAGACATCAACATTTATTTACTGCTAATTGGAGTTATAGCTGGGCTAAACCACATACGCTATTTTCCTCTAGTTTTAAACCATGTATTTACAGTTTTTTATATAGCGCAGCAAATTCCATTGAGATTTACAATTGGAAATAATGATAAAACAACTGGGTAATAAGTCAGATACGAAGGCCTTGCTCGCAAGCTTACAATGTATAGGGAAATGGCACCTATCTTTGTGTATCCATGCCTATCTATTGCATAGCTATCCACCAGATTGCAAAGGTTCTTGGGCTGTATATATGGTCACACAGCAATGATGAACTGGGATCGGGATGAAGGGAAAGTGAATAAGAAGACGTGACGATGTGTGAAAACTGTGCAGAGTGGATGCAAGTTTATGAAAGTTATGTGGGTGGTTCTGGAATTTGATACACTTGCCTGAAGATATGAGTTTTCAGGGAATGCTTGAAGGTTTGGAGACTAGAGGAGAGTTATTGTGTGTGTGGTAGGGCATTCCACAGAGTTGGTGCAGCCCAAAGAAAGTCCTGCAGTCGTGAGTGAGAGCAAGTAATGAGTGTGGATGAGATGCAGACTTTGAAAAGCAAAGGTCGGGTTGGGAGATGTTGAGATAAGCGAAGTGATGTATGTCGGTGTAGTTTGGTTAATGGCCTTGTGTATGACTAAATATTTTATATAGAATACAGGTAATCAATGGAGGGACTGACAGTGGATCTGCAGACGAATGTCTAGCGAGTACGATTAGCCTCGCAGCTGCATTCAGAATGGATTGTAGTGGGGAGTCTTGTTATGGGAAGACCAGTTAGTCTATTGCATTAATCTATGTGTGAGATAATGAGAGCGTGGATTAGTTTGGTCGTATTTTGGATATGTTTTTCAGATGCATGTTACATGATTTTGAGACAGATTGAATGTGGGGAACAAAGGACAGATCAGAGATATCAGGTTCGTAACTGTGATTGGCCGGTAGAAATATAATGAACTGTTTTTGAAATATTATGTTTGAGGTGGCGAGATGTCAGCCAAGATTAAATGGCAGAAAGGCTTTCGGTGACACGGCCCAGTACAGATGGAGACCAATCTGGGGAGGATAGGTAGATTTGATACTGAAATCCAAAAGAGCAGATTAGTTTACCAAGAGATGAGGTATAGCATAGGACCTATGACTGAGCCTTGCGGTATTCCAACTGAAAGAGGTAGCGAAGAGGAGATATATTCAGAGAAGCGAATACTGAAGGAGCTCTTAGGTAGGACAGGAACTAAGAAAGGGCTATTTGTTTGAGACCTAGGGATTGTAGTATTTGTATGAAAAGAGAGGTCAAAAGCAGCAGATCTAGAAGAATAACTAGGGTATTCAATTATCCGCAAATTCGCGGCAATCGGGCGAATATTGCCGCGAAAACGCTCTGTTTCTCTGACGTCCTAGTGGATGCTGGGAACTCCGTAAGGACCATGGGGAATAGCGGCTCCGCAGGAGACTGGGCACAAAAGTAAAGCTTTAGGACTACCTGGTGTGCACTGGCTCCTCCCCCTATGACCCTCCTCCAAGCCTCAGTTAGATTTTTGTGCCCGGCCGAGAAGGGTGCACACTAGGGGCTCTCCTGAGCTTCTTAGTGAAAGTTTAGTTTTAGGTTTTTTATTTTCAGTGAGACCTGCTGGCAACAGGCTCACTGCATCGAGGGACTAAGGGGAGAAGAAGCGAACCTGCCTGCTTGCAGCCAGCTTGGGCTTCTTGGCTACTGGACACCATTAGCTCCAGAGGGACCGAACACAGGCCCAGCCTCGGAGTCCGGTCCCAGAGCCGCGCCGCCGCCCCCCTTACACAGCCAGAAGCAAGAAGAGGTCCGGAAAATCAGCGGCAGAAGACATCAGTCTTCACCAAGGTAGCGCACAGCACTGCAGCTGTGCGCCATTGCTCCATATACACACCTCACACTGCAGTCACTGAGGGTGCAGGGCGCTGGGGGGGGGGGGCGCCCTGAGCAGCAATAAAAACACCTTGGCTGGCAAACATACATCACATATAACCCCCAGGGCTATATGGATGTATTTTAACCCCTGCCAGAATCCATAAAAATGCGGGAGAAAAGTCAGCGAAAAAGGGGCGGAGCCTATCTCCTCAGCACACTGGCGCCATTTTCTCTCCGCTCCGTTGGAGGGAAGCTCCCTGGCTCTCCCCTGCAGTTACTACACTACAGAAAGGGGTTAAAAAAGAGAGGGGGGCACTAATTAGGCGCAGTATTAATAAAACAGCAGCTATAAGGGGAAAAACACTTCTATAAGGTTATCCCTGTGTGTATATATATATGTGTATATATATATATATATATATAGCGCTCTGGTGTGTGCTGGCATACTCTCCCTCTGTCTCTCCAAAGGGCTAGTGGGGTCCTGTCCTCTATCAGAGCATTCCCTGTGTGTCGGTACGATTGTCGACATGTATGAGGAGGAAAATGGTGTGGAGGCGGAGCAATTGCCTGTAATGGAGATGTCACCCCCTAGGGAGTCGACACCTGAGTGGCTGAGCTTATGGAGGGAATTACGTGACAGTGTCAGCTCTTTACAAAAGATTGATGACATGAGACAGCCGGCTACTCAGCCTGTGCCTGTCCAGGTGTCTCAAAAGCCATCAGGGGCTCTAAAACGCCCGTTACCTCAGATGGCAGATACAGACGCCGACACGGATACTGACTCCAGTGTCGACGATTAAGAGACGAATGTGACTTCCAGTAGGGCCACACGTTACATGATTGAGGCTATGGAAAATGTTTTACATATTTCTGATAATACCAGTACCACTAAAAAGGGTATTATGTTGGGTGAGAAAAAACTGCAGGTAGTTTTTCCTGCATCTGAGAAATTAAATGAAGTGTGTGATGATGCGTGGGTTTCCCCCGATAAAAACTGTTAATTCCTAAAAAGTTATTAGCATCATACCCCTTCCCGCCAGAGGATAGGGCACGTTGGGAAACACCCCCTAGGGTGGATAAAGCGCTCACACGCTTGTCTAAACAGGTGGCACTACCGTCCCTGGATACGGCCGCCCTTAAGGAACCTGCTGACAGAAAGCAGGAAAATATCCTAAAAATGTATATACACTCACACGGGTGTGATACTGCGACCAGCAATCGCCTCAGCCTGGATGTGCAGTGCTGGGGTGGCTTGGTCAGATTCCCTGACTGACAATATTGATACCCTAGATAGGGACAGTATATTACTGACTATAGAGCATTTAAAAGATGCATTTCTATATATGCGTGATGCACAGAGGGATATTTGCCGACTGGCATCAAGAGTAAGTGTGCTGTCCATTTCTGCCAGAAGAGGGTTATGGACAAGACAGTGGTCAGGTGATGCTGATTCCAAAAGGCATATGGAAGTATTGCCTTATAAAAGGGAGGAGTTATTTGGGGTAGGTCTAACAGACCTGGTGGCCACGGCAACGGCTGGGAAATCCACATTTTTACCCCAGGTAGCCTCTCAACATAAGAAGACGCCGTATTATCAGGCGCAGTCCTTTAGGCCCCATAAGGACAAGCGGGCAAAAGACTCCTCATTTCTGCCCCGTGGCAGAGGGAGAGGAAAAAGGCTGCAGCAGAAGCCATTCACAAGCTGTATTCCCAGCAGGTGATAATCAAGGTACCCCTCCTACAACAGGGAAAGGGGTATTATTCCACGCTGTTTGTGGTACCGAAGCCGGACGGCTCGGTGAGACTTATTTTAAATCTGAAATCCTTGAACACTTACATACAAAGGTTCAAATTCAAGATGGAGTCACTCAGAGCGGTGATTGCGAACCTGGAAGAAGGGGATTATATGGTGTCTCTGGACATCAAGGATGCTTATCTCCATGTCCCAATTTACCCTTCTCACCAAGGGTACCACAGGTTTGTGGTACAGAACTGTCACTATCAGTTTCAGACGCTGCCGTTTGGTTTCTCCACGGCACCCCGGGTCTTTACCAAAGTAATGGCCGAAATGATGATACTCCTTCGAAGGAAGGGAGTTTTAGTTATCCCTTACTTGGACGATCTCCTGATAAGGGCAAGATCCAGGGAACAGTTGGTAGTCGGGGTAGCACTATCTCAAGTAGTGTTGCGGCAGCACGGTTGGATTCTCAATATTCCAAAATCGCAGCTGATCCCGACGACACGTCTTCTATTCCTAGGGATGATCCTGGACACAGTCCAGAAAAAGGTGTTTCTCCCGGAGGAGAAAGCCAGGGAGTTATCCGAACTAGTCAGAAACCTCCTAAAACCAGGCCAAGTGTCAGTGCATCAGTGCACAAGGGTCCTGGGAAAAATGGTGGCTTCCTACGAAGCAATTCCATTCGGCAGATTCCACGCAAGAACTTTCCAGTGGGACCTGCTGGACAAATGGTCCGGATCGCATCTTCAGATGCATCAGCGGATAACCCTGTCACCAAAGACAAGGGTGTCTCTCCTGTGGTGGTTGCAGAGTGCTCATCTTCTAGAGGGCCGCAGATTCGGCATTCAGGACTGGGTCCTGGTGACCACGGATGCCAGCCTGCGAGGCTGGGGAGCAGTCACACAGGAAAGAAATTTCCAGGGCTTGTGGTCAAGCCTGGAGACATCACTTCACTTAAATATTTTGGAGCTAAGGGCCATTTACAATGCCCTAAGCCAAGCAAGACCTCTGCTTCAAGGCCAGCCGGTGCTGTTCCAGTCGGACAACATCACGGAAGTCGCCCACGTAAAAAGACAGGGCGGCACAAGAAGCAGGAGGGCAATGGCAGAAGCTGCAAGGATTTTTCGCTGGGCGGAAAATCATGTGATAGCATTGTCAGCAGTGTTCATTCCGGGAGTGGACAACTGGGAAGCAGACTTCCTCAGCAGGCACGACCTCCACCCGGGAGAGTGGGGACTTCACCCAGAAGTCTTCCACATGATTGTAAACCGTTGGGAAAAACCAAAGGTGGACATGATGGCGTCCCGCCTAAACAAAAAATTGGACAGGTATTGCTCCAGGTCAAGGGACCCTCAGGCAATAGCTGTGGACGCTCTGGTAACACCGTGGGTGTACCAGTCAGTGTATGTGTTCCCTCCTCTTCCTCTCATAACAAAAGTACTGAGAATTATAAGATGGAGGGGAGTAAGAACTATACTCGTGGCTCCGGATTGGCCAAGAAGGACTTGGTACCCGGAACTTCAAGAGATGCTCACGGAGGACCCGTGGCCTCTACCTCTAAGAAGGGACCTGCTCCAGCAAGGACCCTGTCTATTCCAAGACTTACCGCGGCTGCGTTTGACGGCAGGGCGGTTGAACGCCGGATCCTGAAGGAAAAAGGCATTCCGGATGAAGTCATCCCTACCCTGATCAAGCCAGGAAGGATGTAACCGCAAAGCATTATCACCGCATTTGGCGAAAATATGTTGCGTGGTGCGAGGCCAGTAAGGCCCCGATGGAGGAATTTCAACTAGGTCGATTCCTGCATTTCCTGTAAACAGGAGTGTCTATGGGCCTAAAATTGGGGTCCATTAAGGTTCAAATTTCGGCCCTGTCAGTTTTCTTCCAGAAAGAACTAGCTTCAGTTCCTGAAGTTCAGACGTTTGTAAAAGGGGTACTGCATATACAGCCTCCTTTTGTGCCTCCAGTGGCACTTTGGGATCTCAATGTAGTTTTGGGGTTCCTAAAGTCACATTGGTTTGAACCACTTGAATCTGTGGAGTTAAAATATCTCACATGGAAAGTGGTCATGTTGTTGGCCCTGGCCTCGGCCAGGCGCGTGTCAGAATTGGCGGGCTTTATCCTGTAAAAGCCCTTATCTGATCTTCCATTCAGACAGGGCGGAATTGAGGACTCGTCCTCATTTTCTCCCTAAGGTGGTTTCAGTGTTTCATCTGAACCAACCTATTGTGGTACCTGCGGCTACTAGTGACTTGGAGGACTCCAAGTTGTTGGACGTAGTCAGGGCCTTGAAAATATATGTTTCCAGGACGGCTGGAGTCAGAAAATCTGACTCGCTGTTTATCCTGTATGCACCCAACAAGCTGGGTGCTCCTGCTTCTAAGCAGACTATTGCTCGTTGGATTTGTAATACAATTCAGCTTGCACATTCTGTGGCAGGCCTGCCACAGCCAAAATCTGTAAAAGCCCATTCCACAAGGAAGGTGGGCTCATCTTGGGCGGCTGCCCGAGGGGTCTCGGCTTTACAACTTTGCCGAGCAGCTACTTGGTCAGGGAAAAACACGTTTGCTAAATTCTACAAATTTGATACCCTGGCTGAGGAGGACCTGGAGTTCTCTCATTCGGTGCTGCAGAGTCATCCGCTCTCTCCCGCCCGTTTGGGAGCTTTGGTATAATCCCCATGGTCCTTACGGAGTTCCCAGCATCCACTAGGACGTCAGAGAAAATAAGAATTTACTCACCGATAATTCTATTTCTCGTAGTCCATAGTGGATGCTGGGCGCCCATCCCAAGTGCGGATT
Organism: Pseudophryne corroboree; assembly: GCF_028390025.1. NCBI lineage: Eukaryota > Metazoa > Chordata > Amphibia > Anura > Myobatrachidae > Pseudophryne > Pseudophryne corroboree. Next base: position 347,271,563 of record NC_086446.1, read on the forward strand.
GTCTGCAATACTTGTACATAGTTATTGTTAACTAAATCGGGTTATTGTTGTGAGCCATCTATCCAGAGGCTCCTCTGTTATCATGCTGTTAACTGGGTTCAGATCACAAGTTGTACGGTGTGATTGGTGTGGCTGGTATGAGTCTTTCCTGGGATTCATAAATCCTTCCTTATTGTGTACGCTCGTCCGGGCACAGTATCCTAACTGAGGCTTGGAGGAGGGTCATAGGGGGAGGAGCCAGTGCACACCAGGTAGTCCTAAAGCTTTACTTTTGTGCCCAGTCTCCTGCGGAGCCGCTATTCCCCATGGTCCTTACGGAGTTCCCAGCATCCACTACGGACTACGAGAAATAGAATTATCGGTAAGTAAATTCTTATTTTTTTTACCTATTTAATTCCAAACGGGTTTCACCGGAAAATTCTTGCAGTGAAAAGTGCAAATGAAAATGGGGAAATCAGCCTGAACCCCAAAAAATGCTAAACTAACAGGAAAACAGAAGAGAAGTGTGTTAGAGATCACATTAGAGAGTTTTTGGGGACTTAAATTGTGTGAAATGGCTGTTATATGCATTTTTTTAAAAATGATAGAAAGCAAGTTTTTTTGAGCAAAATAAATGCTCTCATTAAATTTGGGGTACATGAAAATGGGTATAAGTATATATTTGGGTCATTTTAGGGTACTTTTAAAAAAAAAAGTGGAAACAGACCGATTACTCCCATCTGCAAGCCTAAAAACACCTGTCCCACTCATAAAGCACCCCAATATACCCGTCCCATACCTTGAACCCCAATTTCCATCACTTTGTACTTTTTCACCCCAAAAATGACGTCATTATTGGCCAATTAAAAATGATTAAAAACTTCAACGTGCCTAATTAGTCATTAAGGGGGGTGTCCCAGGAGTTCTGTACCATATCCAAACATTTTTACTTTAAAATAGTGACACTTCCCAACTTTTCACCTGCTCAGAGTAGGTGAAGTAAAATTAGTGAAAAAATGATCACCGATAAATTTTCCAGGAAAATTAAATAGGCTGTAATTGCGTTTCGCGGGAAAAGTCCATTTTTTTGTTTGAAAACCGGACTTTTCACGTGAAAAGTCCATTGTCGCTGCTAATTGAATATACCCCTAAGTGAGTAATGGCTTTTAGACTTTGCAGTAACCAAATCATTAACCAGTTTTGTCTCTGTGGAGTGTTGGGAACGGAAGCTTTTCTGAAGTGGGTCAAATAAGTTGTGCGAGTCGAGTGTAGGCAAATCTCAAGTATTTTAGAGAGGCAAGAGAGCAGAGAGATGGGGCGGTAGTTTGAGAGTTGGGGTCAGAATTTTGATTTTTCAAAATGGGAGTAATCACTGCATGCTTGAACAATGAAGGAAAAATACCAGTAGAGAGATTACGGATGTTAGGGAGGCATTTGATATGCCAGCTGTCAGGATCATGGTGCTCACCATACTGGCACCGGGATACAGACAACTATTCTCCCTCTTGAGGTGTCCATTACACCTTTTGGAGGGAGAATAAATAGTGCGTGTGGTCACTCCGCTGCCTGTATGCTGGTGGTCGGGATCCTAAGCGCCAGCATAACGTACTAGACCCGTTAGTTAAGGTAGGGATGAGCACTGAAGATAGAGCTTTTACTTATTTGTGGGGGTCAACCATTTTGTATAACGCTTTGATATTGGGTGTTTTGGATAAAATTACTTATATGTAACTAGATAATACACAAATGAAAAAAAGGTATGTAAACATACATATTTCTCTTACGTCCTAGAGGATGCTGGGGACTCTGTAAGGACCATGGGGTATAGACGGGCTCCGCAGGAGATAGGGCACCTAAAAAGAACTTTGACTATGGGTGTGCACTGGCTCCTCCCTCTATGCCCCTCCTCCAGACCTCAGTTAGATCTTGTGCCCAGAGGAGAATGGATGCACTGCAGAGAGCTCTCCAGAGTTTTCTGTGGAAAAAGAATTTTGTTAGGGTTTTTTTATTTTCAGGGAGTCCTGTTGGCAACAGGCTCCCTGCATCGTGGGATCGAGGAGAGAGAGAAGCAGAGCTGGCTTGTCAAGTTGGGCACTGCTTCTAAGGCTACTGGACACCATTAGCTCCAGAGGGAGTCGGAACACAGGTCTCACCTGGGGTTCGTCCCGGAGCCGCGGCGCCGTCCTCCTCCTCACAGATGCCGAAGATAGAAGCCGGATAGAGAAGGCAGAAGACATCAGATCTTCATGAGGTAAGGCTGCGCGCCATTGCTCCCGGTCACACACACAGAGCAGCACTGAAGGGTGCAGGGGGGAGGCGCCCTGGGCAGCAATAAACCTCACATTTTGGCACAAATACAGTTGGATTAGACTGCGGAGGCAGTAAATCTATGATCCCCCGCCATTTTGTTGAAAAATAACTGGGACCGAAGCCTGCCGCCGGGTGGGCGGGGCTTGATCCTCTGCACTAACCAGCGCCATTTTCTCCACAGAAGCTGCATGAGGAAAACGCTGGCTCCCTGGTCTCTCCCCTGCTGAACTCACAGGCTGGAAAAAAGAGGAGGGGGGCACATTAGCGACGCAGTGAGTGGGAATTGGCATAATATATATAAAAAAGCGCTATCTGGACATATTTTTTCCAGTGTTTTTAAGCGCTGGTGTGTGCTGGCATACTCTTTCTCTGTCTCTCCTTAGGACCTGGTTGGGGTTTTGTCCCCTTATAGGTTAATCCCTGTGTGTGTGTGTGTGTGTGTGTGTGTGTGTGTGGGGGGGGTGTCGGTACGTGTGTGTCGACATGTCTTAGGCAGAATGCTTCTCCAAGGAGTAGGTGGAGCAAATGAGTGGTGTGTCCCCGTCGGTTGTGCCGACTCCAGATTGGATGGACGTGGCATATGTTGAATGCAAGTGTGGCATCTTTACATAAAAGGCTTGATGAGGCTGATTTAGGGGGGACATCAGGGGGTCAATCCTCAGATTGGACCGACTCACAGGGCCCGTCGGGGTCTCAAAAGCGTCCCTTGACACAAGACACTACTACCGCCACTGATTCTGATTCCAGTGTCGACTAGGACGAAGTAAAATTGCACCCTAGGGTGACTAAAACCATTCAGTGTATGATTGTGGCAATAAGGGATGTGTTGCATATTGTGGATGAACCCTCGGTCCCTGACACAAGGGTACACATGTTTAAGGAAAAGAAACATATTATTAACTTTCCCACATCTCATGAATTAAATGAATTCTTTGGAAAAGCTTGGGAGACTCCGGATAAGAGACCGCAGATCCCCAAAAGAATTTATATGGCATACCCTTTCCCTAAGCAGGACAGGGAGATTTGGGAATCGCCCCCCACTGTGGACAAGGCCCTGACGCGCTTGTCAAAGAAAGTGGCGCTATCGTCTCCTGACACAGCGGCCCTTAAGGACCCTGCAGATCGCAGGCAAGAAACTACCTTAAAGTGTATTTATTCTCATACTGGTACTGTGCTAAGACCGACTATTGCGTCGGCATAGGTGTGTAGCGCAATTGCAGCTTGGACAGATGAGCTGACAGATCAATTTGATAATATGGATAAGGATACTATATTCCTAACTTTAGCCCATATTAAAGACGCAGTCTTATTTATGAGGGATGCTCAAAGGGACATTGGATTGCTAGCTTCTAGGGCCAATGCCATGTCTGTCTCAGCGAGAAGATCCTTATGGACTCGCCAATGGACGGGTGATGCGGATTCCAAGACACATATGGAAGTACTACCCTATAAGGGTGATGTATTGTTTGGGGATGGGCTGACGGACCTGGTTTCCACAGCTACAGCAGGTAAATCAAATTTTTTACCATATATTCCCCAACAGCAAAAGAAAGTAACACCCTATCAGATGCAGTCCTTTCGGTCGCACAAGTCCAAAAGAGGTCGGGGATCCTCTTTCCTCGCCAGAGGTAAGGGCAGAGGCAAGAGAGCACCTGCTTCGGCAGGTGCCCAGGAACAAAAGTCCTCCCCGGCTGCTCCAAAACCCACAGCATGACGCTGGGGCTCCCCTGAGGGAGTCCGCACCGGTGGGGGCACGTCTTCGACTTTTCAGTCAGGCCTGGGTCAGTTCGCTCCTGAATCCCTGGGTGTTGGAAATAGTTTCCCAGGGTTACAAATTGGAATTCGAGGAGGTGCCCCCGCTCCGATTTTTCAAATCGGCCCTACCAGCTTCCACATCAGAAAGGGATGTAGTGTTAGCTGCAATTCAAACGCTGTTTATACAGCAAGTGATAATCAAGGTTCCCCTGCACCAGCAGGGAAGAGGTTACTACTCAACCCTATTTGTGGTCCCGAAACCGGACGGTTCGGTCAGACCTATTTTGAATCTGAAATCCCTAAACCTGTACATAAAAAGATTCAAATTCAGAATGGAATCTCTCAGAGCGATAATAGCCAACATGGAGGAGGGGGAGTTTATGGTGTCTCTGGACATAAAGGATGCGTACCTTCATGTCCCCCATATATGCCCTCCATCAGGAATACCTGAGAGTCGCTGTACAGGATTGTCATTACCAATTACTCTCCACGGCCCCAAGGATTTTCACCAAGATAATGGTGGAAATGATGGTGGTCCTGCGCAAGCATGGAGTCGCAATTATCCCATACTTGGACGATCTCCTGATAAAAGCGAGATCAAGGGAGAAATTGCTGAGCAGTGTGGCGCTCTCTCTGAGAGTACTCCAGCAACACGGTTGGATTCTAAATCTACCGAAGTCACAGTTGATTCCGACAACTCGACTACCGTTACTAGGTATGATACTGGATACGGAACAAATGAAGGTCTTCCTCCCAATAGAGAAAGCCCAAGACATCCAGAACATGGTCAGAGACCTGCTAAAACCGAAAAGGGTGTCAGTTTACCAATGCACTCGAGTTCTGGGGAAAATGGTGGCGGCCTACGAGGCCATTCCCTTCGGAAGGTTCCATGCAAGGACTTTTCAATGGGACCTTCTGGACAAGTGGTCCGGGTCCCATCTGCACTTACATCGGAAAATAACTCTGTCCCCAGGGACCAGAGTGTCCCTCCTGTGGTGGTTGCAAAGTGCTCACCACCTGGAGGGTCGCGGATCGGAAATTCAGGATTGGATCCTGGTTACCACGGACGCGAGCCTCCGAGGATGGGGAGCGGTCACACAGGGAAAACATTTTCAGGGTCTTTGGTCAGACCAGGAGTCCTGTCTACACATGTTGGAACTCAGGGCCATTTACAACGGCCTTCGACAAGCGGAGAGTTTTCTTCTAAACCTACCGGTTCTGATTCAATCAGACAATGTCACAGCAGTGGCTCATGTGAACCGCCAAGGCGGGACAAGAAGCAGAGTCGCGATGGCGGAAGCCACAAGGATCCTTCGCTGGGCGGAAAATCACGTAAGCGCTCTGTCGGCTGTCTTCATTCCGGGAGTGGACAACTGGGAAGCAGACTTCCTCAGCAGACACGATCTCCATCCAGGAGAGTGGGGACTTCATCAAGAAGTCTTTGCAGACGTAACACGTCTTTGGGGAACTCCTCAAATAGACATGATGGCATCACGCCTCAACAAAAAACTTCGGAGGTATTGCGCCAGGTCTCGGGACCCTCAGGCAGTAGCAGTAGACGCTCTGGTAACACCGTGGGTATTCAAATCGGTCTACGTGTTTCCTCCTCTTCCTCTCATCACAAAAGTGTTGAGGATCATAAGACGAAGAAGAGTACAGACGATACTCGTTGTCCCAGACTGGCCTCGAAGGGCCTGGTACTCGGATCTACATGAGATGCTCACAGGAGATTCCTGGCCTCTTCCTCTGAGGGAAGACCTGTTGCAGCAGGGGCCTTGTGTATTTCAATACTTACCGCGGTTATGTTTGACGGCATGGCGGTTGAACGCCGAATCCTAGCGAAAAAGGGGATTCCGGAAGAGGTCATCCCTATTTTAATAAAGGCTAGGAAGGAGGTGACGGTAAAACATTATCACCGTATCTGGCGAAAGTAGGCGAATTGGCTTCTCTTCCAGAAGTCCAGACGTTTGTAAAGGGAGTGCTGCACATCCAGCCCCCTTTTGTGCCTCCAGTGGCACCATGGGACCTGAACGTGGTGTTGCAGTTCCTAAAATCACACTGGTTTGAGCCGCTTAACAAGGTTGAGTTGAAATTTCTTACCTGGAAGGTGGTCATGTTGTTGGCCTTAGCATCAGCAAGGCGAGTGTCAGAATTGGGGGCTTTGTCACACAAGAGCCCCTACTTGATTTTTTATGTGGATCGAGCTGAATTGAGGACACATCCGCAATTTTTGCCTAAAGTGGTTTCTTCGTTCCATATGAATCAACCTATTGTGGTGCCTGTGGCTACAAGTGACCTGGAGGATTCCAGATCCCTGGACGTAGTTGGGGCCTTAAAAATTTATGTAGCAAGGACGGCTAGAATTAGGAAAACAGAGGCTCTGTTTGTCCTGTATGCGGCCAATAAGATTGGCGCTCCTGCTTCGAAGCAGACTATTGCTCGCTGGATCTGTAATATGATTCAGCAGGCTCACTCTACGGCTGGATTGCCGGTACCAAATTCGGTTAAGGCCCATTCCACTAGGAAGGTGGGCTCTTCTTGGGCGGCTGCCCGAGGCGTCTCGGCATTACAACTTTGCCGAGCGGCGACTTGGTCGGGGTCAAACACTTTTGCTAAATTCTACAAGTTTGATACCCTGGCTGATGAGGACCTAGCATTTGCTCAGTCTGTGCTGCAGAGTCATACGCACTCTCCCTCCCGATTGGATGCTTTGGTATAAACGCCATTAAACCTACTGGTAAATCTATTTCTCCTAGTCCGTAGAGGATGCTGGGCGCCTGTCCCAGTGCGGAAACTCTGCAAGACTTGTACATAGTTGTTGCTTACATAAGGGTTATGTTACAGTTGACATCGGTTTTGGACCGTTACTGTCGTTTGTTCATACTGTTAACTGGTTATGTATGTTCCAGGTTACATGGTATGATTGGTGTGGGCTGGTATGAATCTTGCCCTTGGATTGCTAAATCCTGCCTTGTATTGTCCATCTCCTCTGGGCACAGTTCTCTAACTGAGGTCTGCTGGAGGAGGGGCATAGAGGGAGGAGCCAGTGCACACCCAAGTTCTTTTTAGGTGCCCTATCTCCTGCGGAGCCCGTCTATACCCCATGGTCCTTACGGAGTCCCCAGCATCCTCTACGGACTAGGAGAAATAGATTTACGGGTAGGTTTAAAATCTTATTTTCTCTATCATCCACTAAGATACTGGAACACTTCTAGACAGCTGGGGTGTGAAGTATGCAGACCGGAGGTGTGGCACAATCTAAATAATTTTATGCCCAGCTGACTCCTGCCCTAGTTCTTCAGTTTGAAAAATTGTGTTGGAGGTGCAGCAGAGAAAAGGAGCTCTTGCTCCATTAAGGATTTAAGTTTTATAAAATAATATTGCTAAAGTCAAGCCAACCTAACAAAGTCGCACGGAAGCTCAAAATGGCAAGAGAGACAAAGACCCTATCCGAAAGGGTCAACATCTCTCAGAAGATCCTATAGAGCAAGGCAGAGTGAGTACTATATTAAAGCCATTAGGGCTGAGAAGCGCTGAGCTACTATTCTTTCCCCTGCAGCAGGCGCAGAGAGGAACTATTCCCTTCTGTAGAACAGAGACAGTCACTTAGCTGTGGGTGCCCTTATACTTGGCGGTAGTGCTGATCGGAGGACGCAGGCTACGAGAGCAGAGAGGAGGTCTGGCTGCGGCTAGAGCAGAAGCTCTGGTGTGGACACTGGAAGCGCCGCTGATAGAAGTGAGAAGAGTGCCGCTGGGAGGCAGTCTGTGGCACGGTATTTCCACAACGGGGAGAACCGGTGAAGAGGTTACTTGGTGTGGGAGGCAGCAAATGGAGCAGGAAGCTTTGGGCTTGATGTATAGATGTGAATAGGATTTTTGAATTGCACCCATTTTGTGTTTGTTCCTGGCGTGCAGCTTGAGTGTGCTTTTACCGCTGAGGTTAGGAAGCAGGGGGGCCGGTCATTGAAGTGTGTGTACTAGTATGGCGCTATAAACAGTAATAGACTGCTGCTGTGATCTCTCTGAATAAAGATATTAAAGAATATGTTTTCTCATACGTCCTAGAGGATGCTGGGGTCCATATTAGTACCATGGGTATAGACTGGTCCACTAGGAGCCATTGGCACTTTAAAAGTTTGAGAGTGTGGGCTGGCTCCTCCCTCTATGACCCTCCTACCAGACTCAGTTTAGAAAATGTGCCCGGAGGAGCCGGTCACAGCTAGGGGAGCTCTCCAGAGTTTCCCTAGTAAAGTTTAGTTTTAGAGTTTATTATTTTACAAGGAGGCTGCTGGCAACAGCCTCCCTGCTTCGTGGGACTAAGGGGGGGGGGGGGGAGGGAGGGAGAGAGAGTAGTGTCTGCCCTGCGGGGTCTGAGCCACTATCTCCGCTGACAGGGCACTGAGCTCCTGAGGGGTTAGATCGTTCCCCGCCCAAGGGGATCGCTCACCCCAGCAGCATGCCGCCACCCCCTTACAGAGCTGCAGATTTGTGGCGAGTGAGTCACCGACCCCCCTAGCAAGCGGGGGGCCAGTGTGAAGATGGCGGCATCAGGGTAGGAGCGCAGAATTAACTGCACTCCGGAGGCTCAGCGGTACATAGTGCGGCGCTGTGAGGGGCGCCCTGAGCCAGTGCCTACACCGGTCACACAGCCTGTCGGGGTCCCCGGATCTCAGCCAGCATCAATCCTCAGGCCAGTATAAGCCTATGAAGAGCGGGAAGACGGCACCATTTTGGGGGCGGAGCTTCTCAGAGTGGACCCAGCAGCGTTCAGCGCCATTTTCCTGCCTGCACAACACTGTCAGTGAAGAGCAAGTCCCTCCACAGCAACTCCAGCTATCCATCACAGTACCAGGGGGTTGTAGAAGTGGGGGAAGGCTGCAAAACGACTGTATAACCTATTAAGGTGCACAGTCAGCACTGATAGGGAGTCTTCCTTTATATTAAAAATGCTGTGTGTGGGTTTGTATCTCTTGCCATTCTTGGGGGTGAAACTCTGTCTGCCTTCGTGTGTGTGTGTGTGTGTGTGTGTGTGTGTGTGTGTGTGTGTGTGTGTGTGGTGTCTCCATTAAGCAATGTCCAGGGACTCTGTGTCATATGCTGCAGAGGATATGTCCTCTCAGGATGATCCCATTCCATGTAATCAGGATTGCACTGGTTTAGCACAGATTCCAGCAAGGGAGCCTGAGTGGTTATCCTCTATCAAACCTATGATTTCTCAGATTTCAAATAGGGTTGCACAAAAATGAATCTGCAACTCAGGCTTTACAGAACTCTATGGCAGTATGGCCCAGTTCTGGTACATCAGGCCTCCCCGCTGTATATTCACATAAACGTGCTCTTGTACAGATCATGCAGGATGATACCGATTCTGATACTGCGGACGGTGACGGCGATGTGTTGCGCGGGGGGGGGGGGGCTGCATCGCTTGCAAAAGGGGTGCAGTTGATGATAGAGGCTATTAGGGATGTGTTGAATATTGCTGATACAACACCCGAGCAGGTTGAGGAGGCTTACTTCACTGAAAATAAGAATGCCTCGCTAACCTTCCCTGCGTCAAAGGAATTAAATGCTATATTTGAAAAGGCTTGGGAAAACCTGGATAAAAAATTCCAGATACCTAAAAGGGTTCTGATAGCTTTTCCTTTCCCGGTAAAGGATAGGAAAAAATGGGAAAACCCGCCTATTGTTGACGCGTCAGTATCCAGACTCTCAAAAAAGGTGGTTTTACCTGTTCCAGGATCTACCGCCTTGAAAGAGCCGGCTTATCGTATAATTGATAATACGCTCAAATCCATGTACTCTCCTTCTGGGGCAATCCTACGTCCCACTATTGCCATTGCTTGGATTGCCAAAGCTATAGTAAAGTGGTCAGGCACGTTACCTGAGGACTTGGATACTATGGAGAAATGTGATGTTGAATTGTTTTTACGTAACATTCAGCATTCAGCAGGATTTCTGGTAGAATCCATGAAAGACTTGGGTTCCATGGCTGCGGGGATTTCCTCCATGTCAGTATCAGCTCGTTGAGGACTGTAGTTGCGCCAGTGATCTGCCGACGTGGAATCCAGGAGGAGTGTAGAGACCCTACCCTACACAGGTCAGGCTCTCTTTGGGGATGCGTGGATCTCCACGGCTACGGCTGGTAAGTCACCCTTTCTTCCCTCAGCTACACCTGGTCAGAAGAAACCTTTTTCTTCAGTTACATCACAGCCCTTTTGGTCTTACAAGCACAGAAAGGCAAAGTCGTCCAACACTTTCTTTTGGGGAGGTCTGCCCAAGTTCAAGAAACCAGCGGCTGCAGGTTCCCAGGAACAGAAACCCTCTTCAGGTACACCAAAGTCCTCTGCATGATGGTGGACTGCACGCCCCGGAGGTGGGGCCAGTGGGAGCGAGACTCAGACATTACAGTCATGTCTGGGTGTCCTCCGGCCTGAACCCCTGGGTGCAAGATATTGTGTCCCAGGGTTACAGGCTAGAATTTCAAAATCTCCCTCCTCGCCGATTTTACAGATCTGGCATACAGGACTGTCCTGCATTAAGCCGTCCAGAACTTGGTGGAGGCACAGGTCATTGTGCCAGTACCACCTCACATGCAAAACAAAGGTTACTATTCGAACCTTTTCGTGGTACCGAAACCGGATGGTTCGGTCAGGCCCATTCTGAACTTAAAATCACTAAACCCCTTTCTGAGGGAGTTCAAGTTCAAAATGGAGTCCCTAAGGGCAGTGATATCAGGTCTGGAGGAGGGGGAATTCCTAGTATCCCTGGATATCAAGGATGCGTACCTCCACATTCCGATTTGGCTGCCGCGTCAAGCTTATCTTCGATTTGCACTGTTGGACTGTCATTTTCAGTTCCAGGCCCTCCCATTCAGTCTCTCCACAGCACCGAGGGTATTCACCATGGTGATGGCCGAAATGATGATTCTCCTCCGCAGACAGGGGGTGAACACTATTCCGTATCTGGACGATCTGCTGATAAAGGCATCGTCCATGGAGAAGCTGTTATGGTCCATAGCACTCACGACCCAGCTTCTCAGGAAACATGGTTGGATCCTGAATCTTCCAAAATCACATTTGGAACCAACCAAGAGGTTGTCCTTTCTGGGTATGATCCTCGACACGGAGGTGCAGAGGGTGTTTCATCAGTGCATTCGCCTTCTGGGGAAGATGGTGGCCTCTTTTACGAGGCTCTGCAGTACAGGAGGTTTCACGCTGTCCTTCCAACTGGATCTCCTGGACAAGTGGTCGGGTTCCCATCTACACATGCACCAGAGAATACATCTGTCGCCAAAGGCCAGGATTTCACTCCTCTGGTGGCTGCAATTACCTCACCTTCTGGAGGGCCGCAGGTTCGGGATTCAGGACTGGATCCTTCTAACCACGGATGCAAGTCTCTGGGGCTGAGGCGCAGTCACTCAAGGGGAAACCTTCCAAGGAAGGTGGTCAAGTCTAGAAGCCGGCCTGCCGATAAACATTCTGGAACTAAGAGCCGTCTACAACGGTCTTCTCCAAATGGCCCATCTTCTGAGAAATCAGGCCATTCAAGTGCAGTCGGATAATGCGACAACAGTGGCTTACATAAACCGACAGAGCGGAACGAAGAGCAGAGCTGCAATGGCAGAGGTAACAAGAATAATCCTCTGAGCAGAAAAGCACGCGTTGGCGCTGTCAGCAATCTTCATTCCGGGAGTAGACAACTGGGAAGCGGACTTCCTCAGCAGACACGATCTCCATCCAGGAGAGTGGTGTCTCCATCCGGAGGTGTTCAAGGAGATAACAGATCTTTGGGGGCGTACACCAGATCGACATGATGGCCTCTCATCTCAACAACAAGCTTCAGCAGTATTGTTCCAGGTCGAGGGACCCGCAAGCAGTGGCGATGGACGCCCTAGTCACTCCGTGGATGTTCCAGTCGGTATACGTGTTTCCTCCACTTCCACTCATCCCAAGAGTTCTCAAACTCGTAAGGAGATCAAAGGTTCAAGCGATCCTCATTGCTCCAGACTGGCCAAGAAGGGCTGGGTACGCGGATCTTCTGGATCTACTACAAGAAGAGCTGAGGCCTCTTCCTCTTCGGGAGGATCTGCTGCAGAAGGGGCCGTTCGCCTATCAAGTCTTACCGCGGCTATGTTTGACGGAATGGAAGTTGAACGCCTGATACTTGCTCGGAAGGGCATTCCGAACAAAGTTATTCCTAACCTGATACAGGCTAGGAAAGGAGTAACGTCTAAACATTACCATCGAATTTGGAAAAAATATGTATCTTGGTGTGAGTCCAAGAAATTTCCTGTGGTGGAGTTTCAACTGGGACGGTTTCTCCTCTTCCTACAAGCTGGTGTGGATATGGGCCTAAAGTTGAGATCTGTGACGGTCCAGATTCCGGCCCTATCTTTTTCCAAAAACAATTGGCTGCCCTCCCTGAGGTTCGGACCTTTTGAAGGGAGTTCTGCTCATCCAACCTTTGTACCGCCTACGGCGCCTTGGGACCTTAACGTGGTGTTGCAGTTCCTCCAATCAGACTGATTCGAGCCTCTACAGGAGGTTGAGGTCAGATTTATTACGTGGAAGGCTGTCACTTTGTTGGCCTTAGCTTCTGCTAGACGTGTGTCGGAGTTGGGGGCTTTGTCATGTAAAAGCCCATACTTGATCTTCCATGAAGACAGAGCTGAGCTTCGGACACGTCAGCAGTTTCTTTCGAAGGTTGTGTCGGCATTTCATATCAACCAACCTATTGTGGTGCCAGTGGCTACTGACTCCTCAATTTCATCAAAGTCCTTGGCTGTTGTAAGGGCTCTGAAGATATATGTGAAGAGGACTCCTCGTCACAGGAAATCGGACTCTGTTTGTCCTGTATGATCCCAAGAAAATTGGGTGTCCTACTTCTAAGCAGACGATCTCTCGCTGGATTAGGTTCACTAGCCAGCATGCGTATTCTACAGCAGCTTGCCGTGTCCTAAGTCTGTCAAGGCCCACTCTACACGTAAGGTGGGGTCTTCCTGGGCGGCTGCCTGGGGCGGTCTCGGTGTTATAACTTTGCGAGCTGCAACTTGGTCTGGATCGAACACGTTTGCAAAGTTCTACAAGTACAATACTTTGGCCTCTGATGATCTGAAGTTCAGTCAATCAGTTCTGCAGGCGCCTCCGCGCTCTCCCTCCCATTCTGAGAACTTTGGTACATCCCCATGGTACTAATGTGGACCCTAGCATCCTCTAGGACATAAGAGAAAATAGGATTTTGGTTACCTACCGGTAAATCCTTTTCTCGTAGTCCGTAGAGGATGCTGGGCACCCACCCAGCACTTCGTTTTCCTGCAATTGTTATCTGGTTCACTACAACTTTGCTTTTAGTTAAGTACTGTGTTGTTTACTTGGTAAGTAATGTTTTCAGCGGTTGCTGAGTTTTCAAGCTAAATTAGCTTGATGTGCCTTGTATGTGTGAGCTGGTATGAATCTCGCCACTATCTGTGTTAAATCCTCTCGAAGATGTCCGTCTCCTCGGGCACAGTTTCTAGACTGGAGGGGCATAGAGGGAGGAGCCAGCCCACACTATCAAACTCTTAAAGTGCCAATGGCTCCTGGTGGACCCGTCTCTACAATTTTACAAAGGAAAAGGGGGGGGGGGGATAGGAAAACTACTGCACTAGTACCGTATTCTAAATTGAACAATGAAGAAACCCCAACTTACAATTCATAACAATTCCTTGTCTTGTGTATCAACTGGGGGTGCTGCCACACATATATTGTTGCCAATATATATAGATAGGTTTGGAACAAAGAAGAAAAGATTGGTCTTAGGTGGCGCACTAATGCAAATGATTTTAAATTTAAAATATAACTTTTATTTCATATACTTAAAAAGCCTGTAACTGTGAAATATTAAAATGAATTAAAGGGCAAGTGAAAGACAAAGTGCAACCTGTGATTATTAAAAAACCACACACTACACCCACTATGCTGTGCAATGTCTCTATATAAAATACTTCAATTATTGTGTACAATGACCTCGATTATGAATATGTGTGCTTATCAGAGAAACAAAAGTTCCACCTAAGTGAACCACAATTCTGTCAATCAATTTAATATGATATGGGCTCCTTAAGTGTACTGTAACATGTATGTTATTAGACGTTAGATCTGATAGGGTAGACCGAATAAACTCAATATGTCCCAATTAGCTCCTTGCCTGTCAAAATTGTGACTACATCATCCTATGTTCCCACAATATTCGCTATACCACTATCCTTCTTGATACTAATTGATCTCTTTATATTAACACATAATGCTGTATCACCACTGATGAGCATCAATCAAATTTGTAGACAATTATATAAAAGTACAATATTGGTCAGCATTTTCAGACTCTGCTGTCAGTACTGTCCCATATGGTGCATTGTACTGTATTGTAGAGTGCTGTTCTTGTAATTTCCTTCTACAAATAACTATTGGCAGCTTGCCCAATCGTATAGATAATCTGGGGACAGAACTATTGTACCTGGCTAGCGTTCTCAGTCTCTGCTGTCAACGCTGCCTCATGCAATGCAATTGTACTGGTATAGCACACAATACGTAACTTTCAGTGCCCTCTTGTTAGTTGCTGTTGGCAAATTGCTTATTCAAACAGCGTGAATGTAATAAAAATTCCTCATGTGGCTAGCGTTCTTAATCTCGGTTGTCGACGCTGCCTAGTATAGCGCTATGTATCCATCTGGGCACAATAATTCTGGTTAAATCCCCTCTTGTTAATTACTGTTGGCAAGTAACCTGTTAATGCAACTTTATCTGGGAATACAGATCAAAAATTAATAAATTGTCAGTATTCTGCTCGATTTCTTATTAACAGTGAGAGTTGTCCTAGTAATTAGTAATGTGGGAGAGAAAAGGGTGTTTTAGTATCAGCGTGTTTTAGATCAGGTTCAGGAGCTATATGTAACATATGTAAGATCTGGTTTCCATCCATAATCAGGATCACAAAGATCTTCTTTGGGACAATTGTGAGTTCATCTTCTCATCTACAAACACTTAAAAAAAAACTAACAGAATTACCATTGCTTCTTAACCCTCTCACAATCCTTTCATTTCTTACAGCCCAAATCCATTTCTGCACCCACTTTATCTACGCTTTTGACTCATTTCATACCAAATCTACACCCATTGAGCCTACACTGCTTTTCTCACCTGCATTTCTGCAATTCTTCTGCTCTGATTCCCTTACACTCTCCTCTCCTACTTCCACTTTCCCTCAACCTATTTACCTACTTATCACTATGTCAAGGCTTTCTTATACTCCCCACATCACTCAGTGTCTACCTAATAATGTATCTTTATCCTTCCACCCTAGTCTCCTACACCTCCTCCTCTGTCTCCCCTCCATCCCTCTGTTTCCTTCCCCCTCCTTTCCTGTTACCCCACTTTCATTTACCTCTGCCCCATGGTCCTGCTACCCAACAACTCAGCCCTGCTCCCTTTCTCCATTCCCTGTCACCTCCCCATACCCTCATCCACATCACAGCAACCTCCCTCCCTGCCCACCTCCTGCAGTTTCCCCTCCCAGCTCAGGCACCCGCACCATCACTACTCTCTCATCATCCCTGCCCTCAAAGTTAATCTCACCTCATCGCTACAGCAACCCTGATAATCTCATTCACATCTCTTCCACAATCTCATACCCCCTATCCTGTGCCCTCTGGAATGCCAGATCTATTTGTAACAAACTGGTTCCCACTCATGACCTTTTCATTTCCAACTCCCTACACCTACTAGCCATTACTGAAACTTGGATTACGCCCTCTGACACTACTTCTCCTGCTGCTCTCTCTGCTGGGGGCCTCACATTCACACACACACACCCCGACCTGGGGGTCGCCATGGGGGTGGTGTTGGGGTCCTTTTACCTTCTAGTTACTCCTTCCAACTCATACCGCCAGAACCATCCCTTACATTCTCTACATTTGAGGTCCATGCCATACGCCTCTTCCAACCAGTCCATCTTAGAGTAGCTGTCATTTACCGCCCCCCTGGCACTGCTTCCAAATTCATCGACAACTTTGCTTCCTGGCTTCCTCACTTCCTCTCTTCTGACATTCCCTCCATTATCCTAGGCGATTTCAACATCCCTATTGACATCCCCACACAATCCCCTGCCCCTAAACTCCTTAACCTCACCTCTTCACTTGGTCTCTACCAGTGGACCTCCTCACCCTCCCATGTGAATGGGAGCTCACTGGATCTGGTCTTCACTCACCGCTGTGATATTTCTGATTTTTCCAACTCCCCATTTCCCCTCTCTGACCACCACCTGCTCTCCTTTAACCTATCTCTCTCGACTTCCCCATCTCTACCTCCTAAGGCTACCATCACTAAGCGTAACATTGAAGCTATTGACACCACATTCCTTTCCTCCCTGTTTGATTCACTTCTCTCTCCTATTCTCTCTCTCTCATACCCTGAACAAGCCACTTCCACATACAATGCATCCCTTACTTCTGCTCTTGACTCTGTTGCTCCACCAACCACTATTCATCCTCGCAAATTAACACCTCAACCCTGGCACACCAATGGTGGGTGCACGGTTGGAAAGGTTTCGGAATACCTGGGCCGAAACCTCACCAGAGGTCTGGATCAACAATTTCTTCGTCAGGGTCCACAGGTTATCCCAGACAATGGGATATGATGAAGCGACAGCGGATTTGCACCAATCGGTCAAAGCTTTCTGGCCTCCCAGCATGCAACGGGCCCGTCCGTATATCCCTGCCTCCTGGCTCAGGCAAACCAGTTTTTTGTTTGGTGCAGCAGGAGCCGGACCATGGTCAGGGGGCTGCTGGTTTTAGCAGTCCTAAGCTTTCTTATTTTATTTTTATAGTCTTACTAATTTTTTCTGAGCATTCTTTCTAAACAGCATCTTATACGTACCTTAGAAATAGTCGCTCCAACAACTCTCCGCTGGGTCGCGATAATGCTTACCCATGAGTACAGTGCTGTTTTGGCAGGCGTCTGTGTTGGATATACTAGCAGGTCCAGCAGACGTTACCAGGCTGTGGCCGGAGCATGGGGAGAAGGTAAGGCATCGGTTCTGCTTAGAAGGGCAACAGGCACAGCCGCACTGTTTTGGGAGGAGACTGCCAAACAGTCACTGACACGGCTGCAACCTTGGGTGCACCAGCGATAGGCCTTAGGGACCATAGGCTCCAGGAATAGTAAGAGGCCGTGATCCCTAGAGTTGATGTCAGCAGTGGGGAGTCAGACGATCTCCCCTCCCCCCAGTTCATGACCAGTTTGCTCCGAGTCTCCTGCCATGAACTGTTTTCCCGCTTTCGTCTCAGACGCTGTACATGAGGGGACCCAGTGGCAGCATAGGCGGCTGTGTGACTGGTGCGTCTGTGTTCACTATAGGTTCATGGAGCGACAGTGTACACTAGTAGCGTCTGGATCCACTCAGCGTTCGCTAACGTATTGATCGGTCCTGGAAGCGAGGTGAGTCTCCCTGTATCCCACTCTACTGAGTACGGGTAATACAGCACTAAGTCTCTATCTACCTTTTGAGTATAAATAGATAAGTGCCTATTGCATATGAGTCTGTATACATATACTGTTGTTTCTTTCGCAATGCGTTTGCATACGGTAGATCTGTTTAAACATGATTCAGTAATATGTTCTCCTACATACTTGAAATGTAGTTGATGATGTGCTCATATTGCTTATTATACTAATGTATAACATGTGACTGACTGCTAGTGTGATTGCTGACTTTACTATATTTCTGTCAGTTTTGTTTTATTCCGATCCTCAATGCTGGTGCATGGGTAGGGTCGGATTGTATATCACTTTAAAAAACTTAAAAGTGATTACAGCCACAAATTGTGTAGTACACTGTGGAAGTGTTGATTATTTATCATGTCTAAGAGCGGCAAAGGTGAAGAAGATACACTCACAGCAACACCAACACTCATATCATGTTTGTCTTGCAAAGCTGTGTTATCCTCTCAGGATCTGGTTCAGGATGGTTTGTGTGCAAATTGTTTTAGCTTTCACCAGGGGTTCTTGAAAAATACAAGGCAGTTTCAGGTGCTGGTTGATCTACCTTGGGCTATGTTTGAACAGACTTTATCCAGTATAGCTGAACGGATAATTCCTCCAACTCCTGTACCAGGGATAGGTTACACGATTAACCCTTACATGCAGCTTCCCACTTGTGTATCACTTCCAGCAGCAGCCTCTCAGAAGAAACAGGCTGATAAACTGGTGGTAAGTAAATCTTCATTCTGAGAAGTTCGATAGACTTCTTGGAAAACAGCCATTAACCCCTATTGCACACTGTAACTGAAGCCGCTGCTGTAATAAATACTCTGTCCCCAGTTAGCGTACACACGCCGGAATAGCCGTGCAGCTTACACTCAGTGCATACACACAGACCGACACGCTGAGAGCACGAGGCAGCTCTAGGTGTGGCAATTATACTATACAAACGCTCAACAGAAACTGAATGCGACACCAGTATTTGATTGTATGTTGTGGTCCAAAGCAGCAACAAGTAATAATATATTTGTAAAAGGGGGTTACAATAAGTTAAAATATAATGGTACAACACAATACAATTCAATCACAGAGAGAGAGTCACACCCAATGATACGTACGCTTTGTCGCTTGCGCCACCCGGATCCGGTCCCCAGCCGTCTGGCAAGACGACCTATGAGTCTTTTAAAAAGCAGAGAGAGAGTGACCGGCCCAGGTGCAAGGTTTATATACCCTTGCCCAAAATACAATACAATGGGGTTGTATGCTCTCCACTGATTGGTTGGAGGGATGGTCGATTACAGTACAGGAGAGGTCATTGGTCGGTTTGAAGAGATAGGCGATGCCTTGATCCAGGGGTGTGTAGCTCTGGATTCCAGCCGCATACCAAGTACATAATAAACACAAATATACCTTTAATCTGCCTTTGCGAATAACTATTCGCAACGACATGCGATCTTCTCCAAACCAACACCGGATTATTACTCATAATTATCCGAACACGTAGATACCATGCATGATGCTCTGATCAGTTACTGTCCCCTCGCATACTGTAAAGGTGTATAATTCCCTTGTTGTGCCTTGCAAATAAGTAAAAGTTGCATGAGGGGAAAGGGGAGTCTATGTGCAATGGGTGCATCAAGTTTGGGAAACATGCAATGTGTGACAGATATTTCCATGTTCATTAGGTTACCCTGTCATGCGATCTCTCAAAGCAACATGATCCTACACATGAAATGACCAACCATTCTCAAGATACACACACATATATATATATATATATATATATATATATACTAGGTGCTTCATCGCGCCCTACGGGCGCTCTTCACACCGTCACAAGGGGCTACGCCCCCTTAACCCTTGCATGCCTTTCTGGGGTTCAATATTTGTGTTATATGGAGTATCACCTGCATTCCTTTGTTAGTGGTTAAATATTGCACAATGAAAGGGTGTGCGATGGTGAAGGAGGCGCAGCCCCTTGCGACGGTGTGAACAGCACCTGCAGGCCACAATGTACAGAATGTAGCGGGTGCGGGGGGTACTGCGGATGGTGTCTGTAGATGCTGCGGATGGAGGGGGGCGGAAGTGGGGGTGGGGCCCGGATGGGGAAGGGTTGGGCGGTGCTGCGGGTGGGGGAGGGGCAGAGGAGTGGGTGATGCAGACGGGGGAGGGGTCCGGAGGCACTGCAGGTGGGGGAGGGGCAGGGGTCCATGGGTGGGGGAGGGGCAGGTGTGGGGATGTTGCAGATGGGTGAAGGGTTCCGGAGGTGCTGTGGGATGGGAAGGGGCGGGAGTGCCGCTGGTGGGGTAGGGGTCCGCAGGCGCCATGGGTAGGGGAGGGGCAAGTACGGGTGTTGCGGCGGATGGGGAAGGAGGTCCGGAGGTGCTGCAGGTGGTGGAGGGGCAGGTGCGGGGGTGCCATTGGTGGGGGAGGGGTGGGTGAGGATGGGACCGCGGATGGAGGAGGGTGTCTGCAGATGCTGCGGGTCGAGGGGGGCAGGTGTGGGGGAGACATATAAGGGGGGTGAATGTTGGAGGGGGCCTGGAGATTGCTGGGGGTGGTGAAGGGGCGGAGGAGTGGGAACCGCGGGTGGTGTAGGGGGTCTGGAGGCACAGCATGTGGGGGAGGGGTGGAGTGCCGCATGTGGTGGAGGGGAAGGTGCGGAGGTGTGGTGCATTGGGGAGAGGTCTGGAGGTGCTGCGGGTACTGTACCTGCCAAAAAGGTAGTTGGAGGGTATGCAGTAACAGGGCCAGGACAGGGGTGAGAGGGTCAGAACAGGGTTGACTGGGCCAGGACAGGGGTGACAGGGTCAGAACAGGGGTGACGGGGCCAGGACAGGGGTGACGGGGTCAGGACAGGGGTGACGGGGCCAGGACACTGGCGACGGGGCCAGGACAGAAATGACAGGGACAGGATAGGGGTGACAGGGTCAGTGTAGGGGCGGCAGGACCAGGACAGGGGTGACAGGGCCAGTATAGGGTTGACAGGGCAAGCACAGGGGTGACAGGGCCAGGATAGGGGTAGCAGGGCCAGCATAAGGGTGACAGGGCCAGGATAAGGGTGAAAGGGCCAGGATAAGGGTAAAAGGGCCAGGATAAGGGTGGCAGGTCAAGGCCAGGGGTGACAGGGACATGACAGAACACAGGGCACGGGAGAGATTGGTATTAGGGACAGAACAGTGGTGACAGACAGATGTGTCTTACCGGAGTCACTGCTGCTGGCTGCTGCTGTTCCACTCCAACCTGTTGGGATCTGCTTCTGGTGGAGACTTGGCATGGCTGACTCTCTCAGGCTGGAGTCCTGCTTCCTCTGCCCGTCCGCATCACTCCCCCCCCTCCCCCACTCCTCAGTCACACACCGCAGACCTCGCGCAGCTGCCAGGCACTGTGGTAAGGGGAGACTGGGAGTGACTGGTTAGCCCCCAGGAGATGCTGCGGCTGGAGGGAGGAGGGGGTCATAGCATGCACGTGGCGCGGACCTCACGGCTGCTGGGCACTATGGTAAGGGGAGACTGGGAGTGACTGGTTAGCTCCCAGGAGACGCTGCTGCTGGAGGGAGGAGGGGGTCAGAGCCTGCAAGCAGCGCGGACTTCTGCAGCGCTACCCGCCGGCTAAAGTGTGTGAAGAAGCTGGGCGCACCTCACTGCGGGCGGCAGTGCTGCAGCTAGCGGTGGGGTTGCCGGGGCTGGAGATAACAGAGGCAGTACGGAAAGTGCACAGCGGCTGGTGACCCACAAAACTGCAGCTAAGAAGCGTGGAGTGTGCCAGAAAGTGACGCTCCTCCCCGCCAGAGAGACCCTGCTGAGTATGCTGATGTGGGGGTCAAGTATGGCATACCCCCTCACACACCCCCATACCTCCCAAATGTCCCAATTTTCGTGGGACAGTCCCATTTTTGGGGGTCTGTCCCGCTGTCCCACCCGCGGGTCGCAGTGTCCTGCGGTGGGGGGGGGCAGTTGGAAAGCTCCTGTACTCGCTGTTCTGCTAAGCAGAGCAGCGGTGAATAGTGGAGACAGAGGGAGAGGGGGCATCAGGGGGTACGGATTAAGGGGGGGTTCCAGCAGCAGAGCCGGATTAAGGGGGGGGGGGGCAGGGGGTACGTACCGTTGGCCCCACAGTTTTAGGGTTCCCCCCGGCTCGAGTAGCTCTGTCCCAGCTCAGAAGCTCCCCCAGCAACAACGGCAGCATTGTGCTACAGTCAGCGCACGCTCTGTGGTGTTGCAGGGAGGCTGCAGTCTCCCTGCTCTCTTCTGCCTGTGCGGGTGTGTAGGGGGGAGCGACCACCTCCTCTGGATTTAGCCCTAGCTGAGGGGCCAAAATTCCATAAAAAAAAATAATATTATAAAAAAAAAAAAAAAAAATCCCGGAATTTGCATAAGGGGGCGTGGCCTCGAGGGGCGCGATTAGGCCACGCCCCCAACCCCACAGCAGGCACAGCAATGAGATAGGGCTCCCCTGTCTCAAGTACCCTGTGGCCCCCGGACTCATAATCAGCCCCTGGGGGCATGCCAGCAGCTCACAGAGCGCTGGGCATGCCCCCTCACTGACGAAAACGGGGGCCCTCCCGTGAAGCCACGCCCCTTTTTCACTGTGTGTGTGTGTGTGTGTGTGTGTGTGTGTGTGTGTGGTGTGCACCCCTGCCTGTGCCATGCCCACACTATCTGCTTCTGCAGCTGCTCCTAGTGTCCTATAGATATGGCCAGATCTGTGACTCATTTGACTAACTCCGCCCACTGTTGTGACTCCGCCCAGCGTTAGCAAATGAATCACAAAATCACAGATCTGGGCTATTATATATATATATATATATATATATATATATATATATATATATATATATATATATATATATAACAACAATCGAAAATCAGAGGCGGCACTCAGAGTCTTGTGAAGCAGTGAAAAAAACTTGTATTTGTGAGGTCAACGTTTCGGGGACCACCTCCCCGTCTTCAGGACAAACAAATAGTGAAAACAATGTGCAATAAATACCTACTTACCCCCCTCCTCTTTCTGATCTCCCCGCCAGCGTCCGCCGCGGACACGCCAGCCGCACTTCCGGTATAGTGTTCTGCTTGTTGCGTCAAAGCCGGAAGTGACGTGTCGATGTGGGCCGCGTGACCATGGCAACGCTGAAGGGGAAAGAGAAACAGAGAACACATAACTCTTTAATCAAAACAGACACCCGATCGCCAGTGCCTGCTTGCAATCAAGAGACTCCTCATTTTTAAATGCATCAATCACATTCCAATAAAAAGTGCTATTAAAACATCATAAAATTCATATACAAAATATGACTAAGGCCTAATATTAAAAATTACAATATAAAACATTGAAAAACATCCTTGTGTTCCCATTAACCCTTTTTATACCTACTATGTGACAATTAAACATATCATAAGACCTGCACTACCAACAAATACTTAATATTTGTTTGGAAGTCAGGATGGGTGCTTTGCTATACTGTGATGCTAAACTGAGCACCTAAATTCCTCTCTCCAGTGGTGTCTTAAAAATTAATTCACTTAATTGGGTACTAAGCTGCATGTTGGATCTATAGAATGGCTCGAACCTATGCTTCTTTTCTCATCTTCTATCTATTTTCTCCCTTCAGGTGACACGTATATGTATGGCTCCCTACCATTTCTACTTTGGAGGTGGAGCTCTACCCTAGCTTTCTACTTATTTCTGAATTCACACAAAATTAATCAGCCCTAGACTATCATTCAGACCTTTCGGCTTCAGAGTATTTAGCCTGTGGATCCATCTGGACTCCAATTGTAATAACTGTTGTCCTCGATTCCCACCTCTGGTCGATACTGGCACATGATCAATGATCCTGTGTTTGAATGTAGCCATGCCATGTCTGTTTTCCAAAAAGTGCCTGGCCACAGGCTGATCTCCACTGCCAGTGGCCAGCGCATTGCGTATTGCCTGCCTGTGCTGCGCCATTCTTGTCTTGAACTGGCACTCAGTTTTGCCAATGTAATAGCGCCCGCACGGGCATATAATGGCATAAATCACGAATTTGGTGCTGCACGTCAACGGCCACCTAATGGGGAACTTCTTCCCTGTATAAGGATGTGCTATGTGATCTCCAGGTGACATATGGGAACAGGTGGTGCAACCTGTGCATTTGTAACACCCATTTTTAAGTGATAAAAAATTCGTGGCTGGGGATGCTTTAAGTTTGGACATATCTGTTTTTACAACGATGTCCCTGATGCTTTTGCCTCTTTTGTGGCTAGGCATCAACCTTTTGTCTTTAAAGATTTTTAAATCTGGATCGGACGTGACAATAGGCCAAAACTTCCGTACCTTCTGTTTAATGGCACTACTCCTGGTGGTAAATTCATTAACCCATGGGATGACATTCGTCATATCCCTAACTGCCGCTGGTTGCAGTAATTCTTCTCTCTTTTTACCTAGGGCTTTTGCCTTAGCTGCCTGTAATAGTTTTCTAGGGTACCCCCTTTGCAGAAATCTTTGTTCCATCTCATCCAGTTGGGCTAGCCTCAATTTATTATCGCTATTTACTCTGCAGACCCGTAGGAACTGGGAATAGGGGAGCCCCTTGATTGTCGCTGGGGGATGAAAACTATCATGTCTTAACATGGTATTTCGGTCTGTCGGTTTCTTATACAGACTCGTGTTTATCTGCTTATCCTGGATTCTAATGTGTATATCCAAGAAACAGATCTCTATCATACTGCATGCAACTGTAAATTTAATGGGGCTAGTTGTGGAGTTGTGTGTCTCCACCAGTTTACTCAATGCTTGCTCTGTACCTCTCCAAAAGAGTAATAGATCATCTATATATCTATAATAAACAAAGAGGCACACTGCCACCGCCTTGTCAGCAAAGAAAAGATTTCGCTCCACCTCCCACATATACGAGTTTGCGAACGAGGGTGCCACGGATGACCCCATGGCACACCCCGTTCGTTGTCTGTAGTATGCCCCATCAAAGATGAAATAATTGTGGGTTAAAGTAAACTCCAACAACTGAATGAAAAACTCTACATCTGGTCCTACATAATGTGTGTTGCCTGTTATCAACTGCCTCACTGCCTGTAGACCCTGCGTGTGAGGTATACAGGTATAGAGGCTTGTGACATCTAAAGTGGCCAGTATAACGTCTGTTGGCACTTCCTTAATGGACTGGAACTTTCTCAGAAGCATGCTGGAGTCTTTCAAGTGGGAGACCGTGTGTTGGATGCAAGGCTGTAAATATGTGTCAAGGTATACCGCTGCAGGCTCGCACAGAGACCCCCGGGCCGATATAATCGGTCTCCCCGGAGGCTTCTGTGCGTCCTTGTGTATCTTGGGAATTGGATATCCAGTCACGCCTATTTTTTATACAATTCCCAAGATACACAAGGACGCACAGAAGCCTCCGGGGAGACCGATTATATCGGCCCGGGGGTCTCTGTGCGAGCCTGCAGCGGTATACCTTGACACATATTTACAGCCCTGCATCCAACACACGGTCTCCCACTTGAAAGACTCCAGCATGCTTCTGAGAAAGTTCCAGTCCATTAAGGAAGTGCCAACAGACGTTATACTGGCCACTTTAGATGTCACAAGCCTCTATACCTGTATACCTCACACGCAGGGTCTACAGGCAGTGAGGCAGTTGATAACAGGCAACACACATTATGTAGGACCAGATGTAGAGTTTTTCATTCAGTTGTTGGAGTTTACTTTAACCCACAATTATTTCATCTTTGATGGGGCATACTACAGACAACGAACGGGGTGTGCCATGGGGTCATCCGTGGCACCCTCGTTCGCAAACTCGTATATGTGGGAGGTGGAGCGAAATCTTTTCTTTGCTGACAAGGCGGTGGCAGTGTGCCTCTTTGTTTATTATAGATATATAGATGATCTATTACTCTTTTGGAGAGGTACAGAGCAAGCATTGAGTAAACTGGTGGAGACACACAACTCCACAACTAGCCCCATTAAGTTTACAGTTGCATGCAGTATGATAGAGATCTGTTTCTTGGATATACACATTAGAATCCAGGATAAGCAGATAAACACGAGTCTGTATAAGAAACCGACAGACCGAAATACCATGTTAAGACATGATAGTTTTCATCCCCCAGCGACAATCAAGGGGCTCCCCTATTCCCAGTTCCTACGGGTCTGCAGAGTAAATAGCGATAATAAATTGAGGCTAGCCCAACTGGATGAGATGGAACAAAGATTTCTGCAAAGGGGGTACCCTAGAAAACTATTACAGGCAGCTAAGGCAAAAGCCCTAGGTAAAAAGAGAGAAGAATTACTGCAACCAGCGGCAGTTAGGGATATGACGAATGTCATCCCATGGGTTAATGAATTTACCACCAGGAGTAGTGCCATTAAACAGAAGGTACGGAAGTTTTGGCCTATTGTCACGTCCGATCCAGATTTAAAAATCTTTAAAGACAAAAGGTTGATGCCTAGCCACAAAAGAGGCAAAAGCATCAGGGACATCGTTGTAAAAACAGATATGTCCAAACTTAAAGCATCCCCAGCCACGAATTTTTTATCACGTAAAAATGGGTGTTACAAATGCACAGGTTGCACCACCTGTTCCCATATGTCACCTGGAGATCACATAGCACATCCTTATACAGGGAAGAAGTTCCCCATTAGGTGGCCGTTGACGTGCAGCACCAAATTCGTGATTTATGCCATTATATGCCCGTGCGGGCGCTATTACATTGGCAAAACTGAGTGCCAGTTCAAGACAAGAATGGCGCAGCACAGGCAGGCAATACGCAATGCGCTGGCCACTGGCAGTGGAGATCAGCCTGTGGCCAGGCACTTTTTGGAAAACAGACATGGCATGGCTACATTCAAACACAGGATCATTGATCATGTGCCAGTATCGACCAGAGGTGGGAATCGAGGACAACAGTTATTACAATTGGAGTCCAGATGGATCCACAGGCTAAATACTCTGAAGCCGAAAGGTCTGAATGATAGTCTAGGGCTGATTAATTTTGTGTGAATTCAGAAATAAGTAGAAAGCTAGGGTAGAGCTCCACCTCCAAAGTAGAAATGGTAGGGAGCCATACATATACGTGTCACCTGAAGGGAGAAAATAGATAGAAGATGAGAAAAGAAGCATAGGTTCGAGCCATTCTATAGATCCAACATGCAGCTTAGTACCCAATTAAGTGAATGAATTTTTAAGACACCACTGGAGAGAGGAATTTAGGTGCTCAGTTTAGCATCACAGTATAGCAAAGCACCCATCCTGACTTCCAAACAAATATTAAGTATTTGTTGGTAGTGCAGGTCTTATGATATGTTTAATTGTCACATAGTAGGTATAAAAAGGGTTAATGGGAACACAAGGATGTTTTTCAATGTTTTATATTGTAATTTTTAATATTAGGCCTTAGTCATATTTTGTATATGAATTTTATGATGTTTTAATAGCACTTTTTATTGGAATGTGATTGATGCATTTAAAAATGAGGAGTCTCTTGATTGCAAGCAGGCACTGGCGATCGGGTGTCTGTTTTGATTAAAGAGTTATGTGTTCTCTGTTTCTCTTTCCCCTTCAGCGTTGCCATGGTCACGCGGCCCACATCGACACGTCACTTCCGGCTTTGACGCAACAAGCAGAACACTATACCGGAAGTGCGGCTGGCGTGTCCGCGGCGGACGCTGGCGGGGAGATCAGAAAGAGGAGGGGGGTAAGTAGGTATTTATTGCACATTGTTTTCACTATTTGTTTGTCCTGAAGACGGGGAGGTGGTCCCCGAAACGTTGACCTCACAAATACAAGTTTTTTTCACTGCTTCACAAGACTCTGAGTGCCGCCTCTGATTTTCGATTGTTGTTGCATGTCAGGGAGAGGATCCCTGGGGAGGGCACCAGAGCAGGATACACCCTACGGGGGAGGACTGGAGTGCCAGAGAACATTTGGAATATATATATATATATAATTCCAAGAGTTTTGGCTATAAATGTTACACCTCTGATCCATGTAAGTTGTCAGATGCTAGTGATCTGTATCAGCAAGGCCTGTGCTCTTTGTATAGTATATTTGTCTCCTATTGTCCTGGTTTCCATTAAACAATGACAGTTTGGTTTGTGTGTATCTTTCTTCACAGACCAGGGGGTCTGTTCAAACATTGGAATACCAAGACATTGTGTTGGAAGGATGTGCATGTTTGGTTAGATTAGTGTGTGTGTGAACAGTGACTCGACACAGGCTGGGCACTGTGGCATGTCTCTGCATTAATAGTAAGAATCTTTCTGTAATTGCTCATACCACGCCCGTACGCGCACTCCCGTGGGAGGCGATTGTACGCAGTTTGCGAGTATGCTGCACGCACGCCAGACTAAGTACATATATGGATGCCATCTGTGTGGTGTTTGCATGTGGTGTGTGTATTGCAATATTTTCCGACTTCGACAATTCTCACAGGCTACACATGGTACAGATGAGGATTCATCGGAGGATGAAAGCTCATACGAAGAGGAGGAGGAAGGTCTCGGCTCAGTGGATATAGCTGAGTTAATTAAAGCAATGAAAGCCATTCTATCCTTAGAGGATTCAGCAGAGCCTGTGTTAAAAACCACAACGTCCCAAAACAGTTAAGGCTGAGTTTCCAGGGTCAGATCAGCTGACGGAAATCATGGAAGAGGCTTGGGCTACGCCTAATAAGTTTAGAATTCCTAAGAAATGGAATTCCAATTGTCCTGTTCCAGCTGGGGATTCTTTAAAAAGGGCTCCTAAATTAGATACACATGTGATTCGGTTAGTGCGAAAATCTACATTACCTTTGACTTCAACATCATTAAATGATGTCACGGATAGGAGAGTGGATGGTTTTCTAAAAAATATTTTTTCCCTGTCTGGGGCAGTCATAAGGCCAGCCATGGCTTCAGCTTGAATAGCAAAGGCAGTGGCTGCCTGGGCTGATTCATTGGAGGGGGATTTTTCAATATCATCTAGAGAGCAAAAATCCCATATAGTACATATAAAACAGGCTGCAATGTTCTTGGAAGAAGCAGCATTGGATATGGGTACTATTTTCTCCAGGGTATCAGCTTCAACAATAGCTGCTCGTAGAGCAGTTTGGCTACGTACGTGGAAAGCGGATTCAGAATCTAAGAAGGTTTTGGAATCTAAACCCTTTTCTGGAGATATTCTTTTTGGTAAAGGATTGACAGATATTTTGGAGTCAGAAGTATACTCCATGAAGGTCAAGTTTCCTTCCACATACAATTTCAAACCTAAAGTTCCGGCCTTTCGGACCCAAGGAAAAGCTAAAGGCAAAAGTGATAGCAGGCAGTCCCAATACAACAAGTCTGGTAAGACTAAAAAGCATTGGGCTACCAGAGGACCGGTTGGTAAAACAGATGATAAACCATCAGCCTGATGGTGCGAGCCTCCACCTGGGGGACCCCACGGTGGGGGGCCGACTTCTTCAGTTGGCACAGATCTGGCAGCAGTCTACAACAGATGCCTGGGTGCAGGAAACGGTATCTCTAGGTTATGCTTTTGCCTTCAAGAAGTACCCTCCTCAAAGGTTTTTTGTACCAGCCCCTCTCGGGTAGAGACGAAGGCCAGGGCTTTGCAAGAGGCAGTTCAGAAATTGCTTCAGTCAGGAGTAGTCATTCCAGTTCCTCCTGCACAATGAGGACATGGTTTTTACTCCAACCTGTTTTTAGTTCAGGAGCCAAATGGGTCATTTCGGCCCATTCCCAAACTGCTGAACAAATACATTTGGGTACCTCGGTTTCACATGGAGACCTTACGTTCCATCACTTTGGCCATGAAGCCAGGGGATTATATGGTATCCCTGGATATACAGGATGCTTACCTACAAGTTCACCATCAGTGCTATCTCAGGTTTGCTATCCTCCAACAGCATTTTCAGTTCCAGGCCCTACCTTTTGGGTTAGCCACAGCCCCCCCCCCCCCAGAGTATTTACCAAGATTATGGTGGTAATGGCAGCTTATCTCCGACAGCAGGGGATAAGAATTTTCCATACCTCTTCGATCTTCTAATCCTGGCACAGTCACAGGAATTGCTCCAATGTCATCTGCAACAGATAATAATGTGTCTGCAGAAACACGGGTGGCTCATAAATTGGGCAAAATAGTCTCTGATTCTGTCACAGCGGATTACTCACTTGGAGGCTGTACTGGATTCAAGTCTTCAGAGAGTAATGTTACCTCTGAACAAGATATCCAAGGTTCAGTCAAGGATTCAGGACTTGCTACATAGTCAAAAGGTATCCATTCATGCAGCCATGCATGTGATGGGTTTGATGGTGTCAACATTCGACATGGTGGAGTATGCACAATTCCACTCAAGGCCTCTGCAGCGTCTGATTCTTGCCAAATGGAATGGGCTGCATCAGATGATAAAAACACAGACTATGGTTCTTACGATAGAAGTCAGAAGGTCATTAGCCTGGTGGCTACAGACATCCCATCTGGACAAAGGGAGACCCTTGTGGATATCAGACTGGGAAATTCTGACAACGGATGCCAGTCTTCAGGGCTGGGGAGCAGTGTCAGGAAGGTTGTGTTTCGAGGAGGAATGGACCAAGGTAGATGGTTGCCTGCCAATAAATATATTGGAACCTCGGGCCATATACATTGTACTGATTCAGGCAAAGGACATTCTTCGGGGAAAACTGGTCCAGATCCACTCGGACAATGCAACGGCAGTAGCGTACCTCAACCATCTGGGAGGAACTCGCAGCCGAAAAGTGATGAAGGAGGTAAATCACATGCTAAAGTGGGCAGAACTTCATCTTCCAGCCTTGTCCGCAGTATTCGTTTCGGGAGTCCCAAACTGGGAAGCGGACTTTCTTAGTCGACACTCCATTCGGTCCCGTCTGAACAACAAAGTGCTCGCATATGGGTCAAGAACAAAGGATCCCAGAGCGATCTCTGTGGATGCCCTGTCGGTGAGATGGGACTTTCATCTGGCTTATGTGTTTCCTCCAATCACCCTATTACCAAGGGTGGTGAGAAAGATAAAGGAAGGGAAAGGTGCCGTGATACTAATAGCTCTGGCCTGGTCCAGAAGGCATTGGTACACAGATCTGCAGAGAATGTCGATGGATGCTCCACTTCTGCTCCCTCAACGTCCAGATCTACTGATGCAGGGTCATTGTTATCACAGACATCTGGATCGACTGTCTTTGACGGTGTGGCTCTTGAAACCTCTATCCTGAAGTCAAGAGGATTCTCACAACAGGTAATTCAAACTATGCTTCCGAAATCGGTTATCCCCACCATGTTGGCCGCTAGAAAGCCAGTCACTGCAGCACATTACTATAGAATTTGGAAAGAGTACATAGACTGGTGTCGGTCTAAGGGTTGGAATTCCAGAGAGTTTCCGCCTCAACAGACTTCTGAAATTTCTTCAAAATGGTTTGAATGGAAGATTGAGGTTGGGATCCTTGAAGGTACAAATCTCGGCCCTCTCCATTCTTTTCCAACAATGTCTGGCATCCTTACAGGAGGTACAAACTTTTTTGCAGAGTGTATTGAGAATACTACCGCTTTCTCTAACGTCCTAGAGGATGCTGGGACTCCGTAAGGACCATGGGGATAGACGGGCTCCGTAGGAGACATGGGCACTTTAAGAAAGACTTTGACTCTGGGTGTGCACTGGCTCCTCCCTCTATGCCCCTCCTCCAGACCTCAGTTTGATACTGTGCCCAGAGGAGATGGGTGCACTGCAGGGAGCTCTCCTGAGTTTCCTGCTAAGAAAGTATTTTAATTAGGTTTTTTATTTTCAGGGAGCACTGCTGGCAACAGACTCCCTGCATCGTGGGACTGAGGAGAGAGAAACAGCCTTCTTCTCTGGGTTTCAAGGTCCTGTTTCTTAGGCTACTGGACACCATTAGCTCCAAAGGGAGTCGGAACACAGGTCTCATCCTGGAGTTCGTCCCAGAGCCGCGCCGCCGTCCTCCTTGCAGAGCCAGAAGATAGAAGCCGGGTGAGTATGAGAAGAAAGAAGGCTTCAAAGGCGGCAGAAGACTTCATGATCTTCACTGAGGTAACGCACAGCACTGCAGCTGTGCGCCATTGCTCCCATACACCTCACACACTCCGGTCACTGTAAGGGTGCAGGGAGCAGGGGGGGGGGGCGCCCTGGGCAGCAATATAAACCTCTTCTATTATGGCATAAACACATATATACATGTACAGCTGGGCACTGTTCATGTATATAAAGAGCCCCCGCCATGTTTTTTAATAATTTGAGCGGGACAGAAGCCCGCCGCCGAGGGGGCGGGGCTTCTCCCTCAGCACTCACCAGCGCCATTTTTCTCAACAGCACAGCGCTGAGAGGAAGCTCCCCGGACTCTCCCCTGCTTACTGAGGTGACAGTGGGTTTTTCAAGAGGGGGGCACATAATTGGCGAAAAACAAGTTATTTCAGCGCTACTGGGGAAACATTCTGTGTTTTGCCTGGGTTATATAGCGCTGGGGTGTGTGCTGGCATACTCTCTCTCTGTCTCTCCAAAGGGCCTGGTGGGGAACTGTCTTCAGATAAGTGCTTCCCTGTGTGTGTGGGGTGTGTCGCTACGCGTGTGTCGACATGTATGAAGTGGAAGGCTCACCTAAGGAGGAGGGGGAGTGAATGAATGTCAGATCTCCATCGGCAGCGCCGACTCCGGACTGGACGGAGATGTGGAATGTCTTGAGTGCTAGTGTAAATTTATTACACAAGAGATTAGACAAGGCTGAGGCTAGGGAGCAGTCAGGTAGTCAGACCATGCCTGTCCCTGTGTCACCGGGACCTTCCGGTTCTCAGAAGTGCACATTGTCCCAAATAATGGACACAGATACCGACACGGATTCAGACTCCAGTGTCGACTGACAAGAGGGTACACATGTATAAAGAGAAAAAGCCTGAGGTCACTTTTCCATCCTCGTATGAGCTGAGCGAGCTGTGCGAAAAGGCTTGGGAATCTCCAGACAAGAGGCTGCAGATTCCCAAAAGGATTCTTATGGCGTATCCTTTCCCGCAAACGGATAGGATACGATGGGAGTCTTCTCCTAAGGTGGACAAGGCATTAACACGTTTATCAAAAAAGATAGCGCTGCCATCCCAAGATATGGCTACCCTCAAGGATGCTGCTGATCGCAGACAGGAGGATACCATGAAGTCCATTTACACACATTCAGGTACAATTCCTAGACCGGCAATGGCGTCGGACTGGGTTTGTAGTGCTGTCGCAGCATGGACAGACTCTTTATCTACGGAAATTGAGACCCTAGATAAGGATACCATTTTAATGACCCTAGGGCATATAAAAGATGCTGCGTTATATATGAGGGATGCTCAAAGAGACATTTGTTTGCTAAGTTCCAGAATAAACGCTATGTCTGTTTCTGCTAGGCGAGTCTTATGGACCCGACAGTGTACGGGTGATGCCGACTCGAAGAGGCATATGGAGTCCTTGCCTTACAAAGGTGAGGAGTTATTTGGAGAAGGCCTCTCGGACCTCGCCTCCACAGCTACGGCAGGTAAATCGAATTTTTTGCCTTATGTTCCCTCACAGCCTAAGAAAGCGCCTCATTATCAAATGCAGTCCTTTCGTTCGAATAAAAGCAAAAGAGTACGAGGATCGTCCTTTCTTGCCAGAGGTAAGGGCAGAGGAAAAAAGCTGCACACAGCTAGTTCCCAGGAACAGAAGTCCTCCCCTGCCCCTGCAAAATCCACCGCATGACGCTGGGGCTTCCCTGGGGGAGTCCACTCAAGTGGGGACACATCTTCGACTTTTCAGCCACATCTGGGTTCATTCACAGGTGGATCCCTGGGCAATAGAAATTGTTTCTCAGGGATACAAGCTGGAATTCGAAGAGGTGCCTCCTCGGCGGTTTTCAAATCGGCTCTGCCTGCGGCTCCCTCAGAGAGGGAGTTAGTGTTGAATGCAATACAAAAATTGTATCTTCAACAGGTAGTGGTCAAGGTTCCTCTACTGCAGCAAGGAAAGGGTTACTACTCAACCCTGTTTGTGGTTCCGAAACCGGACGGTTCAGTCAGACCCATTTTGAATTTAAAATCCCTGGACCTATACTTGAGAATGTTCAAGTTCAAGATGGAATCGCTCAGGGCGGTCATCGCCTGCCTGGAAGGGGGGGATTTTATGGTTTCCCTGGACATAAAGGATGCATACCTTCATGTTCCAATATTTCCTCCTCATCAGGCGTTCCTGAGATTTGCTGTACAGGATTGTCATTACCAATTTCAGACGTTGCCGTTTGGGCTTTCAACGGCCCCGAGGATTTTCACCAAGGTAATGGCGGAAATGATGGTGCTCCTGCGCAAGTGAGGGGTCACAATTATCCCATACTTGGACGATCTCCTCATAAAAGCGAGATCTCGGGAGAAATTACTGGACAGCGTGTCTCTGTCTTTGAAGGTGTTACAGCAACACGGCTGGATTCTCAATATCCCAAAGTCACAGTTGGTTCCTACGACGCGTCTGACCTTCTTGGGCTTGATTCTGGACACAGACCAGAAGAAGGTTTTTCTTCCAATGGAAAAAGCTCAGGAGCTCATGACTCTGGTCAGGAACCTATTGAAGTCAAAACAGGTGTCAGTGCATCACTGCACTCGAGTACTGAGGAAAATGGTGGCATCGTACGAAGCCATTCCCTTCGGCAGGTTCCATGCGAGTACCTTCCAATGGGACCTACTGGACAAGTGGTCCGGGTCACATCTACAAATGCATCAGAGGATCACCCTGTCCCCCAGAGCCAGGGTGTCTCTCCTGTGGTGGCTGCAGAGTGCTCACCTCCTAGAGGGTCGCAGGTTCGGCATTCAAGACTGGATCCTGGTGACCACAGACGCAAGTCTCCGAGGTTGGGGAGCAGTCACACAGGGAAGAAATTTCCAAGGTCTTTGGTCGAGTCTAGAGACTTGTCTCCACATCAACATCCTGGAGTTGAGGGCCATATACAACGCCCTACGTCAAGCGGATGCATTACTTTGCGACAAACCAGTTCTGATTCACTCGGACAATGTCACCGCAGTAGCTCATGTAAACCTCCAAGGCGGCACAAGGAGCAGGGGGGCAATGGCGGAAGCCACCAGGATTCTTTGCTGGGCGGAAAATCATGTAAGCGCACTGTCAGCAGTGTTCATTCCGGGAGTGGACAACTGGGAAGCAGACTTCCTCAGCAGACACGACCTGCATCCGGGAGAGTGGGGACTTCATCAGGAATTCTTTGCGCAGATCACAAGTCGGTGGGGACTGCCCCAAATAGACATGATGGCGTCCCGTCTCAACACAAAGTTAAAAAGGTTTTGTGCCAGGTCAAGAGATCCTCAGGCGATAGCTGTGGACGCCCTGGTGACACCGTGGGTGTTTCGGTCGGTCTATGTGTTTCCTCCTCTTCCTCTCATAACCAAGGTGTTGAGAATAATAAGACAGAGAAGAGTGAGAACAATCCTCATTGTTCCAGATTGGCCACAAAGGACTTGGTTTCCGGATCTACAGGAATTGCTCACAGAAGATCCGTGGCCTCTTCCTCTAAGACAGGACCTGCTGCAGAAGGGGCCCTGTCTGTTCCAAGACTTACCGCGTCTGCGTTTGGCGGCATGGCGGTTGAACGCCGGATCCTAGCGGAAAAAGGTATTCCGGATGAGGTCATTCCTACGCTAATAAAGGCTAGGAAGGACGTGACATCAAAACATTATCAATATGTTTCTTGGTGTGAGGCCAGGAATGCTCCTACGGAGGAATTCCATCTGGGTCGTCTCCTTCACTTCCTGCAAACTGGAGTGAATTTGGGCCTAAAATTAGGCTCCATAAAAGTTCAGATTTCGGCCTTATCCATTTTCTTTCAAAAGGAATTGGCCTCTCTACCTGAAGTACAGACTTTTGTAAAGGGAGTACTGCATATTCAGCCTCCTTTTGTACCTCCGGTGGCGCCTTGGGACCTTAATGTGGTGTTAAGTTTCCTGAAGTCACATTGGTTTGAACCACTCAAAACGGTGGAGTTAAAATATCTCACTTGGAAGGTGGTCATGTTGCTAGCCTTGGTTTCGGCTAGGCGAGTCTCGGTATTGGCGGCTTTATCAAATAAAAGCCCCTATCTGGTTTTTCATGTGGATAGGGCAGAATTGCGGACTCGGCCTCAATTCCTACCTAAAGTGGTTTCATCCTTTCATATGAATCAACCTATTGTTGTGCCTGTGGCTACGCGTGACTTGGAGGATTCCGAGTCCCTGGATGTGGTCAGGGCTTTGAAAATGTACGTGGCCAGAACGGCTAGAGTCAGAAAAACAGAAGCTCTATTTGTCCTGTATGCAGCCAACAAGGTTGGCGCTCCTGCTTCAAATCAGACTATTGCTCGCTGGATCTGTAACACGATTCAGCAGGCGCATTCTACGGCAGGATTGCCGTTACCAAAATCGGTTAGGGCCCATTCCACTAGGAAGGTGGGCTCTTCTTGGGCGGCTGCCCGAGGGGTCTCGGCACTACAGCTGTGACGAGCTGCTACTTGGTCGGGGTCAAACACCTTTGCAAAGTTCTATAAGTTTGATACCCTGGCTGAGGAGGACCTCCTGTTTGCTCAATCGGTGCTGCAGTCATCCGCACTCTACCGCCCGTTTGGGAGCTTTGGTATAATCCCCATGGTCCTTACGGAGTCCCAGCATCCTCTAGGACGTTAGAGAAAATAAGATTTTAAACCTACCGGTAAATCTTTTTCTCGTAGTCCGTAGAGGATGCTGGGCGCCCGTCCCATGTGCGGACTACTTCTGCAAGACTTGTATATAGTTATTGCTTAAATAAGGGTTATGTTATAGTTTCATCGGTTTTGGACCGAAACTATGTTGTTTTTTCATACTGTTAACTGGTTAGTTTAACACAAGTTATACAATGTGATTGGTGTGGCTGGTATGAATCTTACCCTTGGATTAACTAAGATCCTTTCCTCGTACTGTCCATCTCCTCTGGGCACAGTTTCTCTAACTGAGGTCAGGAGGAGGGGCATAGAGGGAGGAGCCAGTGCACACCCAGAGTCAAAGTCTTTCTTAAAGTGCCCATGTCTCCTGCGCAGCCCGTCTATCCCCATGGTCCTTACGGAGTCCCAGCATCCTCTACGGACTACGAGAAAAAGATTTACCGGTAGGTTTAAAATCTTATTTTTTCATCCACCCACGGCCCCGTGGGATCTGAATTTAATTCTTGATGTTTTGAAGTCATCAATGTTCGAACATTTGGAGAAAGCAGATCTAAAATATGTATCCTGGAAGGTTACCCTGCTCCTAGCTTTGGCATCAGTTAGGAGGGTCTCAGAGTTGGGAGTTTTGTCGCGTAAAAGTCCCTTCCTCGTGTTTCATGAAGACAGAGCGGAGCTCCGTATAAAAGCAGAATGCCTCCCTAAAGTAGTTTCAGGTTTTCACATAAACCAACCTATTGTAGTTTCCTCCTTCCAAGGAGTTGCAGAGGGGGAGGTGTCGGATGTGGTCAGAGTCTTAAAGGTCATAAAGGCTACGACCACTATTAGAAAGTCTGACTCTTTGTTTGTTCTGTATAATGGGCCCAAGAAGGGTTGGCCCGCTTCCAAGCAGACTATAACCAGATGGATATGATTGACCATCAAGCAAGCTTACATTTCTGATGGTAAGAGAGTCCCGTTTCGGGTAGGTGCACATACCACCAGATCAGTGGGGGCTTCATGGGCGGCGGCTAGAGGAGCCTCCACTACACAACTGTGCAGAGCTGCAATGTGGTCGTCAGCACACAGGTTCACTCGTTTCTACAGGTTTGACGAGTTTGCTTCTAGCTATACCAGGTTTGGAAGTTTGGTGCTCCAGGATTTGGACAGCACCATGGGAGTATCTTTGGGACGTCCCCAGCTGTCTAGAAGTGTTCCAGTGTCCCCTGGTGGATGATAGAGAAAAGAGGATTTTGGTACTTACCGATAAATCCATTTCTCTGAATCCACTCGGGGACACTGGACGCCCACCTCGGTGATGTCAGCCTGCGTGTTCTGACTAAATTTAGTTCACACGAGGGTTCTTGGTTGATGTTTGGCCTGTTGCTACGGTTGGTTCCTCTCCATAGGACTTTTGTTTTCATGTTCTCTATTCTCTCCGTTAAATTTTTCAAACGTAGGGACTAGGGGGCGTGAAGGGGAGGAGCTGGCTGGGCAAAAAATTTTTATTTAGATTGTGCCACACCTCCTGTCTGCATGCTCCACACCCCGTGGTTGTAGGACAGGCCATAAACTACAGTAGTAATGGTGAAACAGTCTGCACCTGTATCCTACTGGTTTGAAGAGCTAATACAGTAGTTTCATGATGTTCATTTGGAGTCATTGACTTTTGAAAAATCTTTCTAATATTTTCAGCAAATGATCCCAAACTCACTTTCACTTCACTAATAACGCTTTCACATCGTAAACCCAGGTCAGACCTGGCTTTTGAACCTGGGTCCGAGCAGCCTCGGACCCTTTAATGTTGCAGTTTCAACCCGACTTAGTGCTTTTCACACTGTACCCGGATCACCCATGGTAAATACTAATGTGATTTAAAATGTACTTTTCTGGCTCACATTGATGAAGTTTCAAAGAAAATAAAAGAAGAGGCTGGGGACTGCTCCGAGCAGACACATACACAGACAATCAGCACCTTTTTCTGAGACCCGGGTTGAATATCCTGGGTCAGAGGCTTTTACACTGCAGAACGACCCGGGTCCGACGTGTGTTTAACCTGGGTTGAAATGCAGGGTTGCTCGACCCGGGTTATTCACTTTGGCGCTTTCAGACTGCGCCTCGACCCAGGTTGACTTGGGAATAACCCGGGTTATTTTGTCGATGTGAAAGGGGTATAATACTATTTTCCCACATGCAGCTGTATCCCAGGTTCTTTGCAACGTAAACGTGCATCAACCTTCGATTTCTGCATGTTTGAAAGGAAACTTTTGACCTGATCGCACGCTTCCGTTTTTTGCAGCGCAGCGATCAAGTCACTACTGCGCATGCACCGCAATGCGTAGGCATGTCGTACGGGTACAAAGCGGATCGTTGCTGTGCGATGGATTTAACGACGAATCCATTTGCACAGTCGATTGCAAGGAGATTGACAGGAAGAGGGCGTTTGTGGGTGGCAACTGACCCCTGGGGGTAGCGAGCTGCAATGTGCATAAAGAGACCCGTTTGGGCCTTTTTATGCTCGCGCCCATTACTTTAGTCGGGTTTAGGTGCTTTGCGCTCTGAAACCCGAGTGATAAGTGGGGGCATTTGAATATCACCCCTTGATCTGCCGTCACTTTAGATGGGAGATCAGGGATGTGATAACATTTGAATTCCCCACAATATGTTTTCAATTAAATGGTAATGTATAAAGAAATTGTCTAAAATTTCTGCAAGAACAATTTAATATGTGACATGAGCTTTCTGAATGCAGCTCGTCTAGACACTGCCGTGTAATCCAGGAAGGCTAAATTCTGTACTTAAGGCTAGAGCCACACATAGAAGCCAAGCGGGTCCCGTTCAGCGGGACCCACTTGGCCACAAGGAGACTGCACATGGGCGCGCGGTCCCGCCACCACCGGATCCAACCGCAGCATGCTGCAGTTGGGCCGGATGACAGGATGGCGGGATTTCAATGTGTATCACTGACCGGATCCTGTTCTGCGGCATCCCGCAGAACAGGATCCGTGTGCACACAGAACCCCCATCCTGGCCAAGCGGGACCCGCTTGCCCGTTATGTGTGGCCCCAGCCTAAGAGGTGTTTGTAATGCAAGTTAAACCCAAGTAAACCGCTAAAAAATACTCATAGGTAATGGTACCTAATAACAGTATCTACTGAACATTCGGTACCGGCACAGAACTAAAACAGTCACATCTGTGCACTGTTGAGGTGACAAGAGTTTTCACCATATTGCAGCAAATCCTGTTAGCACCATTACAGACAGCAATCCATATCTGTCCATCTAACAGTGCTATCCATCAATGCAGTCCACATGTATTGGCTACAGCAATAGGACATACCGGGTACAGCAAGAAAGGCTGCTTTCTACCTGGTTATACCCTCTGGACCCTGTTTGAACTTTCCATGGACTGGTAACATACTAAAAATAGGATTTTAATTACCTACCGGTAAATCTTTTTCTCGTAGTCCGTACGGGATACTGGGAATCGATTTAGTACCATGGGGTATAGACGGGTCCACTAGGACATGGTACCCAAGTCCATGGGAACTTTAAGAAATTGATAGTGTGCGCTGGCTCCTCCCTCTATGCCCCTCCTACCAGACTCAGTCTAGGAAACTGGCCCAAGAAGACGGATGTACTTTGAGAGGATAGATAAGGAAAGTGGTGAGATTACGAACCAGCATACAGAGAACAAGAGGAAAGCCATGCTAACCAAACTTGATACAGGAACAGCAACAGCTGAACAAGCCAGAATACTTAACCAAGTAACAATGCAGGAAGAACGAAGCATCGGGCGGGCGCCCAGAATCCCCTATGGACTACGAGAAAAGTATTTACCGGTAGGTAAGTAAAATTCTATTTTCTCTTGGTTCTTATGGGATACTGGGAATCCATTTAAAACCATGGGGAAGTACCAAAGCTCCCAAACCGGGTGGGAGAGTGCTGAGGTTCCTGCAGAACTGATTGAACAAACCGAAGGTCCTCAGAGGCCAAAGTATCAAACTTGTAAAACTTAGCAAACGTGTTCAAACCTGACCAAGTAGCTGCTCAACAGAGCTGTAAAGCCGAGACACCCCAGGCAGCCGCCCAAGAAGAACCCACCAACTTAGTAGAGTGGACCTGTACAGATTTTTGGAACCGGCAAGCCTGCCGTGGAATAAGCATGCTGGATAGTGAGCCTGAGCCAGCGTGCAATTGACTGCTTTGAAGCAGGACGGCCACTTTTATTGGGATCATAGAGAACGAACAGCGAGTCCGATTTCCTGTGATGAGCTGTTCTCTTTACATACACCTTCAAAGCCCTCACAACATCCAAAG
This sequence comes from Pseudophryne corroboree, assembly GCF_028390025.1. Classification (NCBI taxonomy): domain Eukaryota; kingdom Metazoa; phylum Chordata; class Amphibia; order Anura; family Myobatrachidae; genus Pseudophryne; species Pseudophryne corroboree. The sequence goes on from NC_086446.1 coordinate 347,312,095, forward strand.
ACTTTGAAGTAGCAGAGGTGTTCGTAACAACCGGAACCACAATAGGTTGGTTGATGTGAAACGCGGACACCACCTTAGGAAAAAATTGCTGACGACTTCTGAGTTCAGCTCTGTCCTCATGGAAAATTAAGTAGGGGCTCTCGTAAGACAACGCCCCTAGTTCCGACACATGTCTTGCTGAAGCCAAGGCCAACAGTGTGATGATCTTCCACGTAAGGTACTTTACGTCAACCTCGTGTAACGGCTCAATCCAGTTCGATTGGAGGAAGTGCAGCACCAAATTGAGATCCCAAGGTGCCGTGGGAGGCACAAAGGGAGGTTGGATGTACAGAACACCTTTCAAGAATGTCGACCTCAGGGAGAGAAGCCAATTGTTTCTGAAAGAAAATAGACAAGGCCGAAATCTGGACTTTTATGGAGCCTAGACATTGGCCCACATCCACTCCCGACTGCAGAAAAAGCACAAAACTTCCCAGATGAAATTCAACCACAGAATATTGTCTGCTCTCAAACCCAGAGACATATTTCCATCAGATACGGTGGTAATGTTTAGACGTTACCCCCTTCCTGGCTTGGATCATAGTCAGGATGGCCTGGTCAGGAATCCCTCTCCTGGCTAGAATCAGCTGTTCAACTTCCATGCTGTTAAACGTAGCCACTGTAAGTCCTGATAGACGAACGGGCCTTGTTGCAGAAGATCGCGAAGAGGTAGAGGCCACGGATCTTCAAGCAGCATCTCGAAAGGATCCACATACCAGGCCCTTCATGGCCAGTCCGGAGCCAAATTTGTAGAATTTAGCAAACGTGTTTGCCCCTGACCAAGTTGCAGCTCGGCAAAGTTGTAAAGCCGAGACCCCTCGGCAGCCGCCCTAGATGAGCCCACTCTCCTCGTGGAATGGGCTTTTACTGATTTAGGATGCGGCAATCCAGCCGCAGAATGCTCCAGCTGAATTGTGCTACAAATTCAGCGAGCAATAGTCTGCTTAGAAGCAGGAGCACCTATTTTGTTGGGTGCCTACAGGATAAAAAGCGAGTCAGTTTTCCTGACTCCAGCCGTCCTGGAAATATAAATTTTTAAGGCCCTGACTACGTCCAGTAACTTGGAATCTTCCAAGTCCCTAGTAGCCGCAGGCACTACAATAGGTTGGTTCAAGTGAAAAGCTGATACCACCTTAGGGAGAAACTGGGGACGAGTCCTCAATTCTGCCCTATCCATATGGAAAATCAGATAAGGGCTTTTACATGACAAAGCCGCCAATTCTGACACACGCCTGGCCGAAGCCAAGGCCAATAACATGACCACTTTCCACGTGAGATATTTCAAATCCACAGTTTTTAGTGGCTCAAACCAATGTGATTTTAAGAAACTCAACACCACGTTGAGATCCCAAGGTGCCACAGGAGGCACAAAAGGGGGCTGAATATGTAGCACTCCCTTTACAAATGTCTGAACTCCAGGCAGTGAAGCCAGTTCTTTCTGGAAGAAAATCGACAGAGCCGAAATCTGGACCTTAATGGAACCCAAGTTTAGGCCCATAGTCACTCCTGACTGTAGGAAGTGCAGAAAACGACCCAGCTGAAATTCCTCTGTTGGGGCCTTCCTGGCCTCACACCACGCAACATATTTTCGCCAAATACGGTGATAATGGTTTGCGGTTACTTCTTTCCTGGCTTTTATCAGCGTAGGAATGACTTCCTCCGGAATGCCCTTTTCCTTTAGGATCCGGAATTCAACCGCCATGCCGTCAAACGCAGCCGCGGTAAGTCTTGGAACAGACAGGGCCCCTGCTGTAGCAGATCCTGTCTGAGCGGTAGAGGCCATGGGTCCTCTGATATCATTTCTTGAAGTTCTGGGTACCAAGCTCTTCTTGGCCCATCCGGAACCACGAGTATCGTTCTTACTCCTCATTTTCTTATTATTCTCAGTACCTTTGGTATGAGAGGCAGAGGAGGGAATACATAAACCGACTGATACACACACGGTGTCACTAGAGCGTCCACAGCTATTGCCTGAGGGTCCCTTGACCTGGCGCAATATCTAGTTTTTTGTTTAGGCGGGACGCCATCATGTCCACCTGTGGCCTTTCCCAACGGTTTACCAACAGTTGGAAGACTTCTGGATGAAGTCCCCACTCTCCCGGGTGTAGGTCGTGTCTGCTGAGGAAGTCTGCTTCCCAGTTGTCCACTCCCGGAATGAACACTGCTGACAGTGCTAAGACGTGATTTTCCGCCCATCGGAGAATCCTTGTGGCTTCTGCCATCGCCATCCTGCTTCTTGTGCCGCCCTGTCGGTTTACATGGGCGACTGCCGTGATGTTGTCTGATTGGATCAGTACCGGCTGGTTTTGAAGCAGAGGCCTTGCCAGACTTAGGGCATTGTAAATGGCCCTCAGTTCCGGAATATTTATGTGTAGGGACGACTCCTGACTTGACCAAAGTCCTTGGAAATTTCTTCCCTGTGTGACTGCCCCCCAGCCTCGAAGGCTGGCATCCGTGGTTACCAGGACCCAGTCTTGTATGCCGAATCTGCGGCCCTCTTGAAGATGAGCACTCTGCAGCCACCACAGTAGAGATACCCTGGTCCTTGGAGACAGGGTTATCAGCCGATGCATCTGAAGATGCGATCCCGACCACTTGTCCAAGAGGTCCCACTGAAAGGTTCTTGCATGGAACCTGCCGAATGGAATTTTGCTTCGTAAGAAGCTACCATTTTTCCCAGGACTCGTGTGCAGTGATGCACCGATACCTGTTTTGGTTTCAGGAGGTCTCTGACTAGAGATGACAGCTCCTTGGCTTTCTCCTGCGGGAGAAACACTTTTTTCTGTTCTGTGTCCAGAACCATCCCCAGGAACAGTAGGCGTGTGGTAGGAACCAGCTGTGACTTTGGAATGAATAGAATCCATCCGTGCTGTTGTAGCACTTCCCGAGATAGTGCTACTCCGACCAACAACTGCTCCTTGGACCTCGCCTTTATAAGGAGATCGTCCAAGTACGGGATAATTAAAACTCCCTTTTTTCGAAGGAGTATCATCATTTCTGCCATTACCTTGGTAAAGACCCTCGGTGCCGTGGACAGTCCAAACGGCAGTGTTTGGAATTGGTTATGGCAATCCTGTACCACAAATCTGAGGTACTCCTGGTGAGGATGGTAAATGGGGACATGTAGGTAAGCATCCTTGATGTCCAGGGATACCATGTAATCCCCCTCCTCCAGGCTTGCAATAACCGCCCTGAGCGATTCCATCTTGAACTTGAATTTTTTTATGTATGTGTTCAAGGATTTCAAAATTAAAATGGGTCTCACCGAACCGTCCGGTTTCGGTACCACAAACAGTGTGGAATAGTAACCCCGTCCTTGTTGAAGTAGGGGCACCTTGACTATCACCTGCTGGGAATACAGCTTGTGAATTGCCTCTAGCACAGCCTCCCTGCCTGAGGGAGTTGTCGGCAAGGCAGATTTGAGGAAACGGCGGGGGGGAGACGCCTCGAATAGCAGCTTGTACCCCTGAGATACTACTTGAAGGATCCAGGGATCCACCTGTGAGCGAGCCCACTGATCGCTGAAATTTTTGAGGTGGCCCCCCCACCGTACCTGGCTACGCCTGTGGAGCCCCCGCGTCATGCGGTGGACTCAGAGGAAGCGGGGGAAGAATTTTGATTCTGGGAACTGGCTGACTGGTGCAGCTTTTTCCCTCTTTCCTCGTCTCTGTGCAGAAAGGAAGCACCTTTGACCCGCTTGCTTTTCTGAAGCCGAAAGGACTGTACCTGATAATACAGTGCTTTCTTAGGCTGTGAGGAAACCTGAGGTAAAAAATTTTCTTCCCAGCTGTTGCTGTGGATACGAAGTCCCAGAGACCATCCCCAAACAATTCCTCACCCTTATAAGGCTCTATGTGCCTTTTAAAGTCAGCATCACCTGTCCAGTGTCGGGTCTCTAATACCCTCCTGACAGAATGGACATTGCATTAATTCTGGATGCCAGCCGGCAAAATATCCCTCTGTGCATCCCTCATATATAAGACGACGTCTTTAATATGCTCTTATGTTCGCAAAATAGTATCCCTATTTGACAGGGTCACAGACCACGCTGCAGCAGCACTATCTGCAGGTCTCAGTCTAGTACCTGAGTGTGTAAATACAGACTTCAGGATAGCCTCCTGCTTTTTATCAGCAGGTACCTTCAAAGTGGCCGTATCCTAAGACGGCAGTGCCACCTTTTTTGACAAACGTGTGAGCGCCTTATCCACCCTAGGGGATATCTCCCAGCGTAACTTATCCTCTGGCGGGAAAGGGTACGCCATCAGTAACTTTTTAGAAATTACCAGTTTCTTATCGGGGGAACCCACGCTTTTTCACACTTCATTCACTCATTTGATGGGGGAACAAAACACTGCCTGCTTTTTCTCCCCAAACATAAAACCCTTTTTTAGTGGTACTTGGGTTAATGTCAGAAATGTGTAACACATTTTTTATTGCCGGGATCATGTAACGGATGTTCCTAGTGGATTGTGTATATGTCTCAACCTCGTCGACACTGGAGTCAGACTCCGTGTCGACATCTGTGTCTGCCATCTGAGGGAGCGGGCGTTTTTGAGCTCCTGATGGCCTTTGAGACGCCTGGGCAGGCGCGGGCTGAGAAGCCGGCTGTCCCACAGCTGTTACGTCATCCAGCCTTTTATGTAAGGAGTTGACACTGTCGGTTTATACCTTCCACCTATCCATCCACTCTGGTGTCGGCCCCACAGGGGGCGACATCACATTTATCGGCATCTGCTCTGCCACCACCTAAGCCTCCTCATCAAACGTGTCGACACAGCCGTACCGATACACCGCACACACACAGGGAATGCTCTGACTGAGGACAGGACCCCACACAGCCCTTTTGGGAGACAGAGAGAGAGTATGCCAGCACACACCAGAGCGCTATATAATTTAGGGATTAACACTATATTGAGTGAATTTTTCCCAATAGCTGCTTGTATATACAATATTGCGCCTAAATTTAGTGCCCCCCCTCTCTTTTTAACCCTTTGAGCCTGCAAACTACAGGGGAGAGCCTGGGGAGCTGTCTTCCAGCTGCACTGTGAAGAGAAAATGGCGCCAGTGTGCTGAGGGAGATAGCTCCGCCCCTTTTTCGCTGACTTTTCTCCCGCTTTTTTATGGATTCTGGCAGGGGTATTTATCACATATATAGCCTCTGGGGCTATATATTGTGATATATTTGCCAGCCAAGGTGTTTTTATTGCTGCTCAGGGCGCCCCCCCCCAGCGCCCTGCACCCTCAGTGACCGGAGTGTGAAGTGTGTATGAGGAGCAATGGCGCACAGCTGCAGTGCTGTGCGCTACCTTGGTGAAGACTGATGTCTTCTGCCGCCGATTTTCCGGACCTCTTCTTGCTTCTGGCTCTGTAAGGGGGACGGCGGCGCGGCTCCGGGAACGAACACCAAGGCCAGTTCCATGCGGTCGATCCCTCTGGAGCTAATGGTGTCCAGTAGCCTAAGAAGCCCAAGCTAGCTGCAAGCAGGTAGGTTCGCTTCTTCTCCCCTTAGTCCCTCGATGCAGTGAGCCTGTTGCCAGCAGGTCTCACTGTAAAATAAAAAACCTAAAATAAACTTTCTTTCTAGGAGCTCAGGAGAGCCCCTAGTGTGCATCCAGCTCGGCCGGGCACAGAAATCTAACTGAGGTCTGGAGGAGGGTCATAGTGGGAGGAGCCAGTGCACACCAGATAGTACCTAATCTTTCTTTTAGAGTGCCCAGTCTCCTGCGGAGCCCGTCTATTCCCCATGGTCCTTACGGAGTTCCCAGCATCCACTAGGACGTCAGAGAAATGGCGCTGGTGAGCTGCTGGATCCGCTCATAGTGAAGCCCCGCCCCTTCAATGATGCGCAGTCTTCCCGCACTTTTTTATATAGGCTGTATGTGTCTTGGGCATAAAATGGAGACAGACGCCTTTTATGGCTATGTTGCCAGTCTGGGTACTGTGTCTGCTGTTCAGCGTCTATGTCCGTACACAGTGGGAGACGCAGTCCACCCCGTTTAGAACCCATGCGTCTCCGTACCCTCATGCCGCCATAATGGCCGGCGACCCGCTAACCGGGACGCCGGTTTAGTACTCACCACTCTTCTTTCTTCAGGCTCTGTTAGGGGTGGCGGCGTGCTGCGGGAATGTACGCTCGCCGTGGTGGGGCTTGCGAATAGTTCCGTCAGGAGCTAGTGTCCTGTCAGTGGGGAACGGGGCCATTAACCCTAAGAGAGGTTGGGTCGTTTCCCCTCCCTAAGTCCCATGAAGCAGGCAGGCTTTTGCCATCCAGTCCCGTCTGAAAATAACAAACACAGAAAATAAATGCAGAAAACTCTTTAGGAGCTTCCAGAGACGTGGAGTCTGGTAGGAGGGGCATAGAGGGAGGGGTCAGAGCACACTATCAATTTCTTAAAGTGCCCATGGCTCCTAGTGGACCCGTCTATACCCCATGGTACTAAATGGATACCCAATATCCCCTAGGTTGTAAGAGAAATATATATATAACACAGATACACATTAGCTACCAATGCCTGTTTTATGCTAATTCCATTAGTTGCCCTAAGACATTTAACTCATTCATACTCTACCTCCATTTTTACATGGCATACATTTTCCATATGCTACTCTAGGTTGAAACAAGCAATTGGCTAGTATATGTGTACATGTTCAGATTTTTTGTTTACATAATTCTAATAAATTATCAATACTGTTTCTACTATTAAATAATATTTTAATATTGTGACTTTTTATGGTATCAGTTGTATATGACAGAGACTCGTATAAGTATATATTTAAACCAGCATTTCCTTTTATTATATTTCTGAGCTTCTTGATGGGTTATTGTCTCACCTAAAGGAACTGTCCTTTCAATAATATGCATTTGGCTTGAACAAGATAATTTACTATTTCTTCTTCCTCCACTAGGAGGCACAGGGTTGACAATGGGTATATCCTGGAGAGAGAGACTAGGCACCAGTTACTTATTTTTCCCAGCAGCCCAGGCCTTCTTCTCCACTATTCCCCGCCGCCAGTCACAGGACAGCTATGGCTGGCCATCAGTGTAGTTGCCATTAGGGATGGCAATCAGTGCTACTGCCATTGATGGTTACCATCGATGGCAGCTAAGTATTCTTTGCATAACCATCAGTGTTTATGCGCATGCGCGGCTGGTTGCTCTTCTGATGTGTAAGAGCCGGGGTCGGGGCTGAGCTGTGAGTGAGGGACATCCCATTCCCGGCTCTTACAGATAGTGTAAGAGCCAGAGGCTCCGCAGGGCTGCTGGCTGACAGTTGTGCAGCAACAGGCAGCCCCAAAATTGAAAGGTGGAGTTAAAAATCTTCGTGCATACAGCTACATTTGATGGTGTATAACCATCTGGTTATACACCATCGATGGTAAAAGTATTCAACATCGGCTATAGACCATCAATGATTTTGAATCATTGATGGTCTTCTCTGGCTTGCTGCACTTGCCACGCAGCGGACTCGATGGCTTGCCACGCAGCGGACTCGATGGCTTGCCACAGGTTCTATTTCCACTGTTTGAGTGTCCTGGACACCCATGAGATGGAACAGTCCTTGTTGGTCGGCATGCAGACTGTCGGGATCAGAAGTGGCCGGGAACCGGGTGTCTGTATATATAACTACATCAGTTTACACATGAGCTCAGCCTGTTAAGTCAGCGAGGCACGCCAGCCGATTCCGGCACACAGTTACATGTGTTGTATGTGTGTGTAATCTGGGAACCAATGGTGACGCATTGTCACTGTCTGATAGCCTAACAGCCCTGCACAGCAGCAGCAGTACTCTGCAAGCTTAAAAAAAATAAGAATTTACTCACGGTAGTCCGTAGTGGATGCTGGGAACTCCGTAAGGACCATGGGGAATAGACGGGCTCCGCAGGAGACTGGGCACTCTAAAAGAAAGATTAGGTACTATCTGGTGTGCACTGGCTCCTCCCTCTATGCCCCTCCTCCAGACCTCAGTTAGGGAAACTGTGCCCGGAAGAGCTGACACAACAAGGAAAGGATTTGGAATCCAGGGTAAGACTCATACCAGCCACACCAATCACACTGTACAACTTGTGATAACCATACCCAGTTAACAGTATGAACAACAACTGAGCCTCCTTGTACGGATGGCTCATAACAATAACCCTTTAGTGAAGCCATAACTATATACATGTATCGCAGAGAGTCCGCACTTGGGACGGGCGCCCAGCATCCACTACGGACTACGAGAAATAGAATTACCAGTGAGTAAATTCTTATTTTCTCTGACGTCCTAGTGGATGCTGGGAACTCCGTAAGGACCAGGGGGATTATACCAAAGCTCCCAAACGGGCGGGAGAGTGCGGACGACTCTGCAGCACCGAATGAGCAAACTCAAAGTCCTCCTCAGCCAGGGTATCAAACTTGTAGAATTTAGCAAATGTGTTTGAACCCGACCAAGTAGCAGCTCGGCAAAGCTGTAAAGCCGAGACCCCTCGGGCAGCCTCCCAAGAAGAGCCCACCTTCCTTGTGGAATGGGCTTTTACTGATTTAGGATGCGGCAGTCCAGCCGCAGAATGTGCCAGCTGAATCATGCAACAGATCCAGCGAGCAATAGTTTGCTTTGAAGCAGGAGCACCCAGCTTGTTGGGTGCATGCAGGATAAAGAGCGAGTCAGTTTTTCTGACTCCAGCCGTCCTGGAAACATAAATTTTCAAAGCCCGGACTATGTCCAGCAACTTGGAAGCCTCCAAGTCCCGAGTAGCCGCAGGCACCACAATAGGTTGGTTCAAATGAAACGCTGATACCACCTTTGGGAGAAATTAGGGATGAGTTTTCAATTCTGCCCTGTCCATATGGAAGATCAGATACGGGCTTTTACATGACAAAGCCGCCAATTCTGACACACGCCTAGCTGAAGCCAAGGCCAACAGCATGACCACCTTCCACGTGAGATACTTTAGCTCCACGGTCTTAAGTGGCTCAAACCAGTGTGATTTCAGGAAATCCAACACAACGTTAAGATCCCAAGGTGCCACTGGAGGCACAAAAGGGGCTGAATATGCAGCACTCCATTAACAAACGTCTGAACTTCAGGCAGTGAAGCCAGTTCTTTTTGAAAGAAAATAGATAGGGCCGAAATCTGGACCTTTATGGATCCTAATTTTAGGCCCATAGTCACTCCTGACTGTAGGTAGTGCAGGAATCGACCCAGCTGGAATTCCTCTGTAGGGGCCTTCCTGGCTTCACACCAAGCAACATATTTTCGCCATATACGGTGATAATGTTTTGCTGTCACGTCTTTCCTAGCCTTTACCAGCGTAGGAATAACTTCATCCGGAATGCCCTTTTCCACTAGGATCCGGCGTTCAACCGCCATGCCGTCAAACGCAGCCGCGGCAAGTCTTGGAACAGACAGGGCCCCTGCTGTAACAGGTCCTGTCTGAGAGGCAGAGGCCATGGGTCCTCTGAGATCATTTCTTGTAGTTCTGGGTACCAAGTTCTTCTTGGCCAATCCGGAACGATGAGTATAGTTCTTACTCCTCTCTTTCTTACTATCCTCAGTACCTTGGGTATGAGAGGAAGAGGAGGGAACACATAAACCGACTGGTACACCCACGGTGTCATTAGTGCGTCCACAGCTATCGCCTGAGGGTCCCTTGACCTGGCGCAATATTTTTTTAGCTTTTTGTTGAGGCGGGACGCCATCATGTCCACCTGTGGCAGTTCCCAGCGATTTACAATCTGTGTGAAGACTTCTTGATGAAGTCCCCACTCTCCCGGGTGTAGGTCGTGCCTGCTGAGGAAGTCTGCTTCCCAGTTGTCCACTCCCGGAATGAACACTGCTGACAGTGCTAGCACGTGATTCTCCGCCCATCGAAGAATCCTTGTGGCTTCTGCCATTGCCATCCTGCTTCTTGTGCCACCCTGGCGGTTTACATGGGCGACCGCCGTGATGTTGTCTGACTGAATCAGTACTGGTTGGTTTTGAAGCAGGGGCTCTGCTTGCCTCAGGGCGTTGTAAATGGCCCTTAGTTCCAGTATATTTATGTGTAGTGAAGTCTCCAGACTTGACCACAGGCCTTGGAAGTTTCTTCCCTGAGTGACTGCCCCCCATCCTCGGAGGCTTGCATCCGTGGTCACCAGGACCCAGACCTGTATGCCGAACCCGTGGCCCTCGAGAAGATGAGCACTCTGCAGCCACCACAGCAGAGACACCCTGGCCCTTGGGGACAGGGTGATCAACCGATGCATCTGAAGATGCGATCCGGACCATTTGTCCAACAGATCCCACTGAAAGATCCTTGCATGGAACCTGCCGAAGGGAATTGCTTCGTAAGAAGCCACCATCTTTCCCAGGACTCGCGTGCAGTGATGCACCGACACCTGTTTTGGTTTCAGGAGGTCCCTGACCAGAGATGACAATTCCTGGGCCTTCTCCACCGGGAGAAACACCTTCTGCTGTTCTGTGTCCAGAATCATGCCCAGGAAAAGCAGACGCGTCGCAGTAATCAGCTGCGACTTTGGGATATTCAGAATCCAGCCGTGCTGTTGCAACACTTCCTGAGAGAGTGCTACGCTGACCAACAACTGCTCTCTGGACCTCGCCTTTATGAGGAGATCGTCCAAGTACGGGATAATAATAACTCCCTTCTTCCGAAGGAGTATCATCATTTCGGCCATTACCTTGGTAAATATTCTCGGTGCCGCGGACAGGCCAAACTGCAACGTCTGGAATTGGTAATGACAGTCCTGTACCACAAATCTGAGGTACTCCTGGTGAGGTGGGTAAATGGGGACATGCAAGTAAGCATCTTTGATGTCCAGCGACACCATGAAATCCCCCTCTTCCAGGCTTGCAATGACCGCTCTGAGCGATTCCATTTTGAACTTGAATTTCTTTATATAAGTGTTCAAGGACTTTAAATTCAGAATCGGTCTCACCGAACCGTCCGGTTTCGGTACCACAAACATTGTGGAATAGTAACCCCTTCCCTGTTGAAGGAGGGGGACCTTGATTATCACCTGCTGGAGGTACAGCTTGTGAATTGCCGCCAGTACTACCTCCCTTTCCCTGGGAGCAGCTGGCAAGGCTGATTTGAGGTAACGGCGAGGGGGAGTCGCCTCGAACTCCAGCTTGTATCCCTGAGATACAATTTGTACAGCCCATAGATCCACTTGTGAGCGAACCCACTGGTTGCTGAAGTTTCAGAGACGCGCCCCCACCGCACCTGGCTCCGCCTGTGGAGCCCCAACGTCATGCGGTGGACTTAGTGGAAGCAGGGGAGGATTTTTGTTCCTGGGAACTGGCTGCCTGGTGCAGCTTCTTTCCTCTACCCTTGCCTCTGGCCAGAAAGGATGCTCCTCTGACCCGCTTGCCTTTCTGAGGCCGAAAGGACTGCACTTGATAATACGGTGCTTTCTTAGGCTGTGAGGGAACCTGAGGCAAAAAAGTCGACTTCCCAGCTGTTGCTGTGGATACGAGGTCCGAGAGACCGTCCCCAAACAATTCCTCACCCTTATAAGGCAAAACCTCCATGTGTTTTTTAGAATCAGCATCACCTGTCCACTGCCGAGTCCATAATACTCTCCTGGCAGAAATGGACATTGCATTAATTCTAGATGCCAGCAGGCAAATGTCCCTCTGGGCATCCCGCATATTTAAGACGACGTCTTTTATATGTTCTAGGGTTAGCAAAGCAGTATCCCTGTCGAGGGAATCAATGTTGTCTGACAGGGTATCAGTCCATGCTGCTGCAGCACTACACATCCAGGCTGAAGCAATAGCAGGTCTCAGTAGAGTACCAGAGTGTGTATACACAGACTTCAGGATAGCTTCCTGCTTTCTATCCGCAGGCTCCTTTAGGGCGGCCGTATCCTGAGACGGCAGTGCCACCCTTTTAGATAAGCGTTTGAGCGCCTTGTCCACCCTAGGGGATGTTTCCCAACGTAACCTATCCGTTGGCGGGAAAGGGTACGCCATCAGTAACCTCACTAGTCTCTTATCAGGGGAACTCCACGCTTCTTCACACAATTCATTTAATTCATCAGATGGGGGGAAAGTCACTGGCTGCTTTTTCTCCCCAAACATAATACCCCTCTTGGTGGTAACCGGGTTAATGTCAGAAATGTGCAATACATCTTTCATTGCAGTAATCATGCATCGGATGGCCTTTGTAGACTGTACATTTGTCTCATCCTCATCTACACTGGAGTCAGACTACTTGTCGACATCTGTGTCTACCATCTGAGCTAGCGGGCGTTTATGAGCCCCCGACGGCTTCTGAGTCGCCTGGGCAGGCGCGGGCTGAGACCCCGGCTGTCCCAAGGCTGCTGCGTCATCGAACCTTTTATGTAAGGAGTTGACACTGTCGGTTAAGACCTTCCACATATCCATCCAATCAGGTGTCGGCCCCGTCGGGGACTCCGTAAGGATCATGGGGAATAGACGGGCTCCGCAGGAGATAGGGCACTTTAAGAAAGCTTTGGATTCTGGGTGTGCACTGGCTCCTCCCTCTATGTCCCTCCTCCAGACCTCAGTTAGAGAAACTGTGCCCAGAGGAGATGAACAGTACGAGGAAAGGATTTTTGTAAATCTAAGTGCAAGATTCATACCAGCCACACCAATCATACTGTATAACTTGTGATAAACTACCCAGTTAACAGTATGAACAATAACATAGCCTCGGTTCAAACCCGATCAACTATAACATAACCCTTATGTAAGCAATAACTATATACAAGTCTTGCAGAAGAAGTCCGCACTTGGGACGGGCGCCCCGCATCCTCTACGGACTACGAGAAATAGATTTACCGGTAAGTAAAATCTTATTTTCTCTAACGTCCTAGAGGATGCTGGGGACTCCGTGAGGACCATGGGGATTATACCAAAGCTCCCAAACGGGCGGGAGAGTGCGGATGACTCTGCAGCACCGATTGAGCAAACAGGAGGTCCTCCTCAGCCAGGGTATCAAACTTATAGAACTTTGCAAAGGTGTTTGACCCCGACCAAGTAGCAGCTCGGCACAGTTGTAGTGCCGAAACCCCTCGGACAGCCGCCCAAGAAGAGCCCACCTTCCTAGTGGAATGGGCCTTAACCGATTTAGGCAATGGCAATCCTGCCGAAGAATGCGCCTGCTGAATCGTGTTACAGATCCAGCGAGCAATAGTCTGCTTTGAAGCAGGAGCGCCAACCTTGTTGGCCGCATACAGAACAAACAGAGCTTCGGTCTTCCTGATCCTAGCCGTTCTGGTCACATAAATCTTCAAAGCCCTAACCACATCCAGGGACTCGGAATCCTCCAAGTCCCGTGTAGCCACAGGCACGACAATAGGTTGGTTCATATTAAAAGATGAGACCACCTTGGGACAAGTCCTCAACTCTGCCCTATCCACGTGAAAAATCAGGTATGGGCTTTTATATGATAAAGCCGCCAATTCCGAAACCCGCCTTGCAGAAGCTAAGGCCAACAACATGACCACTTTCCAAGTGAGGTATTTCAACTCTACTGTTTTGAGTGGTTCAAACCAAGGTGACTTGAGGAAACTTAATACCACGTTAAGGTCCCAAGGTGCCACCGGAGGCACAAAGGGAGGCTGAATATGCAGCACGCCCTTCACAAAAGTCTGTACTTCAGGAAGAGAAGCCTATTCTCTTTGAAAGAAAATGGATAAGGCCGAAATTTGAACCTTTATGGACCCTAATTTGAGGCCCAAATTCACTCCCGTTTGAAGGAAGTGAAGCAGACGGCCCAACTGGAACTCCTCCGTAGGAACAGTTCTGGCCTCACACCAAGAAACATATTTTCGCCATATACGGTGATAATGTTTCGATGTCACGTCCTTCCTAGCCTTGATCAGGGTAGGAATGACCTCCTCCGGAATCCCATTTTCCGCTAGGATCCGGCGTTCAACCGCCATGCCGTCAAACGCAGCCGCGGTAAGTCTTGGAACAGACAGGGCCCCTGCTGCAGCAGGTCCCGCCTTAGAGGAAGAGGCCACGGATCTTCTGTGAGCAACTCTTGCAGATCCGGATACCAAGTCCTCCTTGGCCAATCTGGAACAATGAGGATTGTTCTGACCCTTCTTAGTCTTATTATCCTCAACACCTTGGGTACGAGAGGTAGAGGAGGAAACACATAGATCGATCTGAACACCCAAGGTGTCACCAGAGCGTCTACCGCAACCACCTGAGGGTCTCTTGACCTGGCGCAATACCTCTTTAGCTTTTTGTTGAGGCGGGACGCCATCATGTCTATCTGAGGCAATCCCCACCGATCCGTGATCTGTGTGAAGACTTCTTGATGAAGTCCCCACTCTCCCGGATGCAGGTCGTGCCTGCTGAGAAAGTCCGCCTCCCAGTTGTCCACCCCCGGGATGAACACTGCTGATAGTGCACTTACATGGCCTTCCGCCTAGCGTAGAATCCTGGTCGCCACTGCCATGGCCACTCTGCTCCTTGTGCCGCCTTGGCGGTTTACATGAGCCACTGCCGTGACATTGTCTGACTGAATTAGAACCGGTTTGTTCCGAAGCCATTCCTCCGCTTGGCGTAGGGCGATGTATATGGCCCTCAACTCCAGGACACTGATGTGGAGACCAGTCTCTAGGCTTGACCAGAGACCCTGGAAATTTCTTCCTAGTGCGACAGCTCCCCAACCTCGGAGGCTCGCGTCCGTGGTCACCAGGACCCAGTCCTGAATGCCGAACCTGCGATCCTCCAGGAGGTGAGCACTGCGCAGCCACCACAGGAGAGATACCCTGGCCCTGGGAGACAGGGTGATCCGTTTTTGCATGTGTAGATGGGACCCGGACCATTTGTCCAATAGGTCCCATTGAAAGGTCCTTGCATGGAACCTGCCGAAGGGGATGGCCTCGTATGAAGCCACCATGTTCCCCAGAACCCTCGTGCAATGATGCACTGAAACCTTTTTTGGCTTCAATAGGTTCCTGACCAGAGCTACGAGCTCCTGAGCCTTCTCCACTGGAAGAAAAACTCTTTTTTGGTCTGTGTCTAGAATCAGGCCCAAAAAGGTCAGACGCGTTGCAGGGACTAGCTGGAATTTCGGTAAATTGAGAATCCAGCCGTGCCTCTGCAACGTCTTCACGGACAGAGACACGCTGTCCAGCAACTTCTCCAGAGATCTCGCCTTTATGAGGAGATCGTCCAAGTACGGGGAAATTGTGACGCCCTGCCTGCGCAGGAGCAGCATCATTTCCGCCATTACCTTGGTGAAAATTCTCGGGGCGGTGGAAAGACCAAACGGCAACGTCTGAAATTGGTAGCGACAGTCCTGTACTGCAAATCTCAGGAACGCCTGGTGAGGAGGGAAAATCGGAACATGAAGGTACGCATCCTTTATGTCCAGGGACACCATCCAATCCCCTCCCTCCAGGCTGGCGATGACCGCTCTGAGCGATTCCATTTTGAACTTGAACCTCTTCAAGTACAGGTTCAGGGATTTCAGATTTAAAATGGGTCTGACCGAACCGTCCGGTTTCGGTACCACAAAGAGGGATGAAAAATAACCCTCTCCTTGCTGGAGATGAGGAACTTCGACTATCACCTGTTGAATATACAATTTGCGAATTGCAGCTAACACCAGCTCCCTCTCCGACGGGGAAGCCGGCAGAGCCGATTTGAAAAACCGGCGAGGAGGCATGTCTTCGAATTCCAGTCTGTATCCCTGGGAAACAATCTCTATTGCCCAGGGATCCACCTGTGAGAGAACCCAGACGTGGCTGAAAAGACGAAGACGTGCCCCCACTTGATCTGACCCCCCCCCCCCCCGGAAAGCCCCAACGTCATGTGGTGGACTTTGCGGAAGTAGGGGAGGACTTCTGCTCTTGGGAACTAGCCGAGTGCAGCTTTTTTCCCTTGCCTTTACCTCTGGCAACAAAGGACGATCCTCGTACCATCTTGCTTTTATTGGAACGAAAGGACTGCATTTGATAATGCGGTATCTTCTTAGCATGCTGCGGGGTAACATAAGGTAAAAAATTTGATTTACCGTCCGTAGCAGTAGAGACAAGGTCCGAGAGGCCTTCTCCAAACAACTCCTCCCCCTTGTAAGGCAAGGACTCCATATGCCGCCTTGAGTCGGCGTCTCCCGTCCACTGTCGGGTCCACAAGAGTCGCCTAGCAGAAATAGACATAGCGTTTATTCTGGAGCTTAGTAAACAAATGTCTCTCTGAGCATCCCTCATATACAAGGCAGCATCTCTGATATGCTCAATGGTCATTAGAATGGTATCCCTATCTAAGGTGTCAATCTCCGTAGATAAGGAGTCTGCCCATGCCACGACAGCACTACAAACCCAGGCCGACGCCATAGCCGGTCTAACGATAGTTCCTGAATGTGTGTAAATGTGCTTCATGGTAATTTCCTGCTTGCGATCAGCAGGATCCTCGAGGGAAGCAGTATCCGGAGAAGGCAGCGCCACCTTCTTGGATAAGCGTGTCAGTGCCTTGTCTACTTTAGGCGAAGATTCCCATTGTATCCTATCCTTCTGTGGAAAAGGATACGCCATAAGAATCCTTTTGGGAACATGTAGTCTCCTATCCGGAGACTCCCAAGCCTTTTCGCACAATTCGCTTAGTTCAAATGAGGACGGAAACGTGACCTCAGGCTTTTTCCCTTTATACATGTGAACCCTCGTGTCAGGGACAGGGGGTTCCTCAGTGATATGCAAAACCTCTTTTATAGCAATAATCATGTATCGAATACACTTTGCCACCTTCGGCTGTAATTTTGCATCCTCATAGTCGACACTAGAGTCAGTATCTGTGTCGGTATCTGTGTCAGCGACCTGGGATTTGGGGCGCTTTTGAGACCCTGAAGGTCATGGCGCCCCAGGGACAGGCACGGTCTGGCTACCTGACTGATCCCTAGCCTCAGCCTTGTCTAACCTTTCATGCAGGAGATTCACATTTGCATTTAAGACATTCAGCATATCCACCCAGTCCGGTGTCGGCGTTGCCGACGGCGACCTGACATTCAAACACTCCCCCTCCACATTAAGCGAGCCTTCGTCAAACATGTCGACACACACGTACCGACACACTTCACACACACAGGGAAACTCCTTTCTGAAGACAGTATCCCCTTTAAGGCCCTTTGGAGAGACAGAGAGAGAGTATGCCAGCACACACCCCAGCGCAATGACCCTGGAGACCAACACAAAATGTTTTTCCCCAGCAGAGCTGTATAATATCTTATCCGCCAATTATGTGCCCCCCCCTCCTCTCTTTTAAACACCCCTTCACCGTGTGTAAGCAGGGGAGAGTCCAGGGAGCTTCCTCTCAGCGTTCTGTGGAGAGAAAAATAAGATTTTACTTACCGATAAATCTATTTCTCGTAGTCCGTAGTGGATGCTGGGACTCCGTCAGGACCATGGGGAATAGCAGCTCCGCAGGAGACAGGGCACAAAATTTAAAAGTTTGACCACTAGGTGGTGTGTACTGGCTCCTCCCCCTATGACCCTCCTCCAAGCCTCAGTTAGGATACTGTGCCCGGACGAGCGTACACAATAAGGAAGGATTTTGAATCCCGGGTAAGACTCATACCAGCCACACCAATCACACCGTACAACTTGTGATCTGAACCCAGTTAACAGTATGACAAACGTAGGAGCCTCTGAACAGACGGCTCACAACAATAACAACCCGATTTTTTTTGTAACAATAACTATGTACAAGTATTGCAGACAATCCGCACTTGGGATGGGTGCCCAGCATCCACTACGGACTACGAGAAATAGATTTATCGGTAAGTAAAATCTTATTTTCTCTGACGTCCTAGTGGATGCTGGGACTCCGTCAGGACCATGGGGATTATACCAAAGCTCCCAAACGGGCGGGAGAGTGCGGATGACTCTGCAGCACCGAATGAGAGAACTCCAGGTCCTCCTTAGCCAGGGTATCAAATTTGTAGAATTTTACAAACGTGTTCTCCCCTGACCACGTAGCTGCTCGGCAGAGTTGTAATGCCGAGACCCCTCGGGCAGCCGCCCAAGATGAGCCCACCTTCCTTGTGGAATGGGCCTTGACAGATTTAGGCTGTGGCAGGCCTGCCACAGAATGTGCAAGTTGAATTGTGCTACAAATCCAACGAGCAATCGTCTGCTTAGAAGCAGGAGCACCCAGCTTGTTGGGTGCATACAGTATAAACAGCGAGTCAGATTTTCTGACTCCAGCCGTCCTTGAAATATATATTTTCAATGCTCTGACAACGTCCAGCAACTTGGAATCCTCCAAATCGCTAGTAGCCGCAGGCACCACAATAGGCTGGTTCAGGTGAAACGCTGAAACCACCTTAGGCAGAAAGTGAGGACGCGTCCGCAGTTCTGCCCTGTCCGAATGGAAAATCAGATATGGGCTTTTATACGATAAAGCCGCCAATTCTGACACTCTCCTGGCTGAAGCCAGGGCCAGTAGCATGGTTACTTTCCATGTAAGATATTTCAAATCCACCGATTTGAGTGGCTCAAACCAATGGGATTTGAGAAAATCCAAAACTACATTAAGATCCCATGGTGCCACTGGGGGCACAACCGGGGGCTGTATATGTAGTACTCCTTTTACAAAAGTCTGGACTTCAGGAACTGAAGCCAATTCTTTCTGGAAGAAAATCGACAGGGCCGAAATTTGAACCTTAATGGACCCTAATTTGAGGCCCATAGACAATCCTGTTTGCAGGAAATGTAGGAATCGACCCAGTTGAAATTCCTCCGTCGGGGCCTTCCTGGCCTCACACCACGCAACATATTTTCTCCAAATGCGGTGATAATGTTGTGCAGTCACCTCCTTCCTGGCTTTTATCAGGGTAGGGATGACCTCTTCCGGAATGCCTTTTTCTCTTAGGATTCGGCGTTCAACCGCCATGCCGTCAAACGCAGCCGCGGTAAGTCTTGGAATAGACACGGTCCCTGCTGAAGCAGGTCCCGTCTTAGAGGTAGAGGCCACGGATCTTCCGTGAGCATCTCCTGAAGTTCCGGGTACCAAGTTCTTCTTGGCCAATCCGGAGCCACGAGTATCGTTCTTACTCCCCTTTGCCGTATAATTCTCAGTACTTTTGGTATGAGAGGCAGAGGAGGAAACACATACACTGACTGGTACACCCATGGTGTTACCAGAGCGTCTACAGCTATTGCCTGAGGGTCTCTTGACCTGGCGCAATACCTGTCCAGTTTTTTGTTGAGGCGGGACGCCATCATGTCCACCATTGGTCTTTCCCAATGGACCACAATCATGTGGAAGACTTCTGGATGAAGTCCCCACTCTCCCGGGTGCAGATCGTGTCTGCTGAGGAAGTCTGCTTCCCAGTTGTCCACTCCCGGGATGTTTACGTGGGCGACTGCCGTGATGTTGTCCGACTGAATCAACACCGGCTGACCCTGAAGCAGAGGTTTTGCCAGGCTTAGAGCATTGTAGATTGCTCTTAGCTCCAGTATATTTATGTGAAGAGACGTCTCCAGGCTTGACCACACGCCCTGGAAGTTTCTTCCCTGTGTGACCGCTCCCCAGCCTCTCAGGCTGGCATCCGTGGTCACTAGGACCCAGTTCTGTATGCCGAATCTGCGGCCCTCTAACAGATGAGCACTCTGCAACCACCATAGCAGAGACACTCTTGTCCTTGTGGACAATTTTATCCGCTGATGCATCTGCAGATGCGATCCGGACCATTTGTCCAGCAGATCCCACTGAAAAGTTTGTGCATGGAATCTGCTGAATGGAATCGCTTCGTAAGAAGCTACCATTTTTCCCAGGACTCTTGTGCATTGATGCACAGATACTTTTCCTGGTTTTAGGAGGTTCCTGACTAGATCGGATAACTCCCTGGCTTTCTCCTCCGGAAGAAATACCTTTTTCTGAACAGTGTCCAGAATCATCCCTAGGAACAACAGACGTGTCGTCGGGATCAGTTGGGATTTTGGAAAATTCAGAATCCACCCGTGTTGTTGGAGCACTACTTGGGTTAGTGCTACTCCGACCTCCAGCTGTTCTCTGGATCTTGCCCTTATCAGGAGATCGTCCAAGTAAGGGATAATTAAGACGCATTCTCTTCGAAGAAGGATCATCATTTCGGCCATTACCTTGGTAAAGACCCGGGGTGCCGTGGACAATCCAAACGGCAGCGTCTGAAACTGATAATGACAGTTTTGGACCACGAACCTGAGGTACCCTTGGTGTGAAGGACAAATTGGAACATGAAGGTAAGCATCCTTGATGTCCAAGGACACCATAAAATCCCCTTCTTCCAGATTCGCTATCACTGCTCTGAGTGACTCCATCTTGAACTTGAATTTTTGTATGTACAGGTTCAGAGATTTTAGATTTAGAATCGGTCTTACCGAGCCGTCCGGCTTCGGTACCACAAATAGCGTGGAGTAATACCCCTGTCCCTGTTGTAGGAGGGGTACCTTGACTATCACCTGCTGAGAATACAGCTTGTGAATGGCCTCCAATACCGTCGCCCTGTCGGAGGGAGACGTTGGCAAAGCAGACTTTAGGAAACGGCGAGGAGGGGACTTCTCGAATTCCAACCTGTAACCCTGAGATACTACCTGCAGGATCCAGGGGTCCACCTGCGAGTGAGCCCACTGTGCGCTGAAATGTTTGAGGCGACCCCCCACCGCCCCTGAGTCTGCTTGTAAGGTCCCAGCGTCATGCTGACGCCTTTGTAGAAGCCGGGGAGGGCTTCTGCTCCTGGGAAGGAGCTGCTTGTTGCAGTCTCTTACCCTTTCCTTTGCCTCGGGGCAAATAGGAATGTCCTTTTGCTCGTTTGTTCTTATAGGAACGAAAGGACTGCGGCTGAAAAGCCTGCGGCTTTTTCTGCTGGGAGGTGACCTGGGGTAAAAAGGTGGATTTTCCGGCCGTTGCCGTGGCCACCAGATCCGATAGACCGACCCCAAATAATTCCTCCCCCTTATACGGCAATACTTCCATATGTCGTTTGGAATCCGCATCACCTGACCACTGGCGCGTCCATAAACTTCTTCTGGCAGATATGGACATCGCACTTACTCTTGATGCCAGAGTGCAAATATCTCTCTGTGCATCTCGCATATAAAGAAATGCATCCTTTAACTGCTCTATAGTCAGTAAAATACTGTCCCTATCCAGGGTATCAATATTTTCAGACAGTGACTCCGACCAAGCCACGCCAGCACTGCACATCCAGGCTGAGGCGATTGCTGGTCTCAGTATAACACCCGTATGTGTGTATATACTTTTTAATGTATTCTCCAGCCTCCTATCAGCTGGATCCTTGAGGGCGGCCGTATCAGGAGACGGTAACGCCACTTGCTTTGATAAGCGTGTGAGCGCCTTATCCACCCTAGGAGGTGTTTCCCAGCGCGCCCTAACCTCTGGCGGGAAAGGGTATAATGCCAATAACTTCTTTGAAATTAGCAGTTTTCTATCTGGGGTAACCCACGCTTCATCACACACTTCATTCAGTTCCTCTGATTCAGGAAAAACTATCGGTAGTTTTTTCACACCCCACATAATACCCCTTTTTGTGGTACTTGCAGTATCAGAGATATGCAAAGCCTCCTTCATTGCCGTGATCATATAACGTGTGGCCCTACTGGAAAATACGTTTGTTTCTTCACCGTCGACACTGGATTCAGTGTCAGTGTCTGGGTCGACCGACTGAGGTAAAGGGCGTTTTACAGCCCCTGACGGTGTCTGAGACGCCTGGACAGGTACTAACTGGTTTGCCGGCTGTCTCATGTCGTCAACCGACTTTTGTAGCGTGCTGACACTATCCCGTAATTCCATAAACAAAGCCATCCATTCTGGTGTCGACTCCCTAGGGGGTGACATCACCATTACAGGCAATTGCTCCGCCTCCACGCCAACATCGTCCTCATACATGTCGACACACACGTACCGACACACAGCAGACACACAGGGAATGCTCTGATAGAAGACAGGACCCCACTAGCCCTTTGGGGAGACAGAGGGAGAGTTTGCCAGCACACACCCAAGCGCTATAAATATATATAGGGACAACCTTAATAAGTGTGTTCCCTTTATAGCAGCTCAAATATTATAAATATCGCCAATAAGTGCCCCCCCTCTCTGTTTTTACCCTGTTTCTGTAGTGCAGTGCAGGGGAGAGTCCTGGGAGCCTTCCTCGCAGCGGAGCTGGGCAGGAAAATGGCGCTGTGTGCTGAGGAGAATAGGCCCCGCCCCCTTTTCGGCGGGCTTCTTCTCCCGGTTTTTTTGGAACCTGGCAGGGGTTAAATACATCCATATAGCCCCAGGGGCTATATGTGATATATTTTAGCCAGAATAGGTATATTACATTGCTGCCCAGGGCGCCCCCCCCAGCGCCCTGCACCCTCAGTGACCGCTGGTGTGAAGTGTGCGGAGAGCAATGGCGCACAGCTGCAGTGCTGTGCGCTACCTCATGAAGACTGAGACGTCTTCTGCCGCCGGTTTCTGGACCTCTTCTCTATTCGGCATCTGCAAGGGGGTCGGCGGCGCGGCTCCGGTGACCCATCCAGGCTGTACCTGTGATCGTCACTCTGGAGCTAGTGTCCAGTAGCCTAAGAAGCAAATCCATCCTGCACGCAGGTGAGTTCACTTCTTCTCCCCTAAGTCCCTCGTTGCAGTGAGCCTGTTGCCAGCAGGACTCACTGAAAATAAAAAACCTAACAAACTTTTTCTAAGCAGCTCTTTTAGGAGAGCCACCTAGATTGCACCCTGCTCGGACGGGCACAAAAACCTAACTGAGGCTTGGAGGAGGGTCATAGGGGGAGGAGCCAGTACACACCACCTAGTGGTCAAACTTTTAAATTTTGTGCCCTGTCTCCTGCGGAGCCGCTATTCCCCATGGTCCTGACGGAGTCCCAGCATCCACTAGGACGTCAGAGAAAATGGCGCTGGTGAGTGCTGAGGGAGAAGCCCCGCCCCCTCGGCGGCGGGCTTCGGTCCCGCTCAAATTTGTGTAAAAATGTCGGGGGCTCTTTTATATACATGTACAGTGCCCAGCTGTACATGTATATATCTTTTTGCCATGTTTTGAGGTGTTATTATTGCTGCCCAGGGCGCCCCCCCTCGCCCTGCACCCATACAGTGACCGGAGTGTGTGAGGTGTGTGGAGCAATGACGCACAGCTGCGGTGCTGTGCGTTACCTCAGTGAAGCCGCTGAAAGCTTCTGCCGCCTGAGACGTCTTCTTGCTTCTGTTCTTCTGGCTCTGTGAGGAGAACGGTGGCGTGGCTCCGGGGGTGGACGCCCAGGACGAACCTGTGTTCACCCCCTCTGGAGCTAATGGTGTCCAGTAGCCGAGGAAGCAGATCCTATCATTTAAGTAGGTCTGCTCCTCTCTCCCTAGTCCCTCGATGGAGGGAGCCTGTTGCCAGCAGTGCTCCCTGTAAAAATAGAAAAATCCAAACAAAAATGCTTTCTAATGCAAAGAACTCAGGAGAGCTCCCTGCAGTGCGCCCATCTTCCTCTGGGCACAGTGTAAAACTGAGGTCTGGAGGAGGGACATAGAGGGAGGAGCCAGTGCACACCCAGAATCCAAAGCTTTCTTAAAGTGCCCTATCTCCTGCGGAGCCCGTCTATTCCCCATGGTCCTTACGGAGTCCCCAGCAT
The DNA here is from genome assembly GCF_028390025.1 of Pseudophryne corroboree. Taxonomy (NCBI): domain Eukaryota; kingdom Metazoa; phylum Chordata; class Amphibia; order Anura; family Myobatrachidae; genus Pseudophryne; species Pseudophryne corroboree. The sequence goes on from NC_086446.1 coordinate 347,335,715, forward strand.
CCTCTAGGACAGAGGTTCCCAAACTCGGTCCTCGGGGGCCCACACAGTCCATGTTTTGCAGGTCTCCTCACAGAATCGCAAGTGAAATAATTAGCTCCACCTGTGGACCTTTTAAAATGTGTCAGTGAGTAATTAATACACCTGTGCACCTGCTGGGTTACCTGCAAAACATGCACTGTGTGGGCCCCCGAGGACCGAGTTTGAGAACCTCTGCTCTAGGACGTTAGAGAAAAAAAAAAGATGACCCACGGCTACCATTGATGGTGAGAAACGATCTGTATCTAGTTGCTGGTGACCATCAATGGTTTCTAATCATCGGTGGTTGATTGCCATCCCTAAGGTCAGCCAGTTTTTAGTTTAGTGCCTACAGGATCAAGCACCGTTTTCAGAACAAATGCAGATTGAATGCATTTAGAAGAATACTGAAAATCAAAAATACCTAAATCCAATGTTATGGAAATTGTTTGTTACATGCGTTTTTTAACATGCTTTGCTGATGCTTAGGGGCAATATCTCCTGTTTTAATAAAAGGATCATTGTCCTATTTAGAAAACTTTTCACAGGTAGTAAATGCCCTCTTCAAGTTCAGAGTGAGTTCACGCACTCTTTCCTAATGAAAGAATTTCTGGATATTCAAGAGGCATGTGCCGTAATGCTGTCAGGACAGACCTGGTAGTGTAAACTCTCATCAATTGTTAGCAAAAATAATAAAGCTTTTAAGGGGCTATGGGGGGTAATTCTGAGTTGATCGCAGCAGAAATTCTGTTAGCAACTGGGCAAAACCATGTGCACTGCAGGGGAGGCAGATATAACATGTGCAGAGAGAGTTAGATTTGGGTGTGGTGAGTTCAATCTGCAATCTAATTTGCAGTGTAAAAATAAAGCAGACAGTATTACCCTGCACAGAAATAAAATAACCCACCCAAATCTAACTCTCTCTGCAAATGTTATATCTGCCTCCCCTGCAGTGCACATGGTTTTGCCCAGTTGCTAACAGAATTCCTGCTGCGATCAACTCAGAATTACCCCCTATGTATTTATAATTGTGACTTATTTTTTTATTTGTACTTAACATTTCCCTGTTATGTGCTAAATTTATCTCACAGGGCAGCTGATGAAAGACTCCTTATGGGTAGGCTTACCATACTATCCCTTTAAATTGATTACACAGGTTCTGTGACTGATTAAAAGTAAAACCAGGTGAAATGCAGGCTTGTAGTCAGCCAGCTACAGAACCTGTGTAGTAGTGTCCCGGTTTAAAGGGATAGTATGGTAAGCCTACTTATGGGAAACTAACCCAGTGCGTGCACCTCCATGGGTATAACGCCGTTTCTGCTATCTGAGCAAGGCATTTTTCCAAGACCAAACTTTGGTACATAGGGGTCATACCATAGTCCTCACTGATAATTGTGACTGCAGTCTGCAGTGCTAATTTTCCTTTCAGCGACATTTCCTGCATATAGACTGTTAGTGCATTGTGGGAATACAAAAAAACATAAGCAGAAATGTATTTAACCCTCAGTCAGGCGCAGCTGGCCTGACAGGCGCCACAAAGCTGTTCTCGCTCCCCTCTCCATCCCAAGGGGGCGCAGGGGCCTGTCCCTCCTAGTACCTTCCTATCTCTAAGTGCTGTTCAAAACCCCCTTAGTCAGTTTTCCTGCCGCCTGCGTGGACTGCAGTAGTGACACCCCTGGCCTCTCAGGCACACTACGCCCAAACGCCTCCAGCTTTTGAAGGTTCGTTTTTCCTTTTATTTTCATCTATTAATTTTTTATTTTGCTCATTTTCTGAATGAAAATGACAAAGGTTGTGGATACTTTGCGGAAATATGTAGGTTTGTCCAGGGTGGCCTCTCAGGCATACTGCGCCCAAACTTATACTCATATAAGTGTTCAACTTTTTTGCTTCACATTTTCTGATGAAATAGCCCGTAAAACCTACAATTTGTCTCTTTGTACGTCCTAATGAAGGTCACTGATCACTTTAAGAGCGTTAGAACTGAGTTAATTAGGTGCGAATGACTATTTTCTAACAGGCGCCTATCAGGCTCACTGCACCTGAACCTGGGAGTCCCAGAGGTGCGCTGACGGAGGGTTAAAAAAATGCTTGATAAATAGGCTCCTAAAATACATCACAAATTCACCGGTTTTCGTACCCGGATCCCAGTTTTATGTTTTAGTGCTTCCCAATGATTTTGCTGTAGCCTGTGTCAGAATACTTAGTTTGTGCTAAAGGGAGTAAGAAGAAAAAAATCCAGCTGTGAGAGAGCAGCAGCTGCTTGACCCCGTCTTATCCCCATCTGTGGGGCTGACCCGCGGCAGCCGGTACGGGGACTGGGCTCAGTGATCCTCATGCGTGCACGGTATTCCCCTAACTCCGGGTTCTTCCGCTGTTTCCCCGCCTGGGACTCCCCGTGGTCACACCCTCACTGATTATCCGCCTGTGTCTAATGATGAGCCTGGTGCGGACTGCGGAGACATTAGGCGGCTAATGTGCGTCAGCTGGGAGGGGGTATAAGATGTGGGGAGTCCGCTATGAGGAGCAGAGAGAAGCGGTGGGAATGCAGCACGAGCAGATGATGAACAACCTGGAGGGGAAGGCGGTGTTCCCCTGCACCTACGCGGGCTGCCGGGCGGTCTTCAGGAAGCGGCTACGGTTACAGGAGCATGCTGCTAAGCACGCTGGCCAGGTGACATGCGGCGCTCCCTCTCCTGATGTGGGCAAGTGGGATGTTGTCTGTAATGTGGGGACGCAGATTGCACGCACTACCCGCCTTTGGCGATGCGGTGGGCTGGGCTGTGGAGTCCATGTTCCCTCTAAGGGCTGTAACGCACACTCCGGTTTTTCCCGGAAGGCAAAAAGCCGGACAAACTTTGTCCGGCTTTTTGCCATCCGGGAGAAACTGGCAGAGTCTGTCACACAGGACGGCTTTGAGCCATGTGTGATGCTGTGCGCATGCGCAGCATCAGACACGGCTTCAGAAAAAACCGTTGTGTGTGAAAGCTCCCCTTCACACACATGGTTTACTGGCTCCAAAGACGGCCTGGCGGCCGCCCGGCTGCCGGACCTTCCAGTGGTGAGACCCGGCTGCAACCCGGCAGCTGGGCCGTGCAGTGTGAAGGGACCCTAGCCCTCACACTGTTAACTACAATGCCGGCACGGGAAAAAGCCGTCCGGCTTTTTTCCGGCCGGCAAAAGCCGGGTAGTGTGTTTCAGCACTTATGCGTGAACGTGGAGATGTGAGTTCGTGAGAAGTTCTCCTTGGCAGCAAATCAGCTTTGAAGTAACATCTATCAAATGCATTCAATAATCCGTTGCTACGTATAATTTAATGAATGCATTTGATAAATGTTACTTCAAAGCAGATTGGCTGCCATGGGCAACTTCTACACTTGCTCACTTCTCCACACTTTTCACTACTTCATGAATAAAGTCCTGTCTAATGCATCTTTGCCCATGGTCTGTCCTGCATGTAGATAGGTGCTGCCTGCTCTTGCTGTCAGTGGGTGTTAATGTTGTGTAAGAAGCTTACACAATTGTGGTTGTGGAAGATCTAAATTGTGCAGCACAGCCTTATAGCTTGTACACACTGGCTGATATGTCTGATGGATGCCCTGGGGGGTGAGGGGTGGTAGTGAAATGCAACAAAGACCCTTGCGAGTTTGCTGCGCTTGCCACAAGTTGTATTCCCACTCTGTAGATGTCGTGGATACCCATAGTGGGAATAGTCCCTATTAGTTGGCATGCTGACTGTGCTGTCTGGCATCTGTATAGTAACTGGCGGTTGCATGACTACATCCCTTGTAAGCTACAACAAGTCCTAAAAGACCAACAACTTTATTCTAAAGTGGACATTGATCAAAGCTTGGAGGGAGACAAAATTGTGAGATGGGGTCTGTGAAAAATGAATTGTTACACTGCATCGGTTCAATGCGATATATAACTGCCATAAGTAGCAATTCATGTATATTCCCCCTTCTGGCGATGCAGTGAGGTCTTTAGGTGGTCTCCTTTGCGATGCATGGAGTCAGCTGGTGGGTTCTTCTGTGAATATGCTGCCAGCTAACCTCCTTGGAGGCAGTGGGGACTGATGGGAGGTGATGGGGTGGAGCTAGCATGGGAGAATAAGACTTTAATTTGACAATTGAGTATTTTATAAAAAATAAAAAAAAAATACATTTATGAACAGTGAGCACTGTATGAGTGGATTTTTTTTTTAGTGTTTTTGTGCTATTTTATAGGGTTTAGTGCCTTTTTTTTTATTTTTCTCCCATCCAGCTGCATAATTGTTTTTGCGCCTTGAACGTTTGTGATCCATTTGTGTATAAAAGAGCAGGGAAGCATTGAGCTTCCCTGTGGTTACTGCACTGATGTTCAGGTCTGCCATCCTGAGATTGCGAACCTGAACTCCATGAATTGCACTTGCCATACTAAAGTATGGTTATGCAATTCAGCCACAGAGGGGGTACTGCTGGAGAAGTGAGGAGCTACACCACGGTAACCTGCTCTGTGAATAGCACGAAGCGGAGAAAAGCCCTGGTTTCCACAAAACGGGGCTTTTATCTACTTTGTGAATAGACTTCAAGGTACCAACCTTTCAGCTCCTAACTCATTTTTCAAACACAGCTTCTAACATCTAAGGCAGAAGCTGACTGGTTTGTACTTTATTTATTTTTATTTTTATTATGGGATGTGAAAATATAGACCCAATCTGCACTGCAATAATTGACTACATCGCATGGATGTATCAAATATTGTGTGTAGGGACAGTGTGTGAGAAAGATCTGACCCTGTGATGCCACTCCACAGCATTGAAGTATTAATTTTGTAAAATACCCACAGTATGTGCTGTGAATGCACCGCTGTGCAGACTCCCCCTCGGAAACTGCTGATCATACTTGCCTACCCAGGAGTAGGTGGTCCGAGCTTCTGGAGGGCTGCCCATCATCTGGGCTCCCTGCTGCAGTGACCTCTGGTGCTGCACTAGAGAGCCCAGATGACTGGCATCCCGCACTGATCACAGTTCCTGGGTAGTTTGTTTATTCTCCTGATTAGCTTGTGTCCATCGGATATAGTAGCTAATAACACTGCCAGTTCCCTGCACAGCTTTCTTTGGGGCAAAGTACAGGATCCACAGTGAGCCCTCTAACGCCAGCTGAAGCTGGCATAATTCTCAGAGGGCTTACTGCAGTTAAAATATTTATTTTTCTATTCCTCTTCCCCACCCCATAAATTTGGTCAGATCACATTTCCCATTATAAATGTGGGAAATGTGATCTGGTTACTTAAGAGTGAATTAAAGTTTAGCGCATCCAAAATCCCTTTAATACATTCAAGTGATACTAAAATGTGAATACCTTTTTCCCATTTTAGTTAATATGCATGCAAATGTTTAATTTCCCTGCACAACTACTTTTTGTTCTATTTTGCTGCCAGGTGTGTATATACAGTGTGTGTGTGTGTGTGTGTGTGTGTGTGTGTGTGTGTGTGTGTGTACAGATATAGATCTAGTTTATTTATATTTATTGTATTTTGTTTATTTTGAGTTTTTAATCTAACAAAGGTGAGGCTAAGAATCTTGGGATCATGGTGGGTCCCCCCCCCCCCCCCCCATCAATTAATTGGTCATATTCCTTGCATGAGTGATCATATCTGTGAGTGATAACGGAATACTAACATTATTTGTAATATTGCCTCTAAATGACCTTATGTTGACACAGAAACCATGGCACTGTGACAAACCAGGCTGTGGCAAGTCATTTACCCGAATATCACACCTTCAGAGACACAAGCAGATTCACATGGGTGTGAAGAAATATAGGTGAGTTGCTCTATGCAATGCCCCATTGGTTGTGGGTCTTGTCTAATGTGACCTGATAGTATTTTCTGTTTCCAGCTGTCCAGCTACTGGCTGCAGGGCTGCTTTTGTGAGGATGAAGACTTTAAAACGTCACCAAAAGTACAAACATGGAGCAGTAGCACCACTGAAGGTAAGGTTAAAGTGGCTAACACCTGAATGATAACCTTTTTCATTGGTTAACAAATGTGCTCCTCCTCCTTCTCCTCCTTCTCCTTCTCATTATTTACAGTCTCTTATGTAGCGCAGCACATTCCATTGCGCTTTACAATTTGAAACGGTGATAAGACAAACTGGGTTATGACAGTCAGAGGTGGGAAGGCCTTGCTTACAATCTATATGCAACTTCACAAATGTATTCTGAATTGGGCTTTGTGCCTTTGAAAGCTTCTACTTATTTTAGCTACTTAACCAAAAGTATTTGGTGTGTTAAGGGTACAAACAATCCCTGAATGCTGGGATACGGAGCATACATGATCAGCATTTTTAAATCTGAGTAAGGTTCACTCTGAATACTGTTTCAGGCTAATATTGATTAGATGACTGGCTTTGTACTTGGCCAACTGAAACAGTCATCTGCTGGGAAAGTACTATGCATGCTGAATAGTAATTTGCTAAACAGACCCATGTATGCTTGGTGTGATTACATTTATTTTTATTTTTTTGCCAAATGCTTTCCCACAGATGACTCCCAAAAAGAAGCAAATGTTAACTCCTCCTCTCTTTTTTTTTTTTTTTTTTTTTTTTTGTCCTCCTAGTGCTCTGTACCAGGATGCTCCCAAACCTTTCAAAAGAAGAGTGCTTTAAAATGCCATGTGTCTGAGCACACTGGAGTGCCCCAGCTTGTGTGAGTACAGACCCCAAGAAATAAGTGAACTGAATCACTCGATCAAGCCTTTGAGCAAATTTCTAGCCATTTAAAGATTATCACCCTAATTTAATATTAGACTTGTTTATTTCTGGTTTACGATAGAACAAACTACATGGCAGTTACAAATGGCCAAAAGAGGATGTGTGTAGTCTGTTTATAAAGTACTTTAGTTATTGAGGTTCTGTAACATCTCATCTGCATAATCCGCTCTCATTCTACATCTAACATGGGTAACACCTCTCTCCATCTCTGGTTAGTATGGTGGCAGTTCACATGCATTTGTCTTTGGTTTTTGTTCTTTAAACCTCCCTTATCTCCACTTCCAACAGAGCTGCTGCTCGCCCCCTGCAACACTGGCTTTTCCAGTAGTATCACTCTCTCTGCAGTGGCTGAGGAGCGCTTGCAGGTGGAATTAAGATTTCAATGAAACATATGCCTTGTGTATAAAATGGACCCATCCCAAACTTTTGTTATACAAGGATATCCAGGGGTAATCCTACTCCATTGACAAGGGAATAGTGCCGTAAGTATATATGGAGTGTTTAAATGTAACAAAGGGGGTATTAAAGTAAGGAGATATAAAACTCTAACCAATCACCACTTAACTGTCAAACACAGCCTCTAATTTGAGTTAGACGCTGGCTGGTTAGTGTTATATCTATGCTTTGATAAATTCCACCCTTGTATAAAGCAGTGGTACTCCACTCCAGTCCTTGAGTACCACCGACAGACTGTATTGTGAAGGTCTAACTCGCCTGTACATGATTGATCTAATCTGCTGGGTTAACAATTCCCACCCCCTTCCACAGCCAGGAATTCTCAGCACGACCTGTTGAATTCTTGAGTGAGAACCACTGGTGTAAAGTGTGGACTTGATCCTTGTGCTCAGGATGCATCTTCAGTATAATACAAATTCTACACTAAAGTTTTTTTTTTTTTTTTTCTTCGTTCAACTGAAGCCAAAGTGCTGTATCCCAAAAGGCACCCCCTGTCAGACTAATTACAGTGACACACTACTTAATTGGTGTGTGGTTTTGTTTTTAGTGAATCACTCCAGCCCTTGTGCCAGTTTTGTTAACTTGATAAAGGAAAACTGTTAATATTTATTAGCTGCCTTTTCAGAATAAATGGGATAAATCTGTGCCATCCACAAGCACAGTGTAAAATATTCTTGCTATGCAGATATTTACATACAACTATATTATACACATTGTATTCATAGCAGTCTGTTGGTGAACTGAAGTAGAAGTACGGTCTGTCCCTGAAGGAAGTGTGCACACTTCAGACCCACTGGATCTACTCCCTTATGCTGCCAGTCACTGCTTTACTCAAGTCATGCAAGATGATGCTTCTTGTGTCCATACTTCCATGGGCAGCTGCTCTCTAACGCACCCGCCAAGCTACAGTGGAGGACCAGAGGCAGGGAAATACTGCCCACAGGATCCTAAGTGTAGGCAGGGCCAGATTAACAATGGGGCATATGGAGCTCCAGGCCCCAGATAAATAGGCCCATCACCATGACAGCTGGATGATTAACTGTACAGCTGGTCACATGGTTGCCATAAATTATGGTTTGAATTTCCTCACAAAGTGATTGCTGTTCTACTTTTACGTATTTTGGGAGACATTGGGGCTTCTAGTGTAGGGAATGTACATGCCCATATGTCACTGGCTACACCTCCTCACAAATGGCCCTTGATCATTTTCAGCCTCAATGGCAATCGTGCTTAGCTGAGAATTGGTCCATCCCAATGGTGTGGCACCCATGTAGATGCACTGGATGAACAGCCCCTGAGCCAGCTGTGATGTAGCCATTTTATTTCTCATGCTTTTTGAAAGGGTGGTCTTCAGGTTGCTGGGGTCCCAGCGACCACCATACCAGCGCCGGAATCCTGACTGCCAGCATACAGACATCTTTTCTCCCTCTTGGGGGTAAACAACCCCCCTGGAGGGAGAATAGGTAGCATAGCAAGGGGATCATTTGCACTCGCCCAGCTGTCTGTATACCGGCGGTCTGGATTCCGGCGCCAGTATGCTGGTTGCCGGGACCCCGACCACTGGCAAACCATACTACACCCACTTGAAAGGTGACTAAGTCTCAACAGTTTGCCATCCTGAAACACTATTCTGCTTCTTGGTTGCCTCTTTATTCCTCATCGAAGGGTGTTTATGTGCGCAGCGGTCTTATCCCTCCATTCTGTGGCCTTCAGGTGTGATCATGCAGGCTGTGAATGGAAACCTCACTCTGGTGCCAGTCTTGCAGCCCACCGTCGCCGCCATGCAGGTGAGTGACAACATTGCTATTTGGTTTTATTGAGCGAGGACTAGCTTGGTAGGACTGGTCTGTAGTCTATTGTATGTTGCAGGATACCGCTGCCCTTTCCAAGGATGCCAAACTACATTTCCAACGTGGACGGCTTTGCAGAAACATCGTAACAAGCATCCATGTAAGTATCGCAATTAAAATGGAAAATATGCACACTTTTATTTTCCCATTGCTACTATAGAAATGAGCGGATTCTGCACTGAACTTCATCTGGCCATATAGTTTATTCTGATCGTATTGTGAACCAAAACTTGTGTTTCTTTTGTAAAGTATGATGCATAGAACATTTATTTGTGTTAATCATCTTTGCCAATCTGCAAAATGTGCTTCAGTAAACCACTTCAGTTTTCAAAAATGTCTTGACACCTGTTATCTCCTCCAAATGGTGGGTCATGATTGAGATCCTTCTGGCTAGAACACGTTTCAGTTCAGTGCCCTGTGCTGCAGTTTCCTTTTAAGAGCGCTGCGTGAGGGTTTTTATACAGGCCATTAATTTTAAGCTCCTGATTCATATAAAGCACTATATAACCTGAGCTCATTTTAGTCTTAATTTGCTATAAATATTCTAACCCCACCCTTGCCCTCCATTCAAATAGTGGATCTCCAGTGTACAAAGTGTAAGAAGCCATTTAAAAAACGGAGCACTCTGTGGAGACACAAAGCAACCCATGTGGAAAGACGTATCTCCTTGACCTGTCCCCGAGAAGACTGTCGGCAAACCTTTACCACCATCTTCAACCTGACGCACCACATACGGAAGATCCACCTGTGCTTGCAGACCTACCATTGTTACCATGCTGGCTGCAGTCGCACTTTTTCTATGAGGGTATGTATTCAAATACTTGGGCAATATAACAGCTGGAATGGTAGAAACTTACTTTACTACTTTTTGTTCTTTTCCCTTTTTATTTAGGAAAGTCTGATACGACATCTTGTTGTTCATGACCCTGATAAGAAAAAGCTGAAGGTAAGTATGCAAAGTGAATGACCATTGCTTATTTAACTAGCAATAAGTGCTATGCTCACTAAGGATTGATGTAGAGTAGTAGGCAAATCCCTTTGTAGGGCACGTCTTGTGTGTTCTAGCTCTGCACATTCTCCAGAAGAAAATGTATGTAATTATGGTTAATACAAGTGGAGATAAACACTGCTTTGTAACTGCATGAAAACCAGCCCTTCAGTTGCATCAACAGTCCCTCCCTGAATGCATAAGTATGAAATACCTGCTCTCAATACCAAAGGTGACCTAGAACAGATGGCCATAAAGTCTCAGTTCTGGACTGCTAATTCTAGTAAACCTTTACTTGATTAGTTAATGTTACATGATTGGGAATCTAGACCTTTAACACTTGTTACTACTTGGAATGATGTCGGACTAAAATATTTACTATCTCATTTCTATCTCGCTACGATCTCCTTTCTTGTTGGTTTCATTTTGCTCACCACTTACAATATGCATTAACTTTCAACAGCTTCGGTTCAATCCAAGATCCACAAAGAAGAATTTGAGAAGAGCCCCTCGTCCACAACCCTCCTTAGAGCAGGACCTTAGCCGGCTTTTCAATCAGAAACTTATATTCCGCTACAAGGCGCAGTTGGAGAGCAACCTCTCCAGCCTCTTTAATGAACGAAAGTTCCGCGTACCTGCTCTGCCAGAAGCAAACCTAAGCAGCCTCTTCCAGCAACTTCCTCTGGGTGCCAGGGCAGAGAAAACTGCCTGAAGCTGACAAGGCAAAGGAGGCCATAGTCTGTACCTTTGCTTTAGGTGACTGATCAGTTGCCACACTTGTGTTCTGTTGAGGCCTGTAATGGATATCATTTTTCCCCCCCCCCCCCAGCCTTTTAATTGACTGGGGGGATGCAGCCCAGCTTAATGATGCATATATTTTGTGAAGTGTTAATACAGAGTATTTATAATTTTGTGAAATGGGAAGTTCATTTAAGATGATAGTTCTGGGCAGTAACTATTTAAAATGTTTTAAGCAAAAATGCTTTTTTTTTTTTTTTTTTTTCCCCCCCCCCATTTCATACGGCATAGCTAGAAAATATTGCTGTGCTTGTGAAGACAAATTTAATTCTGTGTGTACTTGTAAAATTCCACTAGGTGGCACTCATCTCTGTCTTAAGAGAAAACGTTTGTCTGTCGAATGCTTACACTAGCACAATTAACATTCAGCAGCTGATTAATATCTGTATTCCTATTAACTATTAAGGTTTGTTTTAGAATAAATATAAAATTTAGTATTAGCACCGTGAGACATTCTTGTATAAAGTATTTGTCGAATGCTGGTGTTAAACAATACAAATGTGTTATGGCATTGGGTTAATCTCCACTTGCTTTTATAAACTCCTGAATTCTATGGTGAAAGCAAACTTTTTTTTTTTTTTTTCTGCCCATATCTAGACTACCACAATCCCATAGCTCGTTCTGATGTCTTGTGTAATATGCATGGATGAATACCTGCATCTTGTGCTAATGTTTGCAAATAAATCTGAGGAATGATTGTACTGTGCCTATATTTTGCCCTTGCCATAATTTCTTTATGCAAGCTTCAGTATTTTATAGAAAAGTGGCAGTGATGCACAAGTTTAAATGAACTTTACTTTCCTGTTTTGACGAATTTCATAAGAGGTAGGGTGTTTGCGGGTCCCCCCCGTGTCTCCCCATTATAAGTCTCCTATAATAGATATACCGTATAATAAGCCTTGCCTATACACAACTGAATCAAGACCAAACTCTGGTTTAAATAGATTGACTTTAGGGGTACAATGCTCTAGTCGGGCACCAGATTTAACGGAAGGGTAGGTGTCAAACCCCACACACCCAGTCTTTCCTGTACACTGGAGGGAGGAACCCTGCTGAAATCTGGTGTCCATAAAGAAAAGTGTTCTGACTACAGTATTTCTAGATTACCAGCAATACCGGGGGGGTTGCATCTGCTGTAACTGAATTTAGCGGCTTCCATGCCTTACAGGCTCCAGAAAGACCTCAATCTTGTGCTCCTTATAACTCAAACAATCTTTAAGAAAAAAGGACTTGCAGTATACAGTACAGGTACTGTATGTTCAGTAAAACATGTGTTCTGGTAAAGGCTGACAAAATCTTTACTATAGTATAATATGGGAAGTAAGACTTTTACTTTGGCTTTGTACCATCTAGAGTACTGTTAATCTTTCTAAAAATAACATGTTTGTCACTAAAGATTTACAAAACATACTATAATATCATACACTTTATCCAGTCAAAGTAGGTGAAAGATGCATGCGCAGCATAGCTTAATTTTAAGCAGTATACACAAAACAACCCTTTGTACTTAGGATCAACTTTATTCTGTATTGCTATGTAATAAAAAGCTAACACTGCACCTCACCTCTATGGGGGAAATGTTAGTGGTTTATATGCCAGTCCACTAGATGGTGACTGACAGAGCAATTAAAGTGTTGCTCCATTTGTGCGCACAGCCACTGGTGCTGACATTACTGTTACGTTGTGTCATTTTGACATGCTCCTAACTAGTGAAATCCTAATACAAACTGTTGTGTATTTATATTTAGTCTTCTATACTATAGATGACTGCAAACAATGCATAGTAGGACTGGTGCCTCACAGACTGTCTCCTACCTCAAATAGGAGTGCTTTGAGCAAGGTTTTATCTACACCATGCACTAGTCTGTGGGTTTTAGTTTCTCATTGTAGTATATTGACATAACTCATGCTATGCCGGTCTTGTTCTAGCATGGTCTTTAACAAGCTTATTGTGGAATTGGCTTCCTTTGATGATAAAGGAGCATTATGTTGGCTTCACCTCTGCAGGATGGCATAGCTGGGCTAATTTTCTTATCTACCTGTGGAAAGTTTCACAGAATTGTCCATTGAGGCTTGTGTTCTCATCATGTGTAAAATGTCATGGAAGTGACCCAACATGGGTAGCACAAGAGGTATAATGTAATGTGTTGCTGTACTGTAGATTGTACATTGCATTGTCCCGATTCATTGTTATCATGAGTGCAGTGGCCAGCCTGTCATGTTGGGGGGGGGTGCCATCGCCATCATGACAACACTAAAGCAGGCCCCACAGACATGCTGACCTGCTAGGAATCTTCCTGGTGAGCCCTATGGCCACTCTGCCCTGTTTGCCAGTAGGAGCTGACAGGATACTCTGTTATATTTATGGGGCAGGGGCTTTAACATTTAAATAGGTGCGAATATTGAGTGCAAAGTCCAATTTATGCTGCTTTACATTTTGAGGTCAAACCAAGCTGCAATATAGAAATAGAGCCCTGTAAGTGCCTTTAGAATGACATGAGTCATTTATTTCATCGGCTGATATGAATGATCATTTGCTGTATCGCCAGCTTAACTGGAGACTTCCTTAAGAGTGTCAAACACTTAAGCAAAAGTTAGTGGATGCTTATTAGTCAGTGCAAGGTATATACTGGGGAGTTTGTCATATTTAGAACACCATGGTGGTTTTGTTTTTTGCATCCACGCATCACAAATGCTTAGTTATTTTGTAGTGACAAGGACTCGTTGCTTGCATAGATAACCTGAATATGGTTCACCCACAGCATTACCAGAGTACAGTAACAGTAGGAGCAGGAAGTGTCCGCTATGGGGAGCTGTTATCCATAGCATTCTGTGCTTAACAAGCTGCATCCATGCCTTACCTAGGCAGAAACTTCATACATTGGAACCTACGGCTTCTACAAGCAGCTGCAGTCATTTAGCAGTGGTGCTATGAAAAGAGCTGGATTGCTTACAAAGCATGGACAATGTGAACAGTACAGAGTACTGTAGCTTGTCAATGGTTGGCTGCTGGGAAAAATGACTTCTCTCTGCAGCTTAAAATTGCACTGTACACTAGGGGCAAGTAATATAAATACCACTGTGAAATTGCCATCATGCGCTTTTTTTGTAGCAACTGCAAAGAGGAATTGTTACAGGAGCAGTGTTGTGCAATTGGTAACGTGACTTACAGTAAGCTCTCATGAGGTGAATAAAGCTATCCCTGCATTTATTGCAGTGCCAGAACAACAGTTGTTATAAAATTGCATGGCAATCTTGCTGCATATGCTACTCAGCAAGGCTGTAACAAGACCGATCTGTATACATGAATTACCTGTGAAAGCTACTCATGCCACACTTTTCCACAGTAAAGTTACATAATTTCAATTTAAGTAACAGAATTAGGTCTTTTTAGGTAGTAACAGTCAAAAATAGGTAATTTTATGTCCTGTAGAAATTAAGTATGTTATTCACTGGTACATAAAAGCAAATAAACTTTGAGTGGAATGGGAAAGGATTATAATAGGTTAGAACCTAAAAATCATAGGATTAGGGACAGAGGTAACCTGTCAGAATTCTTACTATAATTTTATCAAGATACAACCTGCAAATAATGTTGGTTAAAAAAATTTACTATTAAAGGGATCCGGGCTGTCAAAATCCCGACGTCTGGATACCAACACTGCTAAGAAGACGGGTGCAAGATTTCCGACATGGGTTGGGAATTCCAACACCAGCCTACCAACACCTAGAATCCCGATCGTACCACTCCTGACATGCAGGATAGGCAAGCTGTAGGGGGGGGTATGTGGAGGTTAGGTTTATGCTGTGCTAGGAGGGTTAGACTGCAGGAAGGGGGGGGGGGGGGGGGGGTGTTAGGCTGGGGAATTTAGGGTTAAGGGGGCATTGGTGGAGGTAAGTATCCTTACCATCTCCCTGTCGGGATGCCATGATCGGTATTCTGACCACCGGCATCCCCACCTCCGACCTAACGAACCCAACTCCTAGTAAAGCGTGCCAGTGACAGAATGGCCACATCTACTGCACATATTGCTACTTACAGAGTGATAGGCTGTTTGAGGCCATTGTCAAGTAAGTGCTAGGTGATGCTAGCAATCATATGCAGGAATATTTAAATTTAATTCCATTTGCTTAGACATTAAATTCCCTGATTGTATTTGTAACCCAGTTCATTCACCCTAATATCTTCTAAACAAATTTTTACGTCCTCATTTGACTTGACTTTTTTACTACAATTAAACCTACCACCTAGTCTTTCCTTGTCCCCCTATTTGCACATTTGATCTTGTGGTAGGTGAGTTAGACTGGGTTCTTTTGAGTTGACCTCTGGTAGCTGGAGTCTTCATTCTTTAATTCAGAGTTTCCCAACTCTGTCATTATTGTCCAGGCTTTAAGAATATCCATGCTTGAGTACACAATGTTAAATAAAATTTACTGTGGTACTATTTAAGTCACCTGTGCTCAAATATGGATAGCCTTAACACCTGGACTGTAATGGCAGAGTTTGGGATACTCTACTTTAGCGATCATGAGCCCTTGAGCAGTTTCTAAAACCCAATCCTCATGGAACCCTAACAGTGCATGTTTTCCAGATCATCTAGTGTGGAGCACAGGTGTATTAACTAACACAATAGATTAACAGGGAGTACTAATTATATTGTTGAGGATACCTTGAAAACACGCACTGTTCGGGTTCGTTGAGGATGGAGTTTGAGAAATACCTAAACAATGTAGAAAAGGAAATGCACTTTACCTTTATCAGTGAGCCAGTAAACATAAGCTGCAAGTTGATCCAGTACATAAGGGTCTGCTTGTGCAGTCGAGATACGTTCAGTTTGCTGGCTGTTGGGATCCTGCTGGTCAGGATACAGACGCCAGAATCCCGACAGCTGACCATACTGCCAGTCGGAATCCTGGCAAAATAGGACTATTCCCACTCGTGGGTGTCTACGGCACCCACAGAGTGGCAATTGATCCTGCAGCGAGCCATCAAGCCCACAGTGTGGCAAATGTAGCGAGCCCGCAAGGGGACTCTTTGTGCTCACCCCTCTGCTGGCATTCTGGCTGGGTGTGCAGATACCTAATCTCTTTGCTGTCTTGTATGATGGCAGTGTAGGTGTTCTGCTCAGGATCTGATGTGCTACTGTAATAATCTGACTGAAAGAGA
This sequence comes from Pseudophryne corroboree, assembly GCF_028390025.1. Classification (NCBI taxonomy): domain Eukaryota; kingdom Metazoa; phylum Chordata; class Amphibia; order Anura; family Myobatrachidae; genus Pseudophryne; species Pseudophryne corroboree. The sequence continues at coordinate 347,351,743 of NC_086446.1, forward strand.
AATTCTTACTCAACGCCTTCCAAGTTTCTAGATGAGCAGGGACACACAGTTATGTGTATGGTTGCAGTATGCATGTTGTTCAGAATTACAGTATAATGGTTTACTGAAATCAGGGTCACCAGGAAACCTAGAAATCTGCAAGCAGCCTGTGCACCTTTAACTAAGAAATTTTTATATTTTCTCTTGTGTTACTAAACACATTCTCAATTGAACAAGCTAAAACTTCTAAGTGCCACCTTTGAGTGAATATATTACACCCTATATAATTGGAAAATGACCCATACATAGCTGAAAGCTTCCACATTACAGTGGTGATCTGAGGTGTGATTGCTTCAGCACATTGCCATGTCTTGCTTTGAACACCTAGTGCTTAATGCGGGGATGGGGAACCTTCGGCCCTCCAGCTGTTGTTGAACTACACATACCAGCATGCCTGGCTACAGTTTTGCTATTTGGCCATGCTAAAACTGTTGCAGGGCATGCTGGGATGTGTAGTTCAGCAACAGCTGGAGGGCCGAAGGTTCCCCATCCCTGGCTTAATGCATACCTCCCAACATGACCCTCTCCAGGAGGGACACAATGCTCTGCTCCTGGACTTTTCTCTTAATGTATGATTGCTGGCATCTGTTTTGATCAGATTAATGGATAAGAAAGGTATTTCTGCACAGGTGGAGGCAATCATAAATTAAGTGGGAAATTCATGTTGGGAAGCAGGTTTGGTTTGGGATGGAAAACCAGCCTGGGAAATTTATGAAAGCAGCCCTAATGGGGACAGGGTATGTTGAGGGGGCGGGATTCATCCTCCTAAGGTCTGATTGGATGCAATTGCGGCCTTCTTGAGCCTTTTGCTGCAATTGCATCTGTGACTTTATGCTAATGACCCTACAATGCAGTTCCCTAGTATACATCCGTGCATCCAAATGTGTATGGACTGAGATGCCGGCTTTCAGTGTCTACAGATGCTGCAATCACATACCTCCCAACATGACCTTTTCCAGAAGGGACAAATTGATCTGCTCCTGGATGTCCCTCTTAATTTAGAATTGCTGTCACCTGTGTTGACCTACTAAATTGATAAGAAAGGTGTTTCACTGCAGGTGATGGCAATCCTATATTAAGAGTAAAGTCCAGGAGCAGAGCATTGTGTCCCTCCTGGAAAGGGTCATGTTGGAAGGTATGCAATCATGCTTTGTGCATCTTTTAGATGCCACCATCGCTACACCATTAAAACAACCTTCACCAGCTCTATGCTAGAGCAATTCAACGTCTCTGTCTGCAACCGCTTATAGCAACACACCCACACTACGTTACATTTGCATCTGATTAGCCAACCCCCCCTGTAACCACACAAGAATGCCCAAATAATTTCTAATACACTTCTTGGATGCATGTGTCTGACTCCGTACTACAACTCTATTTCTCTTACGTCCTAGAGGATGCTGGGGTCCACATTAGTTCCATGGGGTATAGATGGGTCCACTAGGAGCCAATGGCACTTTTAAGAGTTTGAGAGTGTGGGCTGACTCCTCCCTCTATGCCCCTCCTACCAGACTCAGTTTAGAAAATGTGCCCGGAGGAGCCGGTCACAGCTAGGAGAGCTCTACAGAGCTTCTTTAGTAAAAGTTTATTTTAGAGTTTTTTATTTTACTGGGAGGCAACAGCCTCCCTGCTTCGTGGGACTAAGGGGGGGAGTAGTGTCCACCCTGCAGGGTCCGAGCCACTATCTCCGCTGACAGGACACTGAGCTCCTGAGGGGATCGAACGTTTTCTGCCACAGGGGATCGCTCACCCCGGCAGCATGCCGCTACCCCCTTAAAGAGCCAGAAGATCAGTGGCGAGTTAGTCACTGGCCCCCCTAGCAAGCGGGGAGCCAGTGTGAAGATGGCAGCAACAGGGTATGGAGCGCAGTACTAACTGCGCTCCGGGGCTCAGCGGTACATAGTGCGGCGCTGTGAGGGGCGCCCTGAGCCAGCGCCTACACCTTACACTGGTCACACAGCCTGTCGGGGTCCCAGGATCTCTGCCAGCATAAATCCTCAGGCCAGTATAATCCTATGAAGAGCGGGAAGACAGCGCCATTAAGGGGGTGGAGGTTCTCAGAGCGGACCCAGCAGCGTTCAGCGCCATTTTCCTGCCTGCAGAAACGCTGTCAGTGATGTGCAGTCCCTCCAGAGCAACTCCAACTATCTCTCATGTGTCAAAGTCGAAAAATATTGTAATGCATATACCCTGTAATAACCCCATGCACATGCCCGCTGCGCGTGCACTCAGTCCGCCGTGCGTGCACATATCTGCAATTTGCGTAGGATCGCTCCTGCGATCATGCGCGTGGTATGGGTATTTACGGCGGAGTTTGTGAGCGCGTAGAGGGTTATTAGAACATTATATATTTAACCCAAATATTGTACATTTTAGATATAACTCCCTTGCACCACATCAGCGAGTATCAATAGTTTAAACAGTTCCAGGACTAAGGGATTCGCCTTTGCATGATAGGAAGGGTCAGATAAAGGTTGGAAGGTGATGTCTAGTATCCAGCTGTAGGGTATTTTAAGGGTAACATTCCGGTGTTGGTTAGAGAAGGATCGCATGTTCCAGCGTATAGTTATGTGCAAAAGTAGAATATAGATATTAACTGTATTTACTGTATATTATGTATGCGGCGGGAATCCAGAGGATACCACCCACCAGAGCAGTTGGGGAAAGACATCGCCCATCTTTTCAAATCAACCTATGACCTCTCCTGTAATGAAAAGACACATCTATGTGTCCAATGGACAATGAGATTACAGTGACCATTGTATTGTGTATGTAAGTTGTGTATAAAAAGACCGTTGTTGCCTGGCCGGTCAGAAGACTCTGAACGCTTTCTATCTGACAAGCGGAGGACCGGCCGGGTTGCGCTTGCGAACATTCTCACGTATGTACATTCTCTGTAGCCATTACTCTGTTTTAGATTTATCTTGTTAGCCTGTAGTGTATGATTTGTACTGTTTTACCTTTTGAAATAATCCACGGTGGCCTTAGAACCCTGTGGTTTCAACTACAAATCAGTGTTGTGTCCTCACTTTCCTGCAAGGGTTTAAAAGCATATTTAACTGTATAAGGTTTATAAACATTGATAAGGTGTACGCGCTGCGGGTACTTTATACCGTCAGCGCTACTTAAGGTTTAAGGTATAACGTTGTTGCAGTACTTTGCTGCTAAGGGTTTAAAGTGTAATCATATCATTACATTGTATCACTAACAAGGTTTAAAGGTTATCAATTGTGTGTGCGTGCGCTGTGCGTACTCTGTACACTCAGCGCGGCGTGTGGACGCCAAGTACGTACCACGTACGGGACTCTGTACGCAAATAGCGTACAAAGTGCGTAGCACGTGTATTCAGTCTAGCGGCCATAGCGGCTCCACGGTAAAAGTATCTAGAGGTATAGCTTTATGGTTTAAGATAATATCGACATTATCACATGGTACCAGGGGTTTGTAAAAGGGGGGGGGCTGTGTAAAGACTGTGTAACCTATTAAGGTACACAGTCAGCGCTGGTTTAGGATCTCCCTATACCTGGAAAGTGCTGTGTGTGGGTTGGCTCCAATCTCTGTGTCTCTCTTGCCATTCTTAGGGGTGAAACTCTGTCTGTACTCGTGTGTGTGTGTGTGTGTGTGTGTGGAGAGTGTCTGTGGTCGCCATTAGCTATGTCCAGGGACTCTGTGTCATATGCTGCAGATGATATGTCCTCTCAGGATGATCCCATTCCATGTAATCAGGATTGCACTGTTTTAGCACAGATACCAGCAAGGGCGCCTGAATGGTTATCCTCTATCAAATTCATGATTTCTCAGATATCTACTATGGTTGCACAGAATGACTCTGCAACTCAGGTTTTACAGAACTCTATGGCAGTTTGGTCCGGTTCTGTTACCTCAGGGCCCCCCTCAGGAGTTTCCCATAAACGTGCGCTTGCACAGATTATGCAGGATGATACGGATACCAACTCTGACACAGCAGACGATGATGGGGACGTGCTTAGGGAGGCCGCATCTCTTGCTAAAGGGGTGTAGTTGATGAAAGAGGCTATAAGGGATGTGTTTATGAATGTCATTTTTAAATTTCTCACAAATATTTAAGATGCCCGCTCTAATATATATATATATTGTAAATGTCTGCACATCTTATTACCAAATCCCATAAAAGTGCGCTTGCATCGCACAACACCTCATAAGCATACCACAGCATCCCATAAGAGAAAACGATACACCCACACATTATCTGAGTTCCAAAGCTCAATGAAGTATATATTTCTTGTTAAAAGGATATGGATACAATATATATTACAAAGTACAGTATACCTATTGTTACATGGTTACACTCACACAGAAAACAGTTAGAACATAGTTAAAACAGTTACATATAGTTACAGTTAAATGCCTGCGATACAATTACCAGATCCTTGTTTTATAAGTTTATCCCTCCATATGACTCTGTCTTTCTCTCTTTCCTCTTTAAAATCATACAAGAACTCCATCTTCCTCTGAGTCCACCAGCAACTGAACCCGACCCCCCCAGACAGGAACTATTTTCCTGTGTCTTGTTCCTGGGGGAGGGGTCTCTCCTGCACAATTCAGTCACTATTCTCTTTGTATATGCTGATCAGGTTCAGCCCTGAAAACTGCTAAAAGGGTTGGCTTCAGTTCCCTGTTCACTGTATCATTCATTGTTCTAACAAAGTGATTTTAGCTTTTATACATATAACTATCTGCTGCAATGTCCTACAACTTCACAACAAGTATCAAATTAATGTACACACCAATCTGCTTGTTTTAATAGCAAACATGACAGGTGTATCTGGTTCCGTTCAAATAATACACATTCATGACATTAATTCATTGGTGATTTTAAATGACCATGATATCCGGCGCTTGATATTATTATAATTATGTACTGTATGAAATAAGTGTCGAATCCATCTCTGTGCCATGTCCGTGTAAATGCGTGTGTTACCATATATTGCTGTGCTCGCTGCGCATATTTGCAAGTATAGCGACTTAAATGTGTGCAGTTTGTATGTTCTCTCTATGTAATATTTTTGACTTTGGCAGTCACCAATAACTGCCACTATCTAAACAATTTAAGCAGAAAAATATATGTCATCATGTAAGTACATTTCTATGATTGGGTAAGGGAGGAGAGAAGAAGGTAGGAAAAGGGTATGACCTATTGAGATAGCAGGAGCATGTGTGTATGAATCCATGTTTGGGGGGTCATGTATCATCGTGCCGTACGTGTTTTAAATCAAGCTTCGAGGTATTGCGAAGTATACATTTGAATTCCTTCTTATCCTGTATTAAGGGTCTGTGGATGGGCTGTCAAACTTTACCGAGCTCTTTTCGGCTTTTGGTTGCAACAAAATGGGGGAGCACATTTTAGTTGATGATACATGAATGGGGGAGGTATGTGAGTGCTGATATCTGTGCCTGTATTCCCTATCGACTATATGTGTCATTACCTGAAGGTTGTAGAGATGAAGATGAAGAGCAATTATGGTAAATGCAGTCATATTCTATGTGAGGTTAATAAACATTTGTTGATTGAAGTCTTGTCTGGTGTCTTGTCTTGATGTACATGTTGACTGTAGTCTCCTTGGGCTTTTGCCAAAAGTGCAAGCAAAAGTTTTATCAATGTCCATAGACTTACAAAAAGTGTTGGGCTAGCGTAAAATTAACGTTACTAGGGATAAAGGGGGTCTATGGCATAGTCCATCAGTTGTCTGTGTAAAAGGTTGTCAAATTCTTCTTCCAAGCGGATGTCTTTTTACCTTGGAGAAAAGCAAAGGAGAAACGGGTGAAAGAAACGGACCGTGGAATCACATTTACATCACAACACTGTCTCTATCGTTGGGTCATACATCAAATCCATTGGAATTACAATGTCCTCACTCCTTAGACTCATCACCTTAGTACTTCGTTTACACTTCGTTAAAGCCTGAACGCATCTAAATATCAAACCAATCGATATGACGATACCCAAGATACATAGAAGAAATTTCCCTACATCCATTATAATTCCTTGAGCCCATTCTCCTAAACCGGAGAACCAATTTCGTGGGTTCAACCATGACACCCAACCGGTCAGCTCATTACCCACAGCAGCAAGGGTGAGATTGTGTCTCCTGCGGAATTCCCACTTTAATTGGAGAATATCGTCCATCTTTTGGTCTATGACCTCGACCGGGTCCTCGGTGCTATTCGTAATATAAGTGCAGCATTTTACGCCGTACTGCGTTGCCAGTGTGACGCAATATCCACCTGTCACTGCCGTGAGATAATTAAGAACCATCCTATGCTGAACCAGTTCTGTTTTATAAGCCTGGAGCTCCCTTCCAGTATACCTAAAAGTGTCGTCATACATTTCAGTGATATTGTCTAATAAATTTGCAAGCGCAGATATATATTTATAATTCAACACTCCTCTGGTGGTGCGAGTGATGTCTAACGCGAGTAGAACCTGAATCCCGGTGGATTCATGGATCAAGTCAGAGGCCGGATGCTCTGTCTTTTTCGTCAATTGCCTTTTAGCTACGTGCTCGTAATGGAGTGCGAGTATAAGGAGCTTGGGCACCACGGTGAATATCTTTCATTTTGGTATGCGATACAGTCATTACTTCAGGCAATACTTTTCCAATATAACATAATCCTTCGGAGTTTGGGGCAAGCCACTTATACGCCTTCCTCCCGCATATGAAATATGCATAATCGGGGAGAACATATGTGACGGAGTAGGACATAACCATATTACACATTTTCCATATGAAATCTCCTAACCCTAATTCTCCCATCTGTTTAGTACACGTATCTGTTTGTACGGTATGTGCACAGTATCCTGGTGATACTTCTCCAACTCTCATGATCCTACTTCCTAGGGTATACCTATATCAGAAAGATTTTCCACTACCGGCTATGTGGCGTATAAGTTCTGTATCTGTTGGCATTCTATCGGCTCTATATGAAAAGGTCATGGTTTGGTTATTCCATGACACTTCCCAATTTCCCGGCTTTCGGGGATTGGAAATGTTAAAACATATTAGGGATCTATCCACATGATATTGGTGGAGCTTCAACCTAGGAGGACTGGAGATCTTAAACCTCCTGTCCACCGGCCTCCCACCACTTAGCTCAAGTACCTCCCCTACCGTTAAAGGGAATGGTACTAATCCTGATTTGCTATGGCCTTGAGGTACTTGAGAGCATACCCAACAATCTGTCTTATTTAACACCTTACCCACTAAGGAGTGATAGTCACTCAATGGATGCCGGTCCATATGGATATTAAAACTGGACTGACATTTCTTGATGCACCCATCCTCAACTACACTGTCACAGAGTCTACAGATACAGTTCTCTTCAGCTAACAATAAATAACATGGCTGCTAGATCGTTTCCGGTACTCGCCTTTGCTCGGTGATTGTGTTGTTATTGGAAATTTACACCTCCGTCTCAGTCATCAGAAACCCATTCTGGATCCTTTCTCGACCTCACTGGTACTCTCGCCGGAACAGACTGCTCTGGTCAACATCATGGTTAACAGGAAAATCCATATCACAGTCTCTTGGGGCAAGTCCATCTTACAGGAGGAGAAAAGGAGAAATTTGTGATGGGGGGTACAGAAAAACAGTTTGAGGGGGAGAGAAACTTGTTACGATAATTAGTTCTCTAGTCTTGTTGTTCTTCTTGTTCTGCTGTCATCTCAAAAGTGCTGTCTCTCAGTCTTCCAAACGAACACTCCGGTGATACAATATTCCTTCCAAACCAGCGATCTTTCTGTGAGGAGCAAAAATCTTGCATCACCATTTGTCTAACTGATGTGTGACATACCATCTTTAAAACATGAAAACATGAGTGAGAAGAGAGAAAACAAAAAAAAAACAAAAGAGAGAGAGAACAATTCACACATATATATATATATATATATATATATATTACATAAACCAACAATAAACAACAACAGGAAAAAAAACATTTTTTTTTTCAAACATTTTAAAACATTGTTCATCAGGCTGTCATATCTACATGTCCAATGGTATCCTTGTGCAGTCCCTCCCACCAGCACCTCCATACTCCACCCTTTGTATCTGGCCAGGATACATTGATGCGGGTAGGTCATGCTGGGGTTTGGTAGACTTCTGCAAAGACCAAGTAGCTATGCAATGTTTGAGTCCTGCCGATGACCGTCAGAGATGGGGAAAAAGAAAACATTTCATAGATAAATTTACAATGTTTCACCCGACCGTTCCTGTGTCTACAAGGAACCAACCTCCCAATTTATTCACTGTAACCTCAGATTTTCCATCAGTCCTAATGATCACCTTTCCCGACTACATATTATGGGTGTAGCTCAAAATTTTACATATGTGGTACCATTATGATTTTGTGTATCATAACTCTGCTCATGTTCTTGTCTAGGGGGTCTGACTTTATGTGGGCTGTTACAGTTGCTGGCATAATGCCCTTCTCTTTTACAAAGATCACAAACCCTGGGCTTCCTCCAAGTGTCAGTGAAATGGGGTCTTGGTTGATTTGATGCCTCCTCAAACGCTTGGATGCTCATCACCATCAACCGCTTTCCCTGTACCTCCCTGATTCCTTGGATACCATGATTATGTCGTTGTCTAGGGAGTTGATATACCTTCTGTGAATCTTTGATCATACAATTACGTGCAAAATGACCTTCCTTCTGGCAATTGTAACACTTTATCACCTTTGACTTAGACTTACCCACCGGGACCTGAGGCTTCTTATCTGCCTGTGCTTTGTTCAATCTACAGTCTCGTGCAAAATGTCCCTCTTTATGACAACTGTAACAAACTACCACATTTGAATTTCTCGCAGGGGTTTGGGGCTTAAGCTGGTGTGGCTTTGTTGTCAGGGCTTTTCCACTGGTTTTCATTTGCTTACTGCCTTGTGACTTCAGGTGTTTGCTAATGTTCAGATCATGATCAATAGCGGCCTCTTTTAATGCAGCCACCGAGATATTTCTCCAGTTTGGGTTGGTGGTCTGTATCCTTGTTCTCAACACCTCCTTTAAACCATTCATTAATACCTTAACCGCTACTTCTCTGTGCGGTGCACTTGTTTCAATGTTTTCTATACCTGTATACCTAGTCATGTCCTGCAATGCCCGATGGAAATAATCAGAAATACTTTCCCCTTCGTTTTGTCTTACGGAGAAAATTTTGTTCCATTCGACAATGGCTGGGAAATATACTCCTAACTGTCGGTTGATCTGCTTAATACATTCCTGATTGTTTTCCTCCGTACGTAGTACCTCTGTGTTTAATTTACAATCAGCAATAAATTTTGCAGGGTCAACACTGGAGGGCAAACATGCCCTCATCACTGTCCGCCAATCTTTGTTGGTGGGTTCTCTGGAGTTTCCTAGTTCTTTAATAAATCTCTGACATGAAACGAGATCTTCCCTGGGATCAGGGAATTCAGACATGATTGATCTCCATTCTGTCCGGGACCAGGGACGGCGCATTGCACTGTCCTTGACGGGAATGATTCCCTGATCGTCAGTCTTCCCATTGGGGACTGTGATCACCCTAACAGGACTAAATTCAATTACATCACCTTGTGTTGGTCTTACAATATGGGGTACATTTGTTTGTGCGTGATATAAAACATTGTACGTACCTGTGGACACGACCTCACCTGACCCTCCGTTAGGGGGTTTGATTATTGCCTTTACCAATTTGGTCGCGTCCACCTGGATGTCTTGTAGGCTGGCTGCTGGAAGAGGTGCCGATATCGTGCTGGGCTCACTTTCTTGCTGGTAATCCTGAGGGGAGTTTAACATGGGGTGCGACTTGCACAGGTTAACAGTTGTACATTTAACAGTTTTGCATTTATCATAGTTACAGGTGTTACTTTTATCATTGTTATATTTATTACAATTATTCTTTTCATTACTACATTGATTAAGTGCACCCTTATCGCACACCCGCATGTCATTCTCTGCAGCCACTTTGTCCCCTACTATATATGGTGGTGGTGCCGTTGCTATCAGACTCCTACCAGTATGGGAATTTGCTTTTTGAGCTAGTTCCTGTTGTATTTCACTTTCCTGTTGCCATATCAGTAAACAATCATAATGTCTAATCCTCTGCTTTGCAGATTTTATTAGACCTATCCTTTTTCTTAGTCTGAACCCTGAGGTATTGCAGAATCTATCTACCCGGGGAGACTGCTCCCCATCATCCTCTGTCATACGTTCCCATTCTTTGAATACCTGTGTGTGTGTGTGATCCTTCACACATTAACCGTGCGGACCCTTTGGGCCAGCAACTACCAACGTGAACCCTTGTTGGACGTCCCTTCTTTGAACAACTGGCCCCCATCGTTTGTAGATATTGCTGTCTTAGCTAATTCTTACAAACAGACCAAAATTTGCCCGCGGTAAGGCGACGGTGAAAGTTCAACTAGTGCCTTCAATCACTTCCGTCCTATGACCTCTATTTACTGGGGCGCGTTGGGAGTATGCTACCCTCCCCAGCAAATATTGGTTGTTAGAGATTTCCTGAGTGAACAGCGAAACTCCCTTAAAATAACAAACACCTACACAAATCACGTTAGAATGTACAAATAGCGTTTATGACCCCACAGTAAATTGTTAATGGGTATCAAGGTAACAAACTAATGCACACAATTACGTGCGGTACAGTCGCACCGCGTATAAGTAACTATTACTTATCCGCCTTACGACCAGCGGAATCGGTTGTTTAGGCTGCGAAACCTTCAGCCGGAGCTTTACCTTGACTATATGGGTGCTACGCCAACCCCCCCCGGGGCTGCGCTTAAATACCTCGCAGTCCTTTTGTCTGCGGAAACTACTTGCTCCTTTACCTTATACAATGTTAACGCGGGCAAGCCAGTCCCACGCCACCAAGTGTCCACTCACCTGATGTGGTCTCCGACGGGATCCCGATTTGTGGGTTCACAAAAATAATACCTTAAGTTCCACACTCACTCCTATACACCCCTGATCTTTCTGTACAGAAATTCCTTTCATACAGGTAGGGGTCCAATCCCTGGGTTTGCAGTAGAAAAAAGGTTTACTTTTAACTAATACTTTTTGGAAAACTGAACAACAGTGTGCTATTTATCAGGTGGCTGTACTATACCGCCCACCCTAAACAAGGTTATTGTGTAATTCGAGTCTCAGTGGGCGTATCCGTACGCTCCGTTGCGTAAAACACGCCGCGTGCGTATGCCTTTGCGTCATGTGCGTGATTTCGCACGTTGTCCGAGACACGTGTGCACAAAGTGCTGATACACCCACAGCGACACAATTAACACGCCTTTATCAATGTAAACGATATTTAGCTATAATCGCTTACCGTACACCACACAGTATTTGCTATGCTGTGTGCGTGTCCTTTACAATTATTCCCTTAAAAATTATTTTTACTCTTTCACTACCAATAGCAACAAATCTTTCTTAGCATGTTATCAATTGTGAAATGGCAACCAGGAGAGTGAGATGTGAAAATACACAGATGAAAATGCAATTCTAAATTTAATCTAATAACATACATTGATGTAAGCACACGCATATAGATATTACATATATGTACTAATCACTTATTACATATATGAGACCTTATTCAGTGCTTCTAATTTGCATATGAATGTGCAATTTCTTTCACTGCTGGGAGAGGGGGAAAAAAAAACCCAAAGGTTAATTTGCACTTCAATGGTTATCCTACACCAAGCAGAGTTAACCAGGCTCTTGAAGAGGGACAGTGACAAAACAAAAACAAAACAAAAAAAAACACTACGTTTTATTTGTGTATTTCCTAAATCAAATATTTAATTTATTATTAACTTTTATTAAACTGTATCTGGACCACTTATGATTGACTATGATATAGATTAAATAAATGCATTAAAAAAAACTCATTAAATGATGATTTCTTTTTGACAATGGATGGCTGATTATTTCCTGAGTCAACTGAAAATCAGCCGCTTAGGGGGGGGGGGGGAAATTGACCTTCCCAAAATGGCCGCTGCTCCTCCCCCTTCCACATCCATGAGGGCCACACAAAATGGTGGACAGACCATGCTGCTTCTTGTCACAAAGAAAGTCATCATTCAAACTCCTAAAGTTATTCTAGGCCTGAGTTTAAAAAAAAAAAACTATATCAAGGCTATGCAGCAACTTTTAAATGTACTTTTAAACCTACTTAAACAGATAAACAATCTAATCTTAATCAAACACGATATGATCCATTTGAACCTTGTTTTGCAACAATAAAAATACATTTTAGCATCTTAAATATTATGAGAAACGCCTTGTCCCTTAAAATTTCCTACCAGCGTCTTACTGATAACACAACAATACATTAACGTGGATGGTTTTTTTTTTCGTCAGCATTTTGCGATGCGTCCATCATTAGCCGGTCAATTACAGCCGCGTTTGTAATGTACAGTGCATCATTAAGAACGTGATATCCCGTGAGAGCCCGCAATTATGAATGTCATTTTTACATTTCTCACAAATATTTAAGATGCCCGCTCTAATATATATATATATATATATTGTAAATGTCTGCACATCTTATTACCAAATCCCATAAATGTGCGCTTGCATCGCACAACACCTCATAAGCATACCACAGCATCCCATAAGAGAAAACGATACACCCACACATTATCTGAGTTCCAAAGCTCAATGAAGTATATATTTCTTGTTAAAAGGATATGGATATAATATATATTACAAAGTACAGTATACCTATTGTTACATGGTTACACTCACACAGAAAACAGTTAGAACATAGTTAAAGCAGTTACATATAGTTACAGTTAAATGCCTGCGATACAATTACCAGATCCTTGTTTTATAAGTTTATCCCTCCATATGACTCTGTCTTTCTCTCTTTCCTCTTTAAAATCATACAAGAACTCCATCTTCCTCTGAGTCCACCAGCAACTGAACCCGACCCCCCCAGACAGGAACTATTTTCCTGTGTCTTGTTCCTGGGGGAGGGGTCTCTCCTGCACGATTCAGTCACTATTCTCTTTGTATATGCTGATCAGGTTCAGCCCTGAAAACTGCTAAACGGGTTGGCTTCAGTTCCCTGTTCACTGTATCATTCATTGTTCTAACAAAGTGATTTTAGCTTTTATACATATAACTATCTGCTGCAATGTCCTACAACTTCACAACAAGTATCAAATTAATGTACACACCAATCTGCTTGTTTTAATAGCAAACATGACAGGTGTATCTGGTTCCGTTCAAATAATACACATTCATGACATTAATTCATTGGTGATTTTAAATGACCATGATATCCGGCGCTTGATATTATTATAATTATGTACTGTATGAAATAAGTGTCGAATCCATCTCTGTGCCATGTCCGTGTGAATGCGTGTGTTACCATATATTGCTGTGCTCGCTGCGCATATTTGCAAGTATAGCGACTTAAATGTGTGCAGTTTGTATGTTCTCTCTATGTAATATTTTTGACTTTGACATGTTGAATATTGCAGATACAACACCGGAGCAGGTTGAGGAGGCTTACTTTACTGACAATAAGATAGCCTCGCTAACCTTCCCTGCGTCCAAAAATAATTAAATGCTATATTTTAGAAAGCATGGGAAAACCTGGAGAAAAAAAATTCCAGATCCCTAGAAGGGTTCTGGTTGCTTTAAACTTCACCGAGGAGGATAGGAAAAGATGGGAAAACCCACCCATAGTGGACGCGTCTGTATCCAAACTCTCAAAAAAGGGGGTTATACCTGTTCCAGGATCTACCACCTTAAAGGAGCCGGCTGATCGCAAAATTGATACTACGCTCAAATCCATATACACGGCTTCAGGGGCGATACTACGACCTACTATTGCCTGTGCATGGATTTCCAAAGCTATAGTAAAGTGCTCAGGCATGTTACTTGAGGATTTGGATACTATGGATAAAAGTGACGTAGAATTGTTTTTACGTAACATTCAGGATTCTGCAGGATTTATGGTGGAATCCATGAAGGACCTGGGTTCAATGGCTGCAGGAATTTCTTCCATGTCTGTCTCAGCTCATCAAGGACTGTGGCTGCGCCAGTGGTCTGCCGAGCGGAATCCAGGAGAGGTGTGGAGACCCTACCCTACACAGGTCAGGCTCTCTTTGGGGAAGCATTGTATGCGTGGATCTCCACGGCTACAGCGGGTAAGTCACCCTTTCTTCCCTCAGCTGCATCTGCTGTGAAGAAACCTTTTCCTTCAGCGGCATCACAGTCCTTACATGTTACTAAAACAAGAAAGGCCAAACCGTCCAACACCTTCTTTAGAGGGGGTCGGCCAAAATCCAAGAAACCTGCTGCTGCAGGTTCCCAGGAACAGAAACCTGCTTCTGGTACACCAAAGTCCTCAGCATGATGGCGGACAGTGCGGCCTGGAGGTAGGGCCGGTGGGGACGAGACTCAGACATTTCAGTCACGTCTGGGTGTCGTCCGGCCTGGATCCCTGTGTACTAGATATTGTGTCCCAGGGGTACCGGCTGGAATTTCAAGATCTCCCTCACCAGTTCTTCAAATCAGGCTTGCCAGCTTTGCCAGCAGACAGGGCTACCCTACAGGGAGACACCCAGAAGCTGGTGGAGGCACAGGTTATCGTACCAGTTCCTCCCCAGATGATAAACAATGGTTACTATTCGAACCATTTCGAGGTACTGAAACCGGATGGTTCGGTCAGGCCCATTCTGAACTTAAAATCACTAAACCCCTTTCTGAGGGAGTTCAAGTTCAAAATGGAGTCTCTAAGGGCAGTGATATCCGGTCTGGAGGAGGGGGAATTCCTAGTATCCCTGGATATCAAGGATGCGTACCTCCACATTCCGATTTGGCCGCCGCATCAAGCTTATCTTCGATTCGCACTGTTGGACTAATTTTCAGTTCCAGGCCCTGCCGTTCGGCCTCTCTACAGCACCGAGCGTATTCACCAAGGTAATAGCGGAAATGATGATTCTCCTCCGCAGACAGGGGGTGAACATAATTCCATATCTGGACTATCTGCTGATAAAAGCATCGTCCAAGGACAAGCTGTTACGGTCCATAGCTCTCACGACCCAGCTTCTCAGGGAACATGGTTGGATCCTGAATTTTCCAAAATCACATTTAGAACCAACCAGGAGGTTGTCCTTTCTGGGAATGATCCTCGACACGGAAGTGCAGAGGGTGTTTCTTCCAGAGGAAAAAGCGTTGGTGATACAAACAATGGTCCGGGATGTCCTGAAGCCAACCCTGGTGTCTGTTCATCAGTGCATTCGCCTTCTGGGGAAGATGGTGGCCTCTTACGAGGCTCTGCAGTATGGGAGGTTTCACGCTCGGTCCTTCCAGCTGGATCTCCTGGACAAGTGGTCGGGATCCTATCTACACATGCACCAGAGAATACGTCTGTCGCCAAAGGCCAGGATTTCACTCCGCTGGTGGCTGCACTTACCTCACCTTCTGGAGGGCCGCATGTTCGGGATTCAGGACTGGATCCTTCTAACCATGGATTCAAGTCTCTGGGGCTGGGGCGCAGTCACTCAAGGGGAAACCTTCCAAGGAAGGTGGTCATGTCTGGAAGCCGGGCTGCCGATAAACATTCTGGAACTAAGAGCTGTCTACAACGGTCTTCAAGCGGCCCATCTTCTGAGAAATCGGGCCATTCAAGTGCAGTCGGACAATGTAACAACAGTGGCTTACATCAACCGACAGGGCGGAACGAAGAGCAGAGCTGCAATTTCAGAGGTAACAAGAGTCATCCTCTGGGCAGAAAAACTCGGGTTGGCGCTGTCAGCAATCTTCATTCCGGGAGTAGACAACTGGGAAGACAACAGGGGAATGGGGTCTCCATCCGGAGGTGTTCAAAAAGGTAACAGATCTGTGGGGCGTACCCCAAATCGACATGATGGCCTCTCGTCTCAACAAGAAGCTTCGGCGGTATTGTTCCAGGTCGAGGGACCCGCAAGCAGTGGCGGTGGACGCCCTAGTGACTCCGTGGGTGTTCCGGTCGGTGTACGTGTTTCCTCCACTTCCACTCATTCCAAGAGTTCTCAAACTCATAGGGAGAACAAGAGTTCAGGCAATTCTCATTGCTCTGGACTGGCCAAGAAGGGCTTGGTACGCAGATCTTCTGGATTTACTGCTAGAAGAGCCGAGGCCTCTTCCTCTTAGGGAGGATCTGCTGCAGCAGGGGCCGTTCACCTATCAAGACTTACCACGGCTACGTTTGACGGCATGGAGGTTGAATGCCAGATACTAGCTCGGAAGGGCCTTCCGAACAAGGTTATTCCTACCCTGATACAGGCTAGGAAAGGAGTAACGTCAAAACATTACCATCGTATTTGGAAAAAATATGTATCTTGGTGTGAGTCCAAGAAGTTTCCTGCGGTGGAGTTTCAACTGGGACGGTTTCCCCTCTTCCTGCAAACAGGTGTGGATATGGGCCTGAGGTTAGGATTCATCAAGGTCCATATTTCGGCCCTATCCATTTTCTTCCAGAAACAGTTGGCTGCCCTCCCTGAGATTCAGACTTTTTTGAAGGGAGTTCTGCACATACAACCTCCCTTTGTACCGCCTACGGCGCCTTGGGATCTTAACGTGGTGTTGCAGTTCCTCCAGTTGGACTGGTTTGAGCCTCTACAGGAGGTTGAGGTCAAGTTTCTCACGTGGAAGGCTGTCACTATGTTGGCCTTAGCTTCTGCTAGACGTGTGTCGGCGTTGGGGGCTTTGTCATGTAAAAGCCCATATTTGATCTTCCATGAAGATAGAGCTGAGCTTCGGACACGTCAGCAGTTTCTTCCAAAGATTGTGTCAGCATTTCATATCAACCAACCTATTGTGGTGCCAGTTGCGACTGACTCCTCAATTTCATCCTTGGATGTTGTAAGGGCTCTAAAGATCTATGTGAGGAGAACTGCTCGTCACAGGAAGTCGGACTCTCTGTTTGTCCTATATGATCCCAAGTAAATTGGGTGTCCTGCTTCTAAGCAGACGATATCTCGCTGGATCAAGTTCACTATCCAGCATGCGTATTCTACGGCAGGATTACTGTGTCCTACGTCTGTTAAGGCCCACTCTACTCGTAAGGTGGGCTCTTCCTGGGCGGCTGCCTGGGGTGTCTCGGCATTACAACTCTGCCGAGCAGCTACTTGGTCGGGGTCGAACACAAGTTCGATACTTTGGCCTCTGAGGACCTAAAGTTTGGTCAATTGGTTCTGCAGGAGCCTCTGCGGTCTCCCTCCCGTTCTGGGAGCTTTGGTACATCCCCATGGTACTAAAGTGGACCCCAGCATCCTCCAGGACGTAAGAGAAAATAGGATTTTAATTACCTACCGGTAAATCCTTTTCTCGTAGTCCGTAGAGGATGCTGGGCGCCCGCCCAGTGCTTCGTGATCCTGCAGTGGTTATTTAGTTCAGTACTGCTTAGGTCTGGGTAAGTACTGTTTTGTTACTTGGTAAGTAATCCTGTTCAGCCGTTGCTGATGTTTCAAGCTAGTTAGCTTGGTTTGCCTTGTGAGTGAGCTGGTGTGAATCTTGCCACTATTTGTGTAAAATCCTTCTCTCGAAGATGTCCGTCTCCTCGGGCACAGTTTCTAGACTGAGTCTGGTAGGAGGGGCATAGAGGGAGGAGCCAGCCCACACTCTCAAACTCTTAAAGTGCCAATGGCTCCTAGTTGACCTGTCTGTACCCCATGGTACTAATGTGGACCCCAGCATCCTCTACGGACTACAACAAAAGGATTTACCGATAGGTAATTAAAATCTTATTATGAACACCATTGTAGTGCAACTCAGAGGAAAAACATTGCACAAAAAAAACAAAAACACATTAGCCCCCACAGGAGAAAACACACACATTGGCCCGCTCAGAAAACAATAAAACAAATTGGCCCCCACAGGGAAAAATAAATGTATAATATAGCTTTAGGTATTACAATTTGTTTAAAATTTCCTTTGTTGTTTGATAGGCCAAGTGACACCGAGATAATATATTTCTTGGCTGTAACATCTATATATTGATTTATATATTAACATTTATCTAGCGCTAGCATATTCCATTGCACTTTCTTTCCAAATCAGGCAGGAGACGGATTGGGAACTGAAAGGGACCTGGAAATATTTATAGAAGTGGCCTCAAATGGGCAGCACCAGAGGTATACAGTGTAACCATGACGGCATCACCACCATCACGTCAACAAACAAAGCAGGCTGCATGTGCACATTGGCGTACCGGGAATCTTCCCTGTGCGGTCTGTGGCCGGTCCACCTCTGTTGGGAGGTATGTTAATGCATTGTCTATAAAACAGTCATATAAATGGAATTTTCAGCAGCAGTCTCTCAGCGCTGGGTAGGTTGTTGTCAGCCATAAAGGAGGCCAGACAAGTTGCCTTTGATGGTTGTCCTGTGTCACAATAAACCTGTCGTAACCACTATGTGATATATTGCAGTTTCCCAACCTACGCCATTACAGTCCAGGTTTTCTGGATATCCATACTTCAGCACAGGTGAATTAATTAGTACCTCAGTCATTGTGATTTAACTGTCTGGACTCAGCATAGATAGTCTTAAAACCTGAACTGTAATGGCGGAGTTTGAAACATTTAATTTTTATAAGCTAAAGAGCATACTACGTCCAAGCAATGGAGTAGCCAGCTTTTGACATAAATGGGAGCAAACATGAAAAATAGACTTCCCAGGCCCAGATGTTTTCCATGTACACATTTTAAGGACCACACCTCCCATCTGTAAGCCCTGTTTTGTGCCCCTCCTCAGTCCTGTGTTCAGTATCGTACACCCTGGTGTGTATTATGCCCCCCTTCAGTATATCATGTATTATGCTTTCGACTTCTAACCCGTTTGGTTTGTATTACGTACTATAAACCACTGCGCCCCCCCCCACCAAATAAAATAAAAAATCCCCCATCTGTACGTCCCCCCATCTGTACATCCAGCAGTATGCAGCATGTCCATTTCTGTTTTTGTATTGTGCCCCCACATCCCCATTTACTTGTCTTATACTGTTCTGTGCTGCCACCATCCATCTGCATGTTATGTAGTCTTCCCTCTACGCCACCCCACACACATACGCAAACACATTAACTTTCCCTGTGTATGCCACTCTCTTGTGCTCCTCCAGTCCTGTCTGCCTCCGCTCTGTGTCCTCCTCCAGGACACTACAGTGGTGATGCTCTTCCAATCTCTCCCTAGCATCATTGCATCACATCCGCGATACTAGATGTTGAACTGCAGTAAACAAAAAGTGTTGTGAGTACTCCCATGCCACTGGGACTGGCATAGTCGCAGATTAAATGCCAATTTTCAGCTAGGCCTTGCACACCCCCTGGTTAAACCACTGCATCCTGTATGGCTCACTCGTCAGATGCACTGGAGGGCAGGAATAAGGATGATGTACTGGAGATGATAGTTGACTGTCCCAGGGCAGATGCTGCTTGATAAACTTGGTTATAGAAAAATCAGGCTGGTGTTTTGGGGTTTTTTTTTTGTATATGAAATATATATATTTTTTTTATGTGTTAGGGGTTTGTGGTAAAAAATGCTATGCAAATACAACTACATGTAAATCCCAGCTCTGCTGTGAAGAAGCTCACCCTTAACCCTTCTGTCATACTGGAGATGTTTTATTGAGGCAGACTGGCACTCTGGGCAGCTGGCATGGAGCAGGCAATCTGACTCTGCCTGATGTTTGTGTCTCATAGCTCAGACCATGAAGCTGATGGTCAGATTGGAACATGAGAAACTTCTCTGAGTCTGGAGTTTTTCTCTCTGTGTGTATTTGTCCGTTCTCAAAGAGCTTCTCTTGGCTTGTCCATCACCTCCTGGAATTGTCTGTTGGTTACAGGTTGGTCCAGTATGTTCCTCTATATTCTGCTTAGTTTTTTTCTCATCTTCTGTAGTCTTTCAGCCTAAATATAAATATATAGGGGCTTATTCAGAGTTAAGAGCAACTCAAGAAGCAGTGTATCCATTGACAAACCATAATGCAATAAAAGGGGTTCAAATGTATGTATTATTTTTGCAAATTTGGAAAATGTAGTAACATCTATATTTAAACTTGGACGCATCTCTTCTCATCTTTAAAATTCTCTCTGCGCATTTTTAATCTGGCCCACCTGCAGTGTAACATTGTTTTGCCATGGTGCTAATTGCTCCTAACTCTATATAAGCCACATTGTATGCATTTGCCCATTATCTGTACCTCATTGTGTAGTGATAGTGCCTCAGCACGATGATGTTCTATGTCTGTCCTGTCTCTTGCAGTCATTCTGACCTTCACCTTGGATTTATAGTCTTTGTGGCACTAGCAATGTACAAGTTATGATTTCCTAGCTCATGCATGTTACACATGGGGGTATATGCAATTGTGGTCGAATTCCCGAAATTGGCGAATTTCGGGTCATTTTCGACCAAAAAAAAAAATTCGCCTATGCAATGCAGTGCTTTCCGACCAAAAAACGGACTTTCAAAATTCGACTTTTTGAAATTCGACTTTTTGCAAATTCGACTTTTCTGCAATGATACAAGTGCTGCAATTCGACCAAAGCATATTCAATTCAAGTTTGGAAATTCGACAGCAGTGCTTTTAGACAGCAAATTCGTCATTTTCAATCCGCCACACTTTGGAGGGTGAAAACAAATAAAAAAATTTTAAACATGTTTTTTTTGGTGTTTTTTTTGGGGGGAATAGCAGATCTATTTATATTAGAAGGGATTAGGTACTTTTTTTTTGGGGGGGGGAGGCACAAATATTATTTATATATTTTTTAAAATATTATTTTTTTTTTTTATTTTTTTTTTTATTGCTGGAACGGTAAAATCAGAAAAAAAAATGGCGTGGGATCCCCCCTCCAAAGCATAACCAGCCTCTGGCTCATTGAGCTGGTCCTGGTTCTAAAAATGCGGGGAAAAAATTGACAGGGGATCCCCCGTATTTTTAAAACCAGCACCGGGCTCTGCGCCTGGTGCTGGTGCCAAAAATACGGGGGACAAAAAGAGTAGGGGTCCCCCGTATTTTTAACACCAGCATCGGGCTCCACTAGCTGGACAGATAATGCCACAGCCGGGGGTCACTTTTATGCCGTGCCCTGCGGCCGTGGCATCAAATATCCAACTAGTCACCCCTGGCCGGGGTACCCTGGGGGAGTGGGGACCCCTTCAATCAAGGGGTCCCCCCCCCCAGCCACCCAAGGGCCAGGGGTGAAGCCCGAGGCTGTCCCCCCCCATCCAATGGGCTGCGGATGGGGGGGCTGATAGCCTTTGTGATAAAAAAAAGATATTGTTTTTTCCATTAGTACTACAAGTCCCAGCAAGCCTCCCCCGCAAGCTGGTACTTGGAGAACCACAAGTACCAGCATGCGGGAGAAAAGCGGGCCCGCTGGTACCTGTAGTACTACTGGGAAAAAAATACCCAAATAAAAACAGGACACACACACCGTCGACAGTAAAACTTTATTTCACACTACCGACACACACATACTTACCTATGTTCACACGCCGACATCGGTCCTCTTCTCCATGTAGAATCCACGGATACCTGAAAAGCAAAGTTCAATATACTCACCTCAGGGTCCAGAGATAAATCCACGTACTTGGCAAAAAAAGAAAACGCAAATACCCGCTCCAGAACGGACTGAAAGGGGTCCCATGCTGACACATGGGACACCTTTCCACGATTGAGACCTGTCAGTGACAGCTGTCACTGACAGGTCTCTAAGCCAATCAGGAAGCGCAACTTCGTTGCGCTCACCTGATTGGCTGATCGCTGTGACAGCGCATCGCACAGCTCCCTCCATTATATTCAATGGTGGGAACTTAGCGGCTAGCGGTGAGGTCACCCGCCGGTCAGCGGCTGTCCGGCGGGTGACCCCACCGCTAGCCGCAAAGTTCCCACCATTGAAAGTAATGGAGCGGCTTTGCGAGGCGCTGTCAGAGTACAGACGGCGTCCAGCCAATCAGGTGAGCGCCACGGCAGTAGCGCTTCCTGATTGGCTGAAGGGACATCAGTGACAGGAGTCACGTGATGTTCCGGCATTCGGGGAAAGGAGTCTAATGTGAAAACATTGGACCCCTTTCATTAGTCCGGTGGATCGTGTTCGGTTTGTTTTTTTACAAAGTACGTGGATTTACCTCTGGACCTGGACCTCTGGACGCTGGAAGGTGAGTATAATTTTTTGACAGGTACCCTCGGATCGTCGGAGATCGTTGCAGTCGGCGTGTCAACACAGGTAAGTATGTGTGTGTCGGCGTATGAAATAAAGTTTTACTATCAAGGTGTGTGTGTCCTGTTTTTATTTGGGTATTTTTCCCCCAGTAGTACTACAGGTACCAGCGGGCCCGTTTTTCTCCCGCATGCTGGTACTTGTGGTTCTCCAAGTACCAGCTTGCGGGGGAGGCTTGCTGGGACTTGTAGTACTAATGGAAAAAACAATATCTTTTTTTTTATCACAAAGGCTATCAGCCCCCCCATCCGCAGCCCATTGGATGGGGGGGGACAGCCTCGGGCTTCACCCCTGGCCCTTGGGTGGCTGGGGGGGGGGGGACCCCTTGATTGAAGGGGTCCCCACTCCCCCAGGGTACCCCGGCCAGGGGTGACTAGTTGGATATTTGATGCCACGGCCGCAGGGCACGGCATAAAAGTGACCCCCGGCTGTGGCATTATCTGTCCAGCTAGTGGAGCCCGATGCTGGTGTTAAAAATACGGGGGACCCCTACTCTTTTTGTCCCCCGTATTTTTGGCACCAGCATCAGGCGCAGAGCCCGGTGCTGGTTTTAAAAATACGGGGGATCCCTGGCCGATTTTTCCCCTGCATTTTTAGAACCAGGACCAGCTCGATGAGCCCGAGGCTGGTTATGCTTTGGAGGGGGGACCCCACGCCATTTTTTTTTCGGGTTTTTCCCCGTTTTTTCCCGTTTTTTAAAATCGCGGCAAAATCCGCCAAATCGGCCGATTTTCGCCCGCGACTCTGGCGAATCCGTTTTTCATTGCATATGGTGAATTCCGGAAGCCACCTTCCGGAATTCACCTGGCGAATTTGGTCGAATTGAAAAAACGGCGATAATTGCCGCGAATTCGCCCGCTATTGCATATACCCCATGGTGTTCTGCTTGTATTTCTAGGGATTAATATTATGCTGGGTTCAGTAGGAAAAGCTGGCGCACAGGATCTCGACATTCGAAATACCAACGTCGAGATCCTGATTGTAAAAAAGCCGACAGGGGTGAGTAAGGGGTGTTATATTTACTCCCCTACCCCCCTAACCCTCTCTACCTGCAGCCTAACCCTAACCACCGTCCTTAGTGTCTAACCCTAACAATCCCCCATAAGTTGAAAGATATAGATTTGGTAACCCCTGTAAATGGCGCCCTGGAAGCTGCCCGCAGTATGATTCACCACAGTTGAACCTCACCAATGGTTCAAAATTTACACAGATTTAAAACAAAAAATGTGTGGGACTCAAACAATTACAGGCGCAACAATATTAACATGGTTAGTACTTAACAATACGTTCCTCGGGTGGATTCCACAAAAACATACAATAAAATTTGTATATACAAAAGAAAAAATTCCTTGAAAGAGTACTTAGTTCATACCTATGTAGTATATTCGAATAGATCCACACTCTCAGCTGGTCGACATGTTTCGGCCTATCATAGGCCTTTATCAAGACATCTTGTCTTGATAAATTTTATTGTATGTTTTTGGATGTTTTTTTGGACCTCCTTTTATGTTAGAGTCTTGCTGCTACAATCTTTTCAGACTCTGTGCGCTTTTTAAGAAGAATTGTTTGTTAGTTGTATATTTCCCCAATTGTGTGGGGTATTTTTTAACAATAAAAATCATGTTTTTTTCATGTAGATCCATTGTGATTGAAATTTTTTTCTTTCTGATTAACTCGCCACCACGGTGGAAACACCATATATGGAGACAAGAATTCTTTCATCTTATCCAGTCTCCAAAAGAAACCCAGATGCGCTTGTATATAATCACCTCTCTTGTGAGTAGGGTACGCCTTACATTCACCCACTAAATACAAAAAGAAACCTTTATGTGCTTTCATCAGCATTGTCTTGTGTGAGTGAGGTACGCCTATTCTTTTTTGGGAAAGTGGGCTCACCACTAGATGGATATGGTCTAAACACAGTGGTGGATTAAAAGATACCTTTAAGGGTGGTTTCCTCTTATACGAAGAGTGAGTTTAGGTACACCTCCCCTGTATAAAGATTATTATCTTCCCATATGTGAATGTATACAGCAATGAGAGAAAACATTGTGTAGTCAAAAAAACATTACTACACATATATATTTATTTTTTTCCCCACGGTGATATCTACACGAGAGGAAAAAGCACCCTGACTGAAGGCAATAGAGAAATATTCTCAAAAGAAACCGTTATGTGTCTGAACCCGACTCCTTTTTTGTAAGTGAGGTATGCTTATCCTTTCTTGATACAGTGATGGATAAAAGATACCTTTATGGGTTTATACCTTTTATGTGAAAAGTGAGTCGGGGTACGCTTCTTTAGTGAAAGAGACACAATTCATATACGTGTGAATGTTCACAGCGATTAAAAAGAGTGGCGTGCAGTTGAAAACGATATCACACATATATATATATTTCTTTCCCACGGTGATACCCACACGAGAGGAAAAACCATCCTGCTGGAAGAAATAGGGAGCTATCAACGAAAGAAACCTTGATATGCTTGATTCAGCCTCCTCTTATTGTGAGTGAGGTATGCTTATCCTTCTTGGTTAAAAGGGTTCATCACCAGAGTGAGTTTGTCGAACACAGTGCTGGATAAAAGATACCTTTATGGGTTTAACCCATTTTGTGGAAAAGTGAGTCGGGGTACGCCTCTTCGGTGAAATATTAATTATCCTCGCTGTTTGAAAGTGTATAGCAACAAGAGAGACTCATGTATTGTTAAAAACTTTTTCTCTGACGTCCTAGTGGATGCTGGGAACTCCGAAAGGACCATGGGGAATAGCGGCTCCGCAGGAGACTGGGCACAACTAAAGAAAGCTTTTAGGTCACCTGGTGTGCACTGGCTCCTCCCACTATGACCCTCCTCCAAGCCTCAGTTAGATTTTGTGCCCGGCCGAGGTTGGATGCACACTAGGGGCTCTCCTGAGCTTCTAAAAAGAAAGTATATAATTAGGTTTTTTATTTTACAGTGAGACCTGCTGGCAACAGGCTCACTGCAGCGAGGGACTAAGGGGAGAAGAAGCGAACCTACCTGCTTGCAGCTAGCTTGGGCTTCTTAGGCTACTGGACACCATTAGCTCCAGAGGGATCGACCGCATGGAACTGGCCTTGGTGTTCGGTCCCGGAGCCGCGCCGCCGTCCCCCTTACAGAGCCAGAAGCAAGAAGAGGTCCGGAAAATCGGCGGCAGAAGACATCAGTCTTCACCAAGGTAGCGCACAGCACTGCAGCTGTGCGCCATTGCTCCTCATACACACTTCACACTCCGGTCACTGAGGGTGCAGGGCGCTAGGGGGGGGCGCCCTGAGCAGCAATAAAAACACCTTGGCTGGCAAAAATACCACAATATATAGCCCCAGAGGCTATATATGTGATAATTACCCCTGCCAGAATCCATAAAAAAGCGGGAGAAAAATCCGCGAAAAAGGGGCGGAGCTATCTCCTTCAGCACACTGGCGCCATTTCTCCCTCACAGCTCCGCTGGAAGGAAGCTCCCTGGCTCTCCCCTGCAGTCTACACTACAGAAAAAAGAGAGGGGGGGGGCACTAAATTTAGGCGCAGTATATATAACAGCAGCTATAGGGGACATAATTCAGTTAGTCCCTGCATTATATAGCGCTCTGGTGTGTGCTGGCATACTCTCACTCTGTCTCCCCAAAGGGCTTTTGTGGGTCCTGTCCTCTGTTAGAGCATTCCCTGTGTGTGTGCAGTGTGTCGGTACGGCTGTGTCGACATGTTTGATGAGGATAATGATGTGGAGGCGGAGCAGATGCCTATAGAAGGGATGTCACCCCCTGCAGGGCAGACACCTGAGTGGATGGACTTATGGAAGGAATTGCGTGCACGTGTCGACTCCTTACACAAAAAATTTAACGACATGCCAAATGCGGGACAGCCGGCTTCTCAGCTCGTGCCTGTCCAGGCGTCTCAAAGGCCATCGGGGGCTCTAAAACGCCCGCTACCTCAGATGGCAGACGCGGATGTCGACACGGATACTGACACCAGTGTCGACGACGATGAGTCTAGTCTAATGTCCACTAAGGCCATTCGTTGCATGATTGAAGCAATGAAAGAGGTGTTACAAATTTCTGCTATAAACCCAGGTACCACTAAAAAGGGTATTATGTTTGGGGAGAAAAAACTACCCGTAGTTTTTCCCCCATCAGAAGAATTAAATGAAGTGTGTGAAGAAGCGTGGGAATTCCCTGATAAAAGATTGGTAATCTCTAAGAAGTTACTAATGGCGTTCCCTTTCCCGCCAGAGGATAGGTCACGTTGGGAGACACCCCCTAGGGTGGATAAAGCGCTCACACGTTTGTCTAAAAAGGTGGCACTACCGTCTCCGGATACGGCCGCCCTCAAGGAACCTGCTGATAGAAAGCAGGAGGCTATCCTGAAGTCTGTATATACACACTCAGGCATTATACTTAGACCAGCTATTGCGTCAGCATGGATGTGCAGTGCTGCCGCTGCGTGGTCAGATTCCCTGTCAGAAAATATTGACACCCTAGACAGGGACACTATTCTGCTAACCATAGAGCATATAAAAGACTCAGTCTTATACATGAGAGATGCACAGAGGGAGATCTGCCGGCTGGCATCTAAAATAAGTGCATTGTCCATTTCTGCTAGGAGAGGCTTATGGACTCGCCAGTGGACAGGGGATGCAGATTCAAAAAGGCACATGGAAGTTTTGCCTTATAAGGGTGAGGAGTTATTTGGGGATGGTCTCTCGGACCTAGTTTCCACAGCAACTGCTGGGAAGTCAGCATTTATACCCCATGTTCCCTCACAGCCTAAAAAGGCGCCGTTTTATCAGGTACAGTCCTTTCGGACTCAGAAAAACAGGCGTGGAAAAGGCGGGTCCATTCTGTCCAGAGGCAGAGGTAGGGGAAAAGGCTGCAACAAACAGCAGGTTCCCAGGAGCAAAAGTCCTCCCCCGCTTCTTCCAAGTCCGCCGCATGACGGTGGGGCTCCACAGGCGGAGCCAGGTACGGTGGGGGGCCGCCTCAAAAATTTCAGCGATCAGTGGGCTCGCTCACAGGTGGATCCCTGGATCCTGCAAATAGTATCTCAAGGGTACAAACTGGAATTCGAGGCGTCTCCACCCCACCGGTTCCTCAAATCTGCCTTGCCGATTACTCCTTCAGACAGGGAGGCTGTGCTAGCGGCAATTCACAAGCTGTATTCCCAGCAGTTGATAATCAAGGTGCCCCTACTTCAACAAGGACGGGGTTACTATTCCACACTGTTTGTGGTACCGAAACCGGACGGTTCGGTGAGACCCATTTTAAATTTGAAATCCTTGAACACATACATAAAAAAATTCAAGTTCAAGATGGAATCGCTCAGGGCGGTTATTGCAAGCCTGGACGAGGGGGATTACATGGTATCCCTGGACATCAAGGATGCTTATCCTGCATGTCCTCATTTACTATCCTCACCAGGAGTATCTCAGATTTGTGGTACAGGATTGCCATTACCAATTCCAGACGCTGCCGTTTGGA
The DNA here is from genome assembly GCF_028390025.1 of Pseudophryne corroboree. NCBI lineage: Eukaryota > Metazoa > Chordata > Amphibia > Anura > Myobatrachidae > Pseudophryne > Pseudophryne corroboree. The sequence continues at coordinate 347,379,513 of NC_086446.1, forward strand.
CTCTCCACGGCACCGAGGGTGTTTACCAAGGTAATGGCGGAAATGATGATACTCCTTCGAAGAAAGGGAGTTTTAATTATCCCGTACTTGGACGATCTCCTAATAAAGGCGAGGTCCAAGGAGCAGTTGTTGGTGGGAGTAGCACTATCTCAGGAGGTGCTACACCAGCACGGTTGGATTCTGAATATTCCAAAATCACAGCTGGTTCCGACGACACGTCTACTGTTCCTGGGTATGATTCTGGATACAGTCCAGAAAAAAGTGTTTCTCCCGGAGGAGAAAGCCAAGGAGCTGTCATCTCTAGTCAGAGACCTCCTGAAACCAAAACAGGTATCAGTGCATCACTGCACGCGGGTCCTGGGAAAGATGGTGGCTTCTTACGAAGCAATTCCTTTCGGCAGGTTCCATGCCAGAATCTTTCAGTGGGACCTGTTGGACCAATGGTCCAGATCGCATCTTCAGATGCATCGCCTAATAACCCTGTCTCCAAGAACCAGGGTGTCTCTGCTGTGGTGGCTGCAGAGTGCTCATCTTCTAGAGGGCCGCAGATTCGGCATACAGGACTGGGTCCTGGTGACCACGGATGCCAGCCTTCGAGGCTGGGGGGCAGTCACACAGGGAAGAAACTTCCAAGGACTATGGTCGAGTCAGGAGACTTCCCTACACATAAATATTTTGGAACTAAGGGCCATTTACAATGCCCTAAGTCAGGCAAAATCCCTGCTTCTACACCAGCCGGTACTGATCCAGTCAGACAACATCACGGCAGTCGCCCATGTAAATCGACAGGGCGGCACAAGAAGCAGGATGGCAATGGCAGAAGCCACAAGGATTCTCCGATGGGCGGAAAATCACGTCTTAGCACTGTCAGCAGTGTTCATTCCGGGAGTGGACAACTGGGAAGCAGACTTTCTCAGCAGGCACGACCTCCACCCGGGAGAGTGGGGACTTCATCCAGAAGTCTTCACGCTGATTGTAAATCGATGGGAACGGCCACAGGTGGACATGATGGCGTCCCGCCTAAACATATTGCGCCAGGTCAAGGGACCCTCAGGCGATAGCTGTGGACGCTCTAGTGACACCGTGGGTGTACCAGTCAGTTTATGTGTTCCCTCCTCTGCCTCTCATACCAAGGGTACTGAGAATAATAAGAAAACGAGGAGTAAGAACAATACTCGTGGTTCCGGATTGGCCAAGACGAGCGTGGTACCCGGAACTTCAAGAGATGATCTCAGAGGACCCATGGCCTCTGCCGCTCAGACAGGACCTGCTGCAGCAGGGGCCCTGTCTGTTCCAAGACTTACCGCGGCTGCGTTTGACGGCATGGCGGTTGAACGCCGGATCCTGAAGGAAAAGGGCATTCCGGAGGAAGTCATTCCTACGCTGATTAAAGCCAGGAAAGATGTAACTGCAAAGCATTATCACCGCATATGGCGGAAATATGTTGCTTGGTGTGAGGCCAAAAAGGCCCCAACAGAGGAATTTCAACTAGGTCGATTTCTGCATTTCCTACAAGCAGGAGTGACTATGGCCCTGAAATTAGGCTCCATTAAGGTACAGATCTCGGCTCTGTCGATTTTCTTCCAGAAAGAACTAGCTTCACTACCTGAAGTTCAGACGTTTGTGAAAGGAGTGCTGCATATTCAGCCCCCGTTTGTGCCTCCAGTGGCACCTTGGGATCTCAACGTGGTGTTGAGTTTCTTAAAATCACATTGGTTTGAGCCACTTAAAACCGTGTATCTAAAATATCTCACGTGGAAAGTGGTCATGTTATTGGCCTTGGCTTCAGCCAGCCGTGTGTCAGAATTGGCAGCTTTGTCATGTAAAAGCCCTTATCTGATTTTCCATATGGATAGGGCGGAATTGAGGACTCGTCCCCAGTTTCTCCCTAAGGTGGTATCAGCTTTTCACTTGAACCAACCTATTGTGGTGCCTGCGGCTACTAGGGACTTGGAGGATTCCAAGTTACTGGACGTAGTCAGGGCCTTGAAAATTTATGTTTCCAGGACGGCTAGAGTCAGGAAAACTGACTCGCTATTTATCCTGTATGCACCCAACAAACTGGGTGCTCCTGCTTCTAAGCAGACTATTGCTCGCTGGATTTGTAGCACAATTCAGCTGGCGCATTCTGCGGCTGGACTGCCGCATCCTAAATCAGTAAAAGCCCATTCCACAAGGAAGGTGGGCTCATCTTGGGCGGCTGCCCGAGGGGTCTCGGCTTTACAACTTTGCCGAGCTGCTACTTGGTCAGGGGCAAACACGTTTGCAAAATTCTACAAATTTGATACCCTGGCTGAGGAGGACCTTGAGTTCTCTCATTCGGTGCTGCAGAGTCATCCGCACTCTCCCGCCCGTTTGGGAGCTTTGGTATAATCCCCATGGTCCTATCGGAGTTCCCAGCATCCACTAGGACGTCAGAGAAAATAAGATTTTACTCACCGGTAAATCTATTTCTCGTAGTCCGTAGTGGATGCTGGGCGCCCATCCCAAGTGCGGATTGTCTGCAATACTTGTACATAGTTATTGTTAACTAAAGGGTTATTGTTGAGCCATCTGTTGAGAGGCTCAGTTGTTTTCATACTGTTAAACTGGGTATAGTATCACGAGTTATACGGTGTGATTGGTGTGGCTGGTAGGAGTCTTACCCGGGATTCAAAATCCTTCCTTATTATGTCAGCTCGTCCGGGCACAGTGTCCTAACTGAGGCTTGGAGGAGGGTCATAGTGGGAGGAGCCAGTGCACACCAGGTGACCTAAAAGCTTTCTTTAGTTGTGCCCAGTCTCCTGCGGAGCCGCTATTCCCCATGGTCCTTTCAGAGTTCCCAGCATCCACTACGGACTACGAGAAATAGATTTACCGGTGAGTAAAATCTTATTATTACACATTTATACAATTTTTTCTTTTTATGGCAACATTCACATGAGAGGAAGGAATGTCTTGTTGAAGAAAACCAGAACTCTATCTACTCAATAGAGTGGAATCCACCTGAGGAACGTATTGTTAAGTACTAACCTGGTTAATATTGTTGCGCCTGTAATTGTTTGAGTCCCACACATTTTTTGTTTTAAATCCCCCATAAGTGCCTAAACCTAACTGCTGCCCAAACCTCCCACTTCCCCCCCGCAGCCTAATCCCAAGTTTCAGAGGGGGTACCTAACCCTAACCACCCCTCCCCACGCAGCCTAAACCTACCCCCCTCCCCTCCCGCGGCTTACCTCTCCAGCGCCGTGGTGTCTGGATGTTTGACATTCCGGCTGTTGGGATTCCAGCGCTGGCATGTGTACCTATTTGGGATGCCAGTGTCTTCATTTCAAATAATGTCAGGATTCTGTCGTCGGCAATCTGACTGCTGGGATCCCGACAACCGGGATCCTGACTGCATCCCTGTGTGCTCTGTATAGTCTTACATTCTTGATATTCTGCTTGTCGAGATGCCATTGTTTCTGTTGTCTTGTCATATTTTTAAAGAATATATGTTATAGTGTGTGTGTGTGTGTGTGTGTGTGTGTGTGTGTGTCTGTGTGTGTGTGTGTGTGTATCGAAACGTAATGGAGGCACTCAGGAAAATAATCAGTCAACGTTTCAGGGACCTCTCCCTTTTATTAAACCACAACGTTGTGTCTTGATAAAAGGGAGCGGTCCCTGAAACGTTGACCTTACGAGCGGTGGTGTCGACTGACTATTTTCCTGAGTGCCTCCATTACGTTTCAGTCTGTATGCTCATATGAGAAGTTGTGCACCAGATGAATTAATTCCGCAAAGCGTGAGTGCCAGAGATATATATATATATATATATATATATATATATATATATATATATAGATAGATAGATTTACTATTTTGTGCACTGGTGAATTACTGTATTTGACCGAGTTAAATTATGTGTCACTTACAGACAAGTGATTTAGGGGCCCATTTATCAAGGATCACATATTGAATGCTAGCTGGGTGGGATCTTACCCCCCAGGATCGCATTGCAATATCCCTGTAATGTGCTCTGTAGGCAGCCAGGGTCCTGAGCATGCAATTCACTTTGGCATTTCCGGCGGAGGTTTCCTGAGGTACCCAACCAGATCTACTTTTCCCAATCTGTAGCCCAAAGCTATGGGGAACATTAGGCACATCACATCCCCTATAGAAACCTAGAAACCTATGGGGGATGCAGCTGTGGTCGGAAATGCAGGGATCACAGCGATACCTGCTGCGATCCCTCCTTTATACATACCAGGTATACTTAATATTTGCAGTTAACCCCATAGCCGCAAATACTGTATTATTTGATAAATGGGCCCATTAGATACTACTGAAACTGACCATTTTAACAGTTGGAGTTTAGATTCTGATGGACTCTGTATATCAGCTCCAAAAGTGATTTAAAATAACATTTTGGCATTGTATCAAAAGTATGCGGATTCTGCATAATGCAGACCAGCATTGAACAAAAATATCTCCCAGATGCCCTCAGATTTAGTCAAGCCAGTCTTGATCATAACAGTGGGACAGATCCCTCAAGTAGACACTGTCCCACTAGAATTGGGACAGTTGGGAGGTTTATACATATATATATATATACTGTATGTATGTGTGTTTATATGTGTGTGTATATATATATACACACACACACACACACACACACACATATACAAATACACACACACACACACACACACACACACACGTTAGACAGAAATATGAAAGCTGCAAGATGATGGCATATGTGAACTAGACGTGCGTTTTTGACGTCAAACCGGACGTGGTGCCGCAGTAGTTTGTTTTTCCCGTATGAGGGGAAACCTGTCGAGGCAGTTGGAGGTCTCGGTTGCTCTTTCGACATTGTTCTGTGCAGGCATTAATAAATCATGTATGAACTCACGGACTTTCAGAGAGGGCAAATTGTTGGTGCCCTCCTAGTGGGTGTGTAATACTCAGTTAGTGTCTTTATATCTACATATAGGTAATATCAGGTAAGTTCTGAAAGGTTGGTAAGTTTTACCTTTTGTTTCTGTTCTCTCCGCAGATCCCTACGGCTATTGACGTGATTAAAAACTGTTATTCGTGAATAACAACTGCCGAACATACAGTACACTCAATATCAATGACATGCAACTGAATAACATTTAAAAGGGTTTATTAGACTGGAACCGGGAACACCGTTGTTTGATCACGTCGATCCACTTCCACTACCTAGATAATGGTTAGTATATTTTGCCTTATAACAACCAGCTATAATATCATTTAAGCAAATTTATACAATTACAGTATTATATCACCACATCACATACCCACTCCCTGTTAACCTACTGCAGTTCACGTTCCCCTGAAACCCCACAGTTCAGCTGAAGCTTCATACGTTGGTGCACATATAAGAAGTCGTGGAATATCTCCTAGTTAGTTGTTAACCTCCGTTTTATAATTCTCTCTTGATCCACTGTAGAGTAATACTATAGTCTATGGAGCTCTGGCGCAAAATTCTATAATTACTGGTGGTTGTGCTTGTTATCAGACTACAGTTCAACTCTGACTAGTATGACAATACCGATGTTTCCTGTTGTAACAATTATACTTTTACGCCTCTTAGGAAAATATCCTTTCCCCAATTAGTACTAAACTCGATATAGGGTATGTGTTCTGGTTACTAATAAAATATGGCTTGGTAAGTTCTTCACGGACTATATTGAGGTTAAGTAGGGGTAACAATAACTCTGCGGCAGCTTACTGAATCCTTATCACCACTTGCTCTTCCTCTGTCTGAATTCACTTAGGTAGCTGTCTACATCTTTCAATAGTGTCACAGTTTCTATCCTCCTCTTTATTGTGCACTAGGCTGGGTGCAATGGGTTAGTAAGGAGGCTAACAGTCCTGTATTTGCTGATTGCCTCACAAGTTAATAGGAGCGGGTGGCTGACAAAAGTCCTTGACTGTGGCGTATATTATACTGAATAAGGAGGCTAACTGTCCTGTATTTGCTGATTGCCTCACAAGTTAATAGGAGCGGGTGGCTGACAGTGGCGTGTACTATACTGTTCCTGGTGCTATTTGAGTGTTTGAGCCACTGGATATGAGGTAAGACAAGGGTTTTGGGATAAATACCTTTATCAGTGTTGTAGCAGCGTATGGTGGTTGCTAAGGGAGGCACTGCTCCATCTCTCTCTCTCCTCCCTGCTACCGTCTGAGTGGTCGGATACCGCTGCGGCTGTCCTCCCGCTTCTGTTCACCGGGGGGGGGTTATACTCCTCCGACCCTTCTCTTGGTGGGTATCTTGGCGATGGGTGCCGGCGCTTTGTGGATCGTCACTCCGGTCGTCAGGACACCAGCCTCGGCTCTCTCCTGCGGTAAGTCGCGGGGTTCTCTATTCTCGTCAGCCGTCACCCGGAGTCCGTTCTCCGGCCGCCCGCCGCCACGTTGCGCCTGTCCTATTCACCAACGCCACACCACCTGCCGGCGCTCGAGCCCCTTCTTCTTTTAAACTCTTGTCCCAGGTGCCCGTATCTGTCCCGCCAGCCGCGCGTGAGATCTGGCTGGTAAATCACCGGCTCCTCCTGGGTCCCAACGCCTCCGTTGTCCACAATTAATCATAACATTAACAGTATCACAGGGAAAGGCACCCTAGGAGGGTTACTCCCGTTGTCCATGGTTACCCATATCAAGTCCCCAGTCTCTGGTATCACATACCTCCCCGGTAATTTGATGCGTATCCTTACGCATCCATAACCTGTAAGTATTTCCTAGTACAATTACCCACAACTAGTGAGCACTTACATGCCTAAACACCCATCTACACTTTATATCTATGTGTCTATTAATGGTACTATATATTCATATTTACGTTCAATCCTTAACTTTAACGGGACATTCAACTTTCGGCTCAATATATTTTAGCCAACTTAACCAAAATACGTTAAAATTGATATCTAAGGGGTAACTTTCCTCTTGTACTCCTTTCAGAACGCCTCAATAAAGGGATTTCAGGCAGATCGGAATTGTTATTTTCCTCGTCTTCGGTTGCCGTTATCTCGGAAGTGGCTGGAATCACGAATGAACCAAAGGTTGGCCAACATACGCTCATCATTACATCCGGGTATGATTCTGTGATCGGAATTCTCTCAATTGGAGTTCTCTCCAGATTTGAGGAGACCCCATCCTCGGTTTCCGGCCCCATGAGACACGGTTTTAGTTGATCTCTATGAATTAGTTTCTGTTGAGTTCCGTCTTCTCGCATGATACGGTATACTGCAATTTCGGAGTTTGGCACCTCCACTACTCGATACGGAATAGGTTCCCATTGGAAGTCTAATTTGCTTTGTCGCTGATTTCTTCTTTTCAATACTCTACAGCTGATAGGCAAAGGTTCGGCATGTGCTTTTAGGTTGTAATTGTTCTCTTGTCGTTTTTGCACTACTTCCCTATGTTGCACTACCAGCTCATGAGCGGCTTTCATCCGACGTTGGTTTTTCATCCACCCAGTTTGTTCCCAAAAATGGTTCTGGAGCCATTTCCACATTTAACTGTATATCCACGGGTAACTTTCCTTGTCTTCCGAACAGTAGATAGTACGGCATAAAACCTGTAGAACCATGTACGGTATTGTTGTAGATAAACATTAGCTCAGTTAACAGCAGAGGCCAGTCGTGTCATTGCTGTAAAGGAAGGGCCCGTAACATTTGAATGAGCGTTTGATTTGTTCTCTCACAAAGCCCATTGCATTGTGGATGATATGCTGTCGTTTTTAATTTTTTACATTCGTACAAGAGGCACAGTTCCTGGAACAATTTGGATGTAAAAGCCGGTCCTTGATCGGTCAGGATCTTATCTGGAAACCCATAGGGTCGTACAAAGGCTCTCCAAAAGATTTCTGCAGTTGTTTTCGCAGTCAGATCTTTTACTGGTAAAGCGACCGCAAATTTGGTATAATGATCTACTATCATAATAGCGTATTCATACCCCAACCTGCTCTTTTCGAGTTTTATGTGATCAATAGTAACCAACTCCAATGGTTGATGGCTGATTACTGGATGGAGTGGTGCCTTTTCTGTGGGAAGGGGTGGCCTCCGGAGATTACATTCGGGACAGTTCTTACACCACTCCTCTACGTTTTGACGTAATCCGACCCAATAAAATCTTTGCCTAAGGTTCGCTTCGGTCTTCTGATTCCCGAAATGTCCTGACCGATTATGATAGGCGGTCAGTAGCAGGGCCGTAACTAGGTGTGTGCGGAAGGGGCACCGCACATAGCGCTGCAAGATAGGGGGCGCTGTTGGTAGCACTTGTAAATTATCTATTTTAATTCCTTTTCACTTGCAGCTTTCTCCCTTTGTAAAACCAAGCATCTCCTGTCCGCCCCTGTCTCCTACCCTGACCCATTCTGTCTCTAATACCAATACAACATTCATGAACTCAACTTGAGATTTCTTTGTTAGTCAGTCACACTGTCCTTTATTACATTTCAAGATGCTGACATACCCGGGATTCAAACCCATTGCCTGTGGCATTGCAGTCAGACAATCTATTAATTGAGCTGTTGGCCTTGGCATAGAAAGCTAGAGAATTTTAAGCTAGAGAATTCTAACTATTTGAAGCTTGCCTTGTACTTTGTGAAAAATATTCAGCATTGCAGCTGAGCAGATCTATGTAGTGTGTGGCAGCAAGAGATTGGATGTGTGGCTGTACACTACATAGATCTGCTCAATTGCAATGCTGATTATTTTTTTATACAAAGCTCCAGTAGCTCATATAGTGTTCATAGTTTTAATGTAGGATCAAATAGCTCAATGAGTAGGGTGTGTGATTAGAATTCAACAGGTTATAGGTTTGAATCCTGGGTATGGCAGTATATTCAATACTGCCATACCCAGGATTTAATAAGGGGTATTGTAACTGAATAACAACGAGCTCTCAAGTTAAGTGCATAAATGTGGTATAAAGAGGATTCTTGTTAAATGTGTGTGTAATATATACTGTATATATAATGTGGGAATGGGCATCATAACATGGGCTTTATCTTTGTATCAATCTTGTCATGCCCCTTCCCCATGAGGCATGTACCTTATGCAATTCTCCCTATGGCACAAGGCACCAAAAAGTCTAGTTACGGCTCTGGGCGCTACTGTGCGGTGTAATTTGAATAATGGAGACTACTGTGCAGGGGACTATAAATTGGTATTATTTTGTGGCCACGCCCCTTCCCCATGAAGCCACGCTCCTATATCTTGCCTTATTCAAAATATGAATGGGGGGGGGGGGGTGCCGATGATATTTCTTGCACACAGCGCTAAAATGTCTAGTTACGGCACTGGTCAGTAGGATGGGTGCTTTTATCATAGGGATAAGTACTTGTATGACAGTTAAATGGGTTTTTGGATTAATACTTTTCCGGATTATTACATTCTGATGGACCTCTAATTGTTCCCGCTGTCTCCATAATTTAACTAGCTCTGGTGCTGCGGTCTGTCGTTCGGCCTTATTTAAGCCTTTCTTTTGTAATAGCAACTTCTTCAGTTGTCGAAAAGTGGGATACTCGTCTTGCCACTCTTGCCATTCCTTCCAACCCCTCCCTTCCAGCGGACCTTCAGATTTGCTCTGTGTAAAGGTAGCATTATGCTGTACCACCGGTTGTCGGGTCACCTGGAAAGGAAGAAGTTCTACCGATTCCAATTGGTCTTCCATTTCCGGTTCCTCTTGCTCGGAAAGGCGGGATAACGCGTCAGCGTTACTATTATTCTGTCCAGGTCGGTATTGGATATTAAATTGATAGTTGGACAGCCGAGCATACCATCGCTGCTCTAGTGCTCCCATTTTGGCAGTAGCTAGATGTGCAAGGGGATTACAATCAGTATAAGCCACAAATGGGGTGGCAGCAAGATAGTCTCTGAATTTCTCTGTGATGGCCCACACCAGCGCCAGAAATTCCAACTTAAAAGCGCTATAATTAGCATCGTTACGTTCGGTTTTTCGGAGGCCTCGGCTTGCATAGGCTATTACCCTTTCTTTGCCATCTTGTATTTGAGCGAGGACCGCGCCGAGTCCTTGCTAGCTCGCATCAGTCTGCAAAATGAATGGTTTGCTGTAATCCGGATAGGCCAAGAGTGGGGCTTGGGTCATCATTTTCTTGAGGTGTTCAATTGCCGCCTGTTGTCGGGAAGTCCAAACGATCAGTTTACGTCTACTTTGGCTATCTTGCGGCACGTCTCGAAGTAGTTTGTGTATAGGGGCCGCTACCTTAGCGAAGTCTTTCACAAACCGCCTATAATACCCTACGAAACCCAGAAATCACCTGACATCTCTAACGGTTTGGGGTATCGGCCAATCTTGAACGGATCAAATTTTTTCTGGATCTGGCGCAATTCCTTCGGAACTCACCACATGCCCCAAGTAATGAACTTGTGGTTTCAATAAGTGGCATTTGGCGGGGTTTACCTTCAGCCCATAACTGGCTAGTTGTTGCAGGACTTCATGGAGGTGTTGTAAATACTCTGCATATGATTTGGAAAAGATGATTATATCATCCAGGTAAAGCAATATCATCTCAAAGTTCCTATTCCCCAGGCAGTGCTCCATCATCCTTTGGAAAGTTGCTGGAGCATTGCATAACCCAAAGGGCATTCGCTTAAACTCGTGGAGCCCCATGGGGGTGGTAAAGGCTGTTTTTTCTTGATCCTCCGGCTCCATCATGATCTGCCAGTACCCACTCGTTAAATCCAGTGTGGAGAAATACTTAGCGGACTTTAGGGCTGCCAGAGATTCCTCAATCCGGGGGAGCGGGTACGCGTCTTTATGGGTAACCTGGTTCAGTTTCCGATAATCGACACAGAATCTCAACTGTCCGTTCTTCTTTTTGACCAGGACCATCGGTGCGGCCCAAGGGCTGTGACTCTCCTGGATGATGCCCGTAGCCTTCATTTCTTCAAGCATCTTCCTAACCGGCTGATAGAGGGCTGGAGCTAAGGGCCGATGTTTTTCCCTGATGGGGGTAGCATTTCCCGTCACAATTCGATGTTTTACAGTTGTGACTGTCCCAAAATCTAAGGGTTCTTGGCTGAAGGTTGCCGAATTCTTTTTTACGACTTGGAGGGCTCCCTCTTTGTGTGCCTGAGGAGTATCCTCACCTCCGATGTGTATGTCTCTCCACCATTCTGTCGGAGTTCTATCTTCCTCCTTTACGACATCATCATTCTGTGGGCACACCTGAGCCTGTGCCTGTATGACGTCTTGGAAAGTAATCCAGGTGAGCTTAGCAATGGGTCGTTGTCGGTACAATTTAACCGTATGATTATGAGGATTTAAAATTCGCACCGGAATTCGGCCATCCTTAACGTTCACTAGGCCATGGGCGACAAGTTCCTCTCCGTCATCCCCTGCACATGGCTCAACTAAGGCCTCATAACTCTTTCCTCGAGGTCCACACCGAGTTTTGCCCCAAATAATCACTTCCGCATTCGGAGGTAATTTAATGGGTTTACTTTCTGTAATCCGAACTTTCCCGATGGCACCGTTACATTGCACCAATGCCCGCTGGCTCTGCAAAGTCTTGATAGTCTTTTGTAGTACGGACGGTTCGATGGTCGACTTTCTGGTCAGCTCCCGCTTAAAGATAGAGATCAGTTCATCCGGGCAGCTTTGTAAGATATTCATCCCTAAAATCATTGGGATAGCATTCGGGTCACTCGTATGTGTAATCAGGCACCCTTGGAGCGGCATTTCGGTGTCTCCTACTTTGACATCGGCCTCCCAGTAGCCCACGCATGAGATACTTGATCCATTGCTGGCTATTAATTGTAGCCATGCGGGAGGAGGGGTCACAATTTGATGTTCTCCCCAATGCTGGATGAACGTGGAATGTTGGATGGTGGTTATCTGTGAACCAGTGTCAACCATAGCCATGATTTCTACCCCATTAATTAAAATGGGTATATGAGGGCATCGTCCTACGTACTGGGACCACCATTCTTCAGACCTTGAACCTATTGCGGCATCTCCCCCCGAGGCTCGGTCTCCAACCTCGGGGCATTGGAGTTTAAATCCTCCTCCTGGTCGCAGTTCCGTTCGATATGGCCAGGCCGTTGACAACGCCGGCAAATAGGACGGCCTTGGGGATCAAATCGATCCGTGCTCCTTCTTCCGCTTGCTTGAGGCGGGGTCCACCAATCACTTCTGGCTCTCCTTCGTTCCCGGGGCCACCTGGCTTCATTGGAATTGGGTCCCTGTCTGCGGGCTAAAATTCTGTACCTCTTTACACATTTCAGCCATTCCCACGGCAAGCTCCTCCATTTGTTTTTTTAGAGTTCTTAACGGATCCGCAGCAGGCGTTTGGAAGCTTTGGCCAATGGTGTCTCCGATTCTCTTGTTCCTAGCTGGATTGAGAGGGGCGTCCTCATTTGATAATTGACTCTCCCGATATCCAGGCATTTCCGGAAACCCGACCTCTTGGGCCATTTCTGTCCCGACCACCTTAATCGCAGCCTCTTTGAAGTCCAAAAATGACTGATCGGGTTTTTGCATTCTTAACAGTCTCAGTTGAGCCCTAACGCTTTCTTTATTTGCCCCTTCAATGAATTGTGATATAAGAGCTTCATCGCTGTTTTCGATTTCATTTTCATCGACTGTCCGAATCGCCTTCAAAGCCTCTTGAAGGCTCAGCGCATAATCTCTCAATGTCTATCCCAAAAGCTGTTTCCTGGCATAAAATTTCATTTTTAATTCCGAAATCGTATGAAGCTCGAACGTGGTGGCTAACCGTTGAAGTATCTGCTCGATATTTCTCCTCTCCTCGGTGGGCCACGAAATAACTTCCCTTTGTGCTGACCCTTTCAGTTGACCGATGAGGATCTCAACTTTTTGTTGTTCATTTAGCGGGTAGAGACGGAACATCGACTTCATCTTGTTCTTCATCTTGTTCTTGAAGTCGGTCAAGGTATTCCCCTCAGCCTTGTGTCGATCTCCATGATAGGTGGGAAGCCATGGTGCCCCGAAATAGTAAGGTAAGGTAATTGGGTTTATCTGCACCATGCTAGGCGTTTCTTGCGTAAGTTTACTAGACTCTCCACTGAATGCCCCAGCCATCATAGATTGCTCTTTAGACATCCTCGACTTGTATAGAATTCCTCGCTTAAGTTAACTATCCTGTTCGTGACGCCAAACAATTACCGTAATGTAATACTCAGTTAGTGTCTTTATATCTACATATAGGTAATATCAGGTAAGTTCTGAAAGGTTGGTAAGCTTTACCTTTTGTTTCTGTTCTCTCCGCAGGTCCCTACGGCTATTGACGTGATTAAGAACTGTTATTCGTGAATAACAACTGCCGATCATACAGTACAATCAATATCAATGACATGCAACTGAATAACATTTAAAAGGGTTTATTAGACTGGAACCGGGAACACCGTTGTTTGATCACGTCGATCCACTTCCACTACCTAGATAATGGTTAGTATATTTTGCCTTATAACAACCAGCTATAATATCATTTAAGCAAATTTATACAATTACAGTATTATATCACCACATCACATACCCACTCCCTGTTAACCTACTGCAGTTCACGTTCCCCTGAAACCCCACAGTTCAGCTGAAGCTTCATACGTTGGTGCACATATAAGAAGTCGTGGAATATCTCCTAGTTAGTTGTTAACCTCCGTTTTATAATTCTCTCTTGATCCACTGTAGAGTAATACTATAGTCTATGGAGCTCTGGCGCAAAATTCTATAATTACTGGTGGTTGTGCTTGTTATCAGACTACAGTTCAACTCTGACTAGTATGACAATACCGATGTTTCCTGTAACAATTATACTTTTACGCCTCTTAGGAAAATATCCTTTCCCCAATTAGTACTAAACTCGATATAGGGTATGTGTTCTGGTTACTAATAAAATATGGCTTGGTAAGTTCTTCACTGACTATATTGAGGTTAAGTAGGGGTAACAATAACTCTGCGGCAGCTTACTGAATCCTTATCACCACTTGCTCTTCCTCTGTCTGAATTCACTTAGGTAGCTGTCTACATCTTTCAATAGTGTCACAGTTTCTATCCTCCTCTTTATTGTGCACTAGGCTGGGTGCAATGGGTTAGTAAGGAGGCTAACTGTCCTGTATTTGCTGATTGCCTCACAAGTTAATAGGAGTGGGTGGCTGACAAAAGTCCTTGACTGTGGCGTATATTATACTGAATAAGGAGGCTAACTGTCCTGTATTTGCTGATTGCCTCACAAGTTAATAGGAGCGGGTGGCTGACAGTGGCGTGTACTATACTGTTCCTGGTGCTATTTGAGTGTTTGAGCCACTGGATATGAGGTAAGACAAGGGTTTTGGGATAAATACCTTTATCAGTGTTGTAGCAGCGTATGGTGGTTGCTAAGGGAGGCACTGCTCCGTCTCTCTCTCTCCTCCCTGCTACCGTCTGAGTGGTCGGATACCGCTGCAGCCGTCTTCCCGCTTCTGTCACTCACGGGAGAAGCCGCCTCCTTTAGCTCTCACGCTCCCCTGCAAATCGGGTTCACCGGGGGAATTATGCTCCTCCGACCCTTCTCTTGGTGGGTATCTTGGCGATGGGTGCCGGCGCTTTGTGGATCGTCGCTCCGGTCGTCAGGACACCAGCCCCAGCTCTCTCCTCCTGCGGTAAGTCGCGGGGTTCTCTATTCTCGTCAGCCGTCACCCAGAGTCCGTTCTCCGGCCGCCCGCCGCCACGTTGCGCCTGTCCTCTTCACCAACGCCACACCAACTGCCGGCGCTCGAGCCCCTTCTTCTTTTAAACTCTTGTCCCAGGTGCCCGTATCTATCCTGCCAGCCGCGCGTGAGATCTGGCTGGTAAATCACCGGCTCCTCCTGGGTCCCAACGCCTCAGTTGTCCACAATTAATCATAACATTAACAGTATCACAGGGAAAGGCACCCTAGGAGGGTTACTCCCGTTGTCCATGGTTACCCATATCAAGTCCCCAGTCTCGGGTATCACAGGTGCGTCTGTGACTGCAGTAGCCAGTTTGGGATATCGCAAGGAACTGTATAAAAGGTAATGATGGCATATACTGTTTCCGGAAAAACATCATCATCTAAACACCAGCATGGACGAAAGTGTAAACTGATTGCCAGAGACAGAGGGGCATTGAGGATGATTGTGGCCAAGAATAAGAAGACAATCGCTGCAAAAGTGACTGCTGAGCTGAATTCCTGTGTTCCACACCTCGTGTCTACAAGAACAGTGATAAGGGAATTCAACAGGTACGACATTCACGGGCGGGTTGAAGTTGCCAAACTACTGGTAAACCCAGTGAATGATAAACCACAACCTGCTACTGTATAAAACCCGGTGAATGCCAAGAAGTTGACAGTCGTGTAACACTCATAAACCATGCACTGCTGCGCATTGATAGGCTGTTATCTGGTCATAAGAATCGTCCGTCACACTGTTCCCAACTGCAGGACGAGTTTATGTGTGGAAAACACCAAAACAAGCATATAATCGGGACTGTATTGTGCCAAGAGTGTTGCATGGTAGAGGGTCGGGGATGATTTGGGCAGCCTTATCATGATATTCTACAAGCCCCATTATAGTTCAGTCACTGCCAAGGACTACAGTATGTAGACATTTTGGCCGACCAGGTCCATCCCACGGTGCAAACATTGTTTCCAGAAGGTGACGCCTGGTACCACGATGAACAGGCACCAATTCGTACAGCTTGTGTCGTCCAATCGTGGTTTTCTGAACATGCAGACCAGGTGTCTCATCTTCCTCCCCACCTCCAATGGCCAGACCTCAATATCGTAGAGCCTCTGTGGTTGGTTTTGGAGAACAGGGCTCGGTTACGTTATGCGCCTCCAGCATCACTCAAGTAACTGGAACAAGTTCTGCAGAAGAATGGTATAAGATTCCATTGTCAACCATTCAGGACTTATATTTATACACACCTTATTAGATAATGAAATAATTATTTTCCTATGTTTTATCCATATTTTTGTTCCTCCATTTAAGTGAAAAAAAGTCATACATGCTTTGTAGTCACCTAACGAAAAATTGACTTTTAAGCAATATTACTCTTAAAAAATGTATGGTGTCTCTTATAGAACCGATGTTATATCTCAGTTGGAGTAGGTACTTTTCACTTGAGTCATCTTGGAAAATCCAATAAAGAAAGCTGTCCGTGTCAGAATTTGGTGAAAGCAACAAGAATCCAAGGATCCATCCTGCCTTGTGTAATCATTTCAGGCTCGTGGGGATGGTATTAAAGTGGGAAATGTTTTCTTGGCACAGATAAGGCTCTTTAATAACAATCAAGCATCATTTAAATGGTACAGCCTACTGAATATTATTGACTTAGGGCCACACTCTGCCCATCTTTAATGGCTACTTCCAGCAGGATAACATGGCTGTATCACATGTCATCACAGTTTGGTTCCATGAACATGACAATGAGTTCATTGTACTCCAATGGCCTCCACACTCACCAAATTTCAATACCATAGAGCACCTTTGAGGTAGTGGAGCTGCTCTTGGGGAATACTTACCTACTCTCTAAAAAGGTGTGGGAGACTCCCTATTTTCAGTATGTCTGTATGGAGGAGGCGGTGCTAAAATCATGCAAATTACATCATTTTAGCCCTACCCCTTCCTCAATAATCTACTATTCATGACATTTTTCCTAAAGCGGAGGTGGGGCCTAACAACATGAGAGAAATGGGAGTTAGAGGAGATCCCTGCGCTCTAAGAGCTGCTATAGTGGGTGTGGACCTGAGTATATCACCAATTATACTCCAAAGGTTATATGAAAAAGGAGGTTGTGGTACACACACTCAGTAGCGCTACATATACAGATGAAATTATAATAATAAAGGATAAAAAAGAAGAAAGTTCTTATGTATGTCCGGATTGTCTTCCCGACGTGTTTTCTACTGGAGTAAGGCTTCTCAATCGTCTCCGTCAATTTGGATCATAGGGGGAAAACACCAAAAAAAGAAAAAAGAGTGGTCTCAGTTCTATTTTTGGTTTGTTTAATAATGTCAGTATCAATGGGAGAGTCTATAATCTTCCTCCTTATGGGTGGTGTTCAGATCTTAAACGTCTTAGGGGTCACCCTTGTGGTAAACAGTCAACTGCGTGCTCACAATTTTCTTACATAAAGTCTCAGAGACAACACTTATAAAGGTTTCTTTTCCCGTCACTCTTAATAAATATCAGAGAAGGAGGGGATGCTCACGTGTATGCTTACATCAAGAAGAGTGTAAATAAACACATCAAGGTATCTTTCATAGGGCCAGATTCCTTCCGATCTTCCCTCGTGGTTCCCGAGGTGTAGTCACAAGAAATAAAGCAGAAGGAAAGTGGTTACTGGAGAAAAGTTCTCAGAGTGGAGTTCCACCTATATGGGACAACCCTTAAGTATATGGGATTGTGCAGCAAGGTAAGTTTAAAGGACCACCTGTTTTGTGACACCAGAATATAGAAACTGCTCACATGTATGCTTACATATAAGCAGTTATGGAGGTACACATAAAGGTATCTTTATCCCTGGTACTCAAATCTCATGTTTTAAAAACATCATAACCGGTAATACGAAATGCTCACTTGTTCGCTTACATCAATACGAGTGATTCAAAGCACATAATGGTTTCTTTTCCCAGAGTCGGCAGAATTCACCAAATTACCAAAAAAGTTCATATTACATAGGAGTCCTTATGGTAAAAACAATTCCAACAATTTATTCCAATAAAAATCAAATGTACAAAAAATAAGATGACTTCTAGGTACGATACCAGATGGAGTTACCAGCCGTGGGAGGAAATGATATACCCGGGTACCTCACCACTGGGTAGCAAGATACCGATCCCAAAAAGTCAATCCCTATATTCTTTCAGCTCCTCACCAACGCGTTTCGACCGTATGTCTGGTCTTTTTCAAGGTGTGTGTGGAGGAGGCTGAAATACAGTGCTTAAATACCAAAACTCAATTAGGTCACTTCCTGTGTGGGCGGCGTTCACTAAAATGAATTACATAATATATATGGTTAAAAATGGATATAAATGTTCCTAATGCATATAGTTTTAATAAATAGTAGCTTATATCTTCTGTGTTCTGTATTTAATATAGCATATATTAGAAATGCGGCTAATTTTCGCATTGCGTTCCATGAGCCCTGGAACGCACAACTTCCGGCGGACATCCGGTATGGTCTTACACAGTGTAATTTATCGTATTGCGTTACAGGGAGTGCGTAGCGGATATTCGCTGTGGGTGCATGGGACTTCAGATATAGTTATCATTGTGGTCTGTTGATTAACAGACCACAATGATATGCGGCAAGATGATACGCCGAGGGGAGTTGGCGCATCGGTACGTGGTGCGCATGCGTAAAACATGCGTTCCACAGTGTGAATATAATTCCGGAATGGTCATTAGTCATGCGCATGCGTAAACCATGCGTTCCACAGTATGAATGTACTTCCGGAATGGTCACTGTTCACGTGATCTGAACGGAAAGGTGACCACGTTCCATTGGCTATTGTCACACAATGATATATACTCATTAATAGAAATAAAATGGGCGTGCAGTAATATCTAAGGATTGGTTTCATAAATTTTAAAAGCATAAAATGGATTCTTTAGAATACATATTGTTTCTTATAAATACTAATCCAACAAGAGGGATTATCGGAGTGGGTATCCCCTAATGTAGGAGGGGTTATTTCAGATAATGAAAAATAGAAAAATAGAAAAATAGAATGAAAAATAGAAAAATAGAAAAATATAGAAAAATAGAAAAATAGAAATGATATAGTATATCATTTCTATTTTTCATTATCTGAAATAACCCCTCCTACATTAGGGGATACCCACTCCGATAATCCCTCTTGTTGGATTAGTATTTATAAGAAACAATATGTATTCTAAAGAATCCATTTTATGCTTTTAAAATTTATGAAACCAATCCTTAGATATTACTGCACGCCCATTTTATTTCTATTAATGAGTATATATCATTGTGTGACAATAGCCAATGGAACGTGGTCACCTTTCCGTTCAGATCACGTGAACAGTGACCATTCCGGAAGTACATTCATACTGTGGAACGCATGGTTTACGCATGCGCATGACTAATGACCATTCCGGAATTATATTCACACTGTGGAACGCATGTTTTACGCATGCGCACCACGTACCGATGCGCCAACTCCCCTCGGCGTATCATCCCGCCGCATATCATTGTGGTCTGTTAATCAACAGACCACAATGATAACTATATCTGAAGTCCCATGCACCCACAGCGAATATCCGCTACGCACTCCCTGTAACGCAATACGATAAATTACACTGTGTAAGACCATACCGGATGTCCGCCGGAAGTTGTGCGTTCCAGGGCTCATGGAACGCAATGCGAAAATTAGCCGCATTTCTAATATATGCTATATTAAATACAGAACACAGAAGATATAAGCTACTATTTATTAAAACTATATGCATTAGGAACATTTATATCCATTTTTAACCATATATATTATGTAATTCATTTTAGTGAACGCCGCCCACACAGGAAGTGACCTAATTGAGTTTTGGTATTTAAGCACTGTATT
This sequence comes from Pseudophryne corroboree, assembly GCF_028390025.1. Lineage (NCBI taxonomy): Eukaryota > Metazoa > Chordata > Amphibia > Anura > Myobatrachidae > Pseudophryne > Pseudophryne corroboree. The sequence continues at coordinate 347,399,071 of NC_086446.1, forward strand.
TCAGCCTCCTCCACACACACCTTGAAAAAGACCAGACATACGGTCGAAACGCGTTGGTGAGGAGCTGAAAGAATATAGGGATTGACTTTTTGGGATCGGTATCTTGCTACCCAGTGGTGAGGTACCCGGGTATATCATTTCCTCCCACGGCTGGTAACTCCATCTGGTATCGTACCTAGAAGTCATCTTATTTTTTGTACATTTGATTTTTATTGGAATAAATTGTTGGAATTGTTTTTACCATAAGGACTCCTATGTAATATGAACTTTTTTGGTAATTTGGTGAATTCTGCCGACTCTGGGAAAAGAAACCATTATGTGCTTTGAATCACTCGTATTGATGTAAGCGAACAAGTGAGCATTTCGTATTACCGGTTATGATGTTTTTAAAACATGAGATTTGAGTACCAGGGATAAAGATACCTTTATGTGTACCTCCATAACTGCTTATATGTAAGCATACATGTGAGCAGTTTCTATATTCTGGTGTCACAAAACAGGTGGTCCTTTAAACTTACCTTGCTGCACAATCCCATATACTTAAGGGTTGTCCCATATAGGTGGAACTCCACTCTGAGAACTTTTCTCCAGTAACCACTTTCCTTCTGCTTTATTTCTTGTGACTACACCTCGGGAACCACGAGGGAAGATCGGAAGGAATCTGGCCCTATGAAAGATACCTTGATGTGTTTATTTACACTCTTCTTGATGTAAGCATACACGTGAGCATCCCCTCCTTCTCTGATATTTATTAAGAGTGACGGGAAAAGAAACCTTTATAAGTGTTGTCTCTGAGACTTTATGTAAGAAAATTGTGAGCACGCAGTTGACTGTTTACCACAAGGGTGACCCCTAAGACGTTTAAGATCTGAACACCACCCATAAGGAGGAAGATTATAGACTCTCCCATTGATACTGACATTATTAAACAAACCAAAAATAGAACTGAGACCACTCTTTTTTCTTTTTTTGGTGTTTTCCCCCTATGATCCAAATTGACGGAGACGATTGAGAAGCCTTACTCCAGTAGAAAACACGTCGGGAAGACAATCCGGACATACATAAGAACTTTCTTCTTTTTTATCCTAACAACATGAGAGCCCATCCCCAAAATTGGCAGCTGATTCTCCTCTCTGGGCTTTTCCTGGAGAGGAGCAACAAATGTAGGAAAGTCTTGGGGCAGATACTAGAAAGGTGTAACTATAAAGGAACCACTGAGATTTTGTGTGTGTGTGTAAAGATAGTTATAGAATGTGATATATATTATACGTACATTCATACCCTCATTTTGGATAAACCTATTTTCTCTTGCGTCCTAGAGGATACTGGGTCCATTTAGTACCATGGGGTATATACGGGTCCACTAGGAGCCATGGGCACTTTAAGAAATTGATAGTGTGGGCTGGCTCCTCCCTCTATTCCCCTCCTACCAGACTCAGTTTAGAAAATGTGCCCGGAGGAGCCGGTCACGCTGAAGGAAGCTCCTGAAGAGTTTTCTGCCTTTATTTTCTATGTTTGTTATTTTCAGGCAGGGCTATGTGGCACCAGCCTGCCTGCTTCGTGGGACTTAGGGGGGAAGGGGAAACTGCCCATCCTCTCTCAGGGTTAATAGCCCCATTACCCGCTGACAGGACACTAGCTCCTGAGGGAACTATTCGCAAGCCCAACCACGGCGAGCGTACATTCCCACAGCACGCAGAAGAGTGGTGAGTACTGCGTCGGTGTCCTGGTTAGTGGGGCGCCGGCCATTATGGTAGCACAAGGGTACGAAGACGCACGGCTTCTAAACGGGGCGGAATGCGTCTCCAGACACAGTACACAACTGCTGCTCAGTACACTGTTCACGGTACGCATAATGGCAACACAGCCTTAAAACGGTTTCTGTCCATTTTAAGCACCAAATTCCTCAGCCAGTATAAAAAAAGCGGGAGGACCACGCGCCATTGAAGGGGCGGGGCTTCACTATGAGTGGATCCATCAGCGCCATTTCCCTCTGCAGTGGACACAGACGCTGACTGACAGGGACGCGCAGCTCCTCCAGTGTGACTCCAAATTACCTCAGCATTACCAGGGGGTCATAGCAGGGGGGTAGCGATTACTAGTGTACTAAGGGGGTCATTCTGACCCGATCGCATGCTGCAGTTTATTGCAGCGGTGCGATTGGGTCAGAACTGCGCATGCGCCAGCACCGCAGTGCACCGGCGCATGCCAGATGGCTGAATGGCTGAAGTCCGTCGGGCTGCTACGATCGCCTCTGCCTGGTATAAGCGATAAGGGCACGGTGGGGGCTGGCTCCAAACAACTCTGTGTCTCCCTGAAGGGCTTTTTGAGGGTTAATTGTGCTTAACCTTTTCGTGTGTGTGTGTGTGTGTGTGTGTGTGTGTGTGTGTGTGTGTGCTGTCACATTTACATTATGTCAGGCAAAGAGTGTGTTTCTTGTACAGCAGTGTTCCTCTTCACCAGGAGGCTCACTACTGGGTACTAAGTGAACCAGAGTGGGTTAATTCTTTGAAAGGAATGATCTCCACTCTTTCTACAACATTGTCCCGCAATGAGAAAGAGACGCAATCCTTAAAAAAGGCTGTGGATGAGTTTATGAGCAGAGACTCAGTCCCCAAACAGCGTTTCAATCCCCTCCAATTTGTCCGCAAAAGCCATCTCTGCCTCATATCCTGCAGTCTGACACTGAAGGGTCAGACTTGGAGGAGGGTGAGGTAGACTTGGGGGGGGGGGGGGGGGGGGGAGATGCGGCTCTGTCGCAGGGAATAGAGGCTCTTAGAGAAGCTATTAGAGATGTTCTGCATATTCCTGATAAAGTGTCAGAGGAGTGTGAGGAATCTTATTTTAATGTAAAAAAGAAGACCTCAGTCACTTTTCCTGTGTCAAAGGAATTGAATACCCTGTTTGAAGAACCGTGGGTTAATCCTTATAAAAAATTTCAGATCCCTAAAAGGTTGCTCTAATCTTTTCCCTTTCCTCTGGATGATAGGAAAAAAATGGGAAAATCCACCAATAGTGGACGCATCAGTCTCTAGGCTGTCATGAAAAATTGTATTGCCTGTTCCTGGTGCAGCCTCCCTAAAAGACACGGCTGATCGTAAAATTGAGACTACACTGAAATCATTGTACACAGCTGCTGGGGTGGCCCAAAGACCCACTATTGCATGTGCGTGGATCACAAAAGCCATTGCAAAAAGGTCAAGTAACCTAATTGAGGGAGTAGATTCCTTGTCTAGGGGGGATGTTGTTTTACTCCTGCAGCATATACAGGACTCTGCGAACTTTATGGTGGAAGCCATAAAAAAGATAGCCGTGCTTAATGTACGCACCACCGCTATGGCAGTGTCGGCACACAGGGGCTTTGTGGCTACGCCAGTGAACTGCTGCAGGAAAAGCGTGGAAGACCTACCATTCACAGGAGAGGCCTTGTTTGGAGAGGAACTAGACAAATGGATCTCCACAGCTACTGCGGGTAAGTCTACATATCTTCCTTCCGCAGGCCCCCCAACCAAGAAGACTTATTCAGCTTCTAAGTTACCGTCCTTTCGGATGGCCAATCCAAGGGCAAATCCAGAGGTGCTTCTACATCCTCCAGCGGCGCTAGAGGCAAACCATGCAAACCAGCAATTGCAGGTGCTCAGGAACAGAGCTCAGGCCCTGCTTCCTCAAATACTTCAGCATGACGGTGGGCCGCAATGCCTGGAAGACTATCAGGTGGGAGCCCGACTACAATTCTTCAGTCAGATCTGGTCAAGTTTGTGCCAGGATCCCTGTGTCATAGATCTTATTTCCCAGGGCTGCAGACTAGAGTTCCAAGAGCTCTCACCTCACAGATTCTTCAAATCAGGCATGCCAGTTTCACAAGAGGAAAGTATAACTCTACAGTATGACATGTAAAAACTGGTACAGACTCAGGTCATTGTTCCAGTTCTACCTCATCTGCTCAACAAAGGGTACTATTCCAACTTGTTAATAGTACCGAAACCAGTAAGACCGATTCTGAATCTAAAGTCTTTGAACCCATACTTACAGGTGTTCAAATTCAAGATGAAGTCTCTGAGAGCGGTAATCTCAGGTCTGGAGGAGGGGGAATTCCTAGTGTCTCTGGATATCAAGTATGCGTACCTTCACATTCCGATCTGGCCGCCTCATCTTGCCTATCTACGGTTTGCACTGTAGGACTGTCACTACCAGTTCCAGGCCCTGCTCTTTGGTCTCTTCATTCACGGCACCAAGGTGATGGCAGAGATGATGTTTCTACTCCATGAACAGGGAGTGAACATAATTCTGTACCTGGACGATCTCCTGATAAAAGCACTGTCCAGGGAAAGGTTGCCAACCAAACTTCTCCAGGATCACGGGTGGATTCTGAACCTTCCGAAATCTCACCTAGAGCCAACAAGGAGGCTCCCATTCCTGGGACTGATACTGGACACGGAGTCGCAGAAAGTGTTCCTTCTGTTGGAGATTGGTGATCCAGTCGATGGTTCGGGACGTCCTGAAGCCAACCCGGGTGTTCGTGCATCTGTGCATTCACCTTCTGAGGAAAATGGTGGCCTCTTACAAGGCTCTTCAATATGGAAGTTTTCACGCAAGACCCTTCCAGCTCGATCTGTTGGACAAATGGTCCGGATCACATCTTCATATGCACCAAAGGATCCGTCTGTCGCCAAAAGCCAGGATCTCCCTTCTGTGGTGGGTACAGACTTCTCACCTCGTCGGAGGTTCGGAATTCAGAACTGGATTCTGTTAACCACGGACGCAAGCCTCAGAGGTTGGGGAGTCTCTCAGGGGGTGCAGTTTCAAGGAAGATGGTCAAGTCAGGAAGTCGTTCTTCCAATCAACATTCTTGAACTCAGGGCCATATACAATGCCCTTCTGCAGGCCTCACATCTTCAAGATCGGGCCATTCAGTTCCAGGTGGACAATGTGATGACAGTGACGTACATAAAACGACAGGGCGGAACGCAGAGCAGCAATGTCAGAGGTGTCAAGAATTCTCCTCTGGGCAGAAAGAAACACTGTGGCTTTGTCAGTGGTCTTCATTCCAGGAGTAGACAACTAGGAAGCAGACTTCCTCAGCAGACCCAACCTGCACCCGGGGTAGTGGGGCCTTCACCCGGAAGTGTTCAGGTGCTTGACAAGTCGATGGGGATATCCACTGATCGACATGATGGCCTCTTGGCTCAACAAGAAGCTCAAGCGGTATTGTTCCAGGTCGAGAGGCCCACAGGCAGTGGCGGTAGACGCCCTGGTGACTCCATGGGTCTATCAGATGGTGTACATGTTTCTTGCACTTCCTCTGATCCCAAGAATTCTAAAGCGAATAAAAAGGGAAAAGGTTCAAGCAATACTCATTGCTCTGGACTGGCCAAGAAGGGCCTGGTACGAGGACCTTTTGGAGATGCTCCTCGAAGATCCGTGGCCTCTACCTCTTCACGAGGATCTTCTGCAACAGGGCCCATTCGTCTATCAGGACTTACCGCGGCTACGTTTGACGGAATGGAAGTTGAACAGCTGATTCTAGCCAAGAGAGGGATCCCTAACAAGATTATCCCGACTATGATCCAAGCCAGGAAGGGGGTAACGTCTAAGCATTACCATCGTATTTAGAAGAAATACGTCTCTTGGTGTGATAGCAGAAATTATTCTGTGGGGGAATTTCATCTGGGATGTTTCCTGCTTTTTCTGCAGACAGCTGTGGATGTGGGCCTGCGTCTGAGCTCCTTAAAAGTCCAGATTTCGACCTTGTCCATTTTCTTTCTGAAACAATTGGCTTCTCTCCGTGAGGTCCAGACGTTCTTGAAAGGTGTTCTGCACATCCAACCTCCCTTTGTGCCTCCTACGGCACCTTGGGATCTCAACGTGGTGCTGCAGTTCCTCCAATTGGACTGGTTTGAACCATTATAGGAGGTGGACGTAAAATATCTTACGTGGAAGACCGTCACACTCTTATCCTTGGCTTTAGCAAGACGTGTGTCGGAGTGGGGGGGCTTTGTCTCATAAAAGTACCTATTTCATTTTCTATGAGGACAGAGCAGAACTCCGAACTCGTCAGCAATTTCTTCCTAAAGTGGTGTCTGTGTTTCACATCAACCAACCTATTGTGGTTCCGGTTGTCACTGACACTTCTGCTACTTCAAAGTCTTTGGCTGTTGTGAGGGCTTTGACGGTGTATGTGAAAAGAACAGCTCGTCACAGAAAAACTGACTCGCTGGTTGTTCTTTATGATCCCAATAAGATTGGGTGTCCTGCTTCAAAGCAGACATTGCACGCTACATTAGACTTACTATCCAGCATACTTATTCCACAACAGGTGTGCCATGTCCAAAATCTGTACAGGCCCACTCTACTTGGTCGGTGGGTTTTTCCTGGACGGCTGCCCGGGGTGTCTCGGCTTTACAGCTCTGCCGAGCAGCTACTTGGTCAGGTTCGAACACGTTTGCTGATTTCTAGAAATTTGATACTTTGGCCTCTGAGGACCTTCAGTTGGTCAATCAGTTCTGCACTCTCCCACCCGGTTTGGGAGCTTTGGTACATCCCCATGGTACTAAATGGACCCCAGTATCCCCTAGGACGTAAGAGAAAATAGGATTTGAATTACCTACCGGTAAATCCTTTTCTCGTAGTCCGTAGAGGATACTGGGCGCAAGTCCAGTGCTTTATTTTTCCTGCAATGTTTCTTGGTTAAGTAATGTTGGTTCAGTCGTTGCTGTTTCTGTTTCAAATTTTGTTAGCTTGGCTTTCCTCTTGTTGTGTGTGCTGGTTCGGAATCTCACCACTATCCTTATCTATCCTTCTCTCAAAGTATGTCCGTCTCCTCGGGCACAGTTTCCTAGACTGAGTCTGGTAGGAGGGGCATAAAAGGAGGAGCCAGTCTACACTATTAAATTCTTAAAGTGCCCATGGCTCCCAGTGGACCCGTCTATACCCCATGGTACTAAATGGACCCCAGTATCCTCAATGGACTACAAGTAAAGGATTAAATCCTATTTTCACAGTACCCTTTCAAACATTTTACACTACAGTTGTTTTTAGTATTACTACATGTGTGTATTATAGCAGTTTCTGGTATCAGCATGATTTGTCATGTCTGGCCAAACTGGAACAACATATCGTACTTATCAGGCAGTGCATACGCCCAATTGCATGCTCCCTTGGGTCACATGTGATACCATCTGGTTGTCCATGCTGCATGGCCAATCAGAAGAAATTGCATGCAACCCAGTGCAGTTTAATGAAGGTCGTAACGAGGGATTGTTCCATTGCTCATTTAATCAATTTAGTGTGCACGGTATGTTGGCCTATCGGCTGGGAACACATCGCTCTGATGCGTACCCGGCCTTAGTGTTGTAAAGGTTACAAAATGATAGCAGGAGTGAAAAGTACATTCTAGCAGGGGTGTATCTAGGGGCCTGAGCGCCCCTGGCAAAGTAAGGAACTGGCGCCCCCGCCCCATGGACACAGAGTTGGAGCTGCAGGGAGGGCGAGCAAGCAGGGACACTTAGGGGGCATTTTCACATAGGGTGAGGGAAAGGACACTTAACGTGAGATGCAGTGAGGGGGGGGGGAGTTACAGGGAGGGTGAGGGCAGGGACACTGAGAGGGAGTTACAGGAGGGGGCGAGGGTTGGTACGCTGAGGGGGAGTTACAGGAGGGGGTGAGGGCTGGAATGCTGAGGGGAAGCTACAGAAGGCAGTGAGGGCAGGGATGCTGAAGGCAGATATGCTGAGGGGGAATTACAGGTAGGCTGAGGGCAGGGACATTTAGCGGGAGTTATAGGGAGGGTGAGGGTAGGAATACTGAGGGTATATTGACTAAAGTAGACAAAACACACTTATCAGGACCTCTCTAGCTGTGATGACACTACAATTCTCAGCACATCTAGTTGACAAAGTGTGCTGGGACTTGTGGTCTCAACACAGCTGGACAGGCAGTCAGTGATGTAGTTACCCATATGGCCCTCAGACTTCTCCATACAGAGGGCCACCAGATTACAGTATGTAGTAACCTGTGTGTGATCTGAACTGTCAGGTGAGACCATGAAGTGCAGCTACTGCAGGGATCAAACATTGAATAGCTGACACTGTGGCTTGCATTTGGCAGACTGTGTGGCACTGCTGGGAAGGGGATTAGAGGAGGAAGAGGAGGTGCTTCCCTACCTACCCATACTCTGAAACTGTATGCCTAAATCCGCCATCGTGACTGTGGTCGCCCACAGTGCGGATCTAGACACAACTTTATTGGCTGCCCCCCCCCCCCCCTTCCTCCCCGCACAAAAAACTAAAAAATATTTTGTGCCCACCTTATAGTATAGAATATAATGTGCTCTACCTGCCACCGTCCTGACTTCCTGCATTCTACTTCATCCAGCCCCACGGCATTTCCCTCCTCAAGCAATCCCTGGATCTCCTGGCTTCCCACCTGAGCGTTCCAGAGGAGGGGAGTGAGGGTCTCGGTGCTGAGAAGACTTGGAACCCCTGGTTAAAGGCTGCAAGGTGCCACCTCCCTTTGTTTGGAAGATTTGTCAGTAGATTTCTGAATGTTGAGAGGACTAGTGTGGATAAAACGAGGGAGAGCAAACTGTACTGGGGTAGGAACTGATTCTCAATAAAGGGGGGGGGGGGGGTGGACTAGGCCCCACAAGTATAATGGCACATGTACAAAAATGGGGGATAGCAAAAACCAGAACACCCAGGGGATACAGGGCCGACCAATTAGTGGGCCATCAGAGATGGGGGATCTAACCTCCAAGATAAGGGGTGTTGGGGTGTAGTCCTCAAAAAGGGGATCCACAGAAAATGGGTAAGCAGACCCATTGGGGCTTGAAGGGGAGAACAATAATGGTTATAGATGGAGCAGGGAGTCACAGGTAAGGGACACAGAAAGGTGCAGTGTGTTGTGGAGGTGAGGCAGGGTAGAGAGCAGCAGGAGCTGGGAAGGATCGTATAACCCAGGGAGCAGCTGACAAATAGCACCTCACCTCACTGCAGGACTCTCCACTGCTTGGCCGGATTAAGCAGAATCACATCCAGGAGCCACAACGTGGATGGCGGCGGCATCTCTTCTGAAAACACTGGGCATGGACCAACCTGCAGCTACAGTGTTCAGGAGCCAGTCAGAGCGTGGAGCAAGCGAAGGTACACTAGGGACCGGTGGTCACATGCAGCGGGCGGGTAGGCAGGCGTACTCTAGGTCCTAGTTGGTCACATCCACGGGAGGACCAGGGGCCATCTCAGGAGCCGCAACACACGGGGAGCCGAATGGAGCCACTGATGCAAAAAGCATCATTCGCTCTAGTTGATTGATAGACCACGCCCCCTCTATCTCACCTGAGCATTACAGTCGCTCCTCTCCCTAGCCCTTAGTGGGAAATCCACTACTGCAGTCACGGAGAGTTTTACACTTGAGTCCTGGCTACCGGAGCATGCGGCATGAGAGCTACTGTTTGATTCTACCCCTTGGCCGCGGGTGGCACCGCCAGGTGGCGCCCACTTCTCGACAGGTGCCCCTGGCGAGTGCCATCCTGGCCAATGGGTAGATACACCTCTGCATTCTAGCTGTACTATACAGATGTGACTTTCACTTATAATCAGTGTGTAGTTTGTTGGATGGAAGAAACTATTTATAAATGTTGTTAAATACTACAATATATGCCTTTTACATTTCTCGCTTATTACACTTGTAGTTTGGAATCCTTTTAGATTTACCTTACGTTGCTACAATTCCGAACTGTAAACCATTTTCCAGTTTCTTGTAGAAGTTATATATAAATATAAACAGTACTTGTATTCAGTTTTGCAAACATAGGGGGTGATTCAGAGGTGGACGCAGTGAAACACATCAGTGTCTGTTGGTTTCCCTCTGCGTGGCGCCTGGGTGACACTGCTTATGTGCAGTGATGGTTACTGCACAAAGACACAAATCAAAATTGCATGGAAATCCATAGGCATTTCTGGGTGGTAACTGTGGAGGTGGCTACCATTCGCATGCGTGTTGTGGGTATATTGGTGTCAGCGCCTGCGTCTAAAGATGTAGTTATACCGGCACTGGTGGCAATAGTCAGTCGGACATTCTGCGTATGCCATAAGCTACAATGTCTGATGGTCCAGCTCAGACAAGACATACCTCCAAACTTTTGATATGAAAGGGTTGGGACATCTCGCGTGGCCCGAAAAGGGGGTATGCCTCAGCCGAGTGGGTGTGGCCATGCTTAGGGACCCATCTTTCAGCATTTTGGGAGCGTGCCCAGTGCTCCCCAAGCAGCCCCCTGCTCCCCACCCAGCACTTAATAGATGCCGCACGGTACGCATGTGCACAGCATCTATTCAGAGATCACTCGCTTTGCAGAGCAGAGCCTCCTCCAACTGCCCCCTTCCCCCCCCCGTCCAGGGGACAATGCTGCGGGTGGGACAGTGTCCGAATAGCGGGACAGTTGGAGGTATCGACAAGGCGCCTTTGTGCACACATCGGTGGAATCATGTCACAGCCAATCGACATCTTAATAGCTGTCAGCCGTGGCATTACCATGAAGATGCCGTTGGGGGTTGACAATGCAGGCATGTCAGGACCGTTGCTGGGGCCGGCCGCGGCAGTTGCGTGATGTCATACACAGCTGCTGCGACCCAAAACATGGCAGGTAGCCACCTGCTAGCGCAGCTAGGCTGCGCACACAGGGAGCTGCAGTGCTTTCGCACCTGTGCAGGGAAGGGGGGGGAGGTAGGTAGGGCCTGACATGCGGGGCATCCCCCGCATGTCAGAGAATCTGATCGTAAATGTGCTAATCTTGGCACATCTACGATCAGCTCTGAATTGGCCCCACAGTTCCTATTGACGGTTCATGGACTGTTTTAGTCTATTATCACAATAGTATACCAATGATCAATAGCACTGCAGCAAATTTTAAATGTATATTTAAAACTTATTAAAAAAAAAATCACAAAGTTCAATTATATTACAGTGCTTAGAATTACATGATGGTACCTATATTATTTTACATTAGTGTGGATAAAGGTTTAAAAATGGAAAAAAAAAAAACCAGAACCTGTCTTGGCATGGCTCTCTAGGGAGAGATGAGAGTAGTCTGCTTTTCTCATAATACAGTGCTGAATCAGGCATTTCTACTCCGGCAATTCTGTGCTGTGTATAATGATGTAGTGATCACTATTTAATTCAATACATAAGCAGATTTGCCCAATTTTAGCTCCAGGAGCATTAAACAAGTAAAAAAAACAAATCTTTTCAATCTTGATTCTTTGTAATTAATCCAAATGAGTGATTTTTTTGAACCAGAGACTTACTAACAATTACATAGTCTAGCCTGATACTTAGCAGGGAAGGAGTTAATGTAGCGTAATGCATAGAGCTAACTGGGTATACATAATAGACAGAATTGCATATCTTGTCTGCTGTTGACTGGTGAAGGATTCTGAATTTGTTCTGCTTCGTATCTGGCTTGATCAGCTTTGTGCGAGAGAGGTGAGGTGTGGTGGGAAAAGAGTCTGGCCAGTCTTGTTTTTCATAGCTCATCCAGCTAAAAGCACCCTTTTAGATGATTGAAACTTGGTAAGCGCACTTATGAAAGTGATTGGGGATTTATGTGGTAGCTAAATATAAACATATTATACATGCATCAGTCACTGGAAGAAATGTGTATTCAGTGGCTTGTAGCTGGACTGGCTGCACTCTATGTATTCTCTCACCCAAACATTTCTATTCATCTTTATCTCTTACCTATAATCACTGATCATTAAACTCTGTAAGGATATTTTAATGTACTATTCCAAGTAGTGACCACATTTAATCAATTTCTTGTTCTAATCTCTAGGAAGTCACATTAGCTTGGACACTAGTAAATTGTGTATGTATATGTCTGTGTGTGTGTATAGATATACTTGGGTGTGTGCATATATATTCTGTTAACAATAAATGGATAGGGGCGCTCCATAGTGCTTAAAAGTATTTATTCTTGGACAAGCATTAAAACACAATACTTTAAAAACGGATAGCCTCGTACCCTGTATAAATGTGCTGTAGGCTGTCTACCACATGGCTTGTATTATATATCCCTGGCATATACGTATCACTCGCCTCCCGTATACCTCTGGGGACGCCACCCGCACTGTAAGCCGCTGTCAGGAGACGCTGCCGGAAAGCAAAAGCACGCCGGGACAGCGCTGGAACAGCCGGTGGAAGAGGGAGAAGTCGGGATCACACTCGAGTAAAAAATAAGAAATCTTCCAATAGTGCCTTGTGAAATCTTCCAATAGTGCCCTTATCAAAATTGATAAGGCACTATTGGAAGAGTTCGCATTTTTTCCTCGGGTGTGATATATCAATCAAAGTATGTATGTACAGCATGTATGTTTATGTGCTTGTTCTTCATGGGTATCTACATGCTTTGATGGATCTGGACCAAACTTGTGCAGCGATCAGGCAAAAAACGCACTTCTGTGCATGCGTATGCGGTGCAATGCGCACGCGTGACGTGCTATTACAACGAACGATGTAGTTTCACACAAGGTCTAGCGAAGCATTTCAGTTGCACTGCTGGCTGCAGAGTGATTGACATGAAGTGGGCGTTTCTGGGTGTCAACTGACCGTTTTCAGGGAGCGTACGGACAAACGCAGGCGTGCCAGGAAAAACGCAGGTATGGCTGGGCGAACGCAGGGCATGTTTGTGACGTAAAAACAGGAACTGAACAGTCTGAAGTGATCGCAAGCGCTGAGTAGGTTTAGAGCTACTCAGAAACTGCACAAAAAATATTTGTAGCCGCTCTGCGATCCTTTCGTTGGCACTTCTGCTAAGCTAAAATACACTCCCAGTGGGACAGGTGCTACTACAGCAGCATCATTCATTCTGATTAGAGGCTAGA